>NC_073745.1:272808106-273117869 GCF_029784135.1 Toxorhynchites rutilus septentrionalis
CCCTCTGTATCGAGGTGTGGTACGACAAGATATGGAAGAGTATCTAGAATTTTGGAATATAGATATACACTGCACTTATTTAGATAAGTAGAAGGGTCTGAGTATAGAGGCACGGACGGAAATTTGACGTAGGACTGTGATTGTTCAGAACAGTTGTTTTATTTTAATGTAATTCTTTTTACTGTTCCGAAATCTGTTAGTTTAAGGTGAAGGTGGAAGCTAGCCATAAATGGCTGCCACTATGGCGCTCATTTTTTCATCTCCCTCCCTCACTCCTCGCCCGAAAATCAATAGTTTTGCGAAACAGTGTGAAGAAAATGATAGTTTTCGCACACTTCCCATCAAGTAATATCAACTAAACTCTAATCGATTACTCACAAGATATTATATTTTCATCTGCTGTCGCACTGTATAGTAAAAAACGTCGGAAAACTCGAGCTAGTGCTCTGGAAGTTAAATTTTTATTTTTCAATCGTCGGCAATGGTTTTTTTGTATTGGAATTTTTGCTTTTGTTTGTTCGTACCGGAACTGCCACGGCTGCCTATGCTTTCAAAAACAGTAAACGGAAAAGTATTACATTCAATCAAAATGCCTCTGCCAACGAAGAAAAGGGTTAAGGCTCTCCAACGTGAATATGTGAAAACAACACGATCAACGAAGGAAAATATTAGGGAATTATCAACATCGAGTTACAATGAGGAAGAACTTGTTAATACCAAAAGAGCCCCATTTCGCATGTGTTATAAATTTGCTCATGTTACGCTCGCGTATAATCAGAATTTTACTTCATATGCAAATACACCTTCTAGATATATTTATATTTGCAATTGATCATCGGAACACATCGATCATACATTTTACTTTTAAATTGAATTGTTTTTTTTTCTCAAATGTATTCAAAGACTCGTGTCAATGAAGCGCCACACAGTCTGATAAGTGAATTGATCTATTTACGTGTGCTTTGCTCTTCTCTCACAAACACTATTACCCCATTTTTACACGTGGGTTTACCTAAACGACTACAATGGCTAGCTTCCACCTTCAGCTTAACTCTTTTGAAACTCAAAATAGTAGTTTAGCTTCTGGCAGGAAGTACAACTGTCTAACTGAAGATGATTAATGAATATCAGTGTGACACATAACAGGTTGGAATGGTATATGAAGTATGTGTGGATCGGTAAACAAAAGAAAATTATATCGTCATTGAAAAGGTCAGAAAGTTTATGGGGAAGAAACAAAAAACAAGTTGGAAATATTTACGATTTCGTGATATTTTGAGGTAAAATACACATCAAATCATGAAGTTGCTTCATTTTCAATGGATAGCTGTGGTATTGTGATTTCTTTTCATTGTCTTATTCTTATTATTAGTCTTGTTCTCAGCCTCAGAATCTATTGCATCAGCAAGGCATTTTCGGTGAAATAATGTTCGTTTACAGACTAACACAATCAAGTCGTATTGGTTCTACTGCTCAATCTGTCATAGATGAAATTGAATCATTGAGAGTTATGAATATGAGTCATGAATATTATTGATATTTCATCTCGTTTCATTTTTTAATGCGATGTAATGCCGATCTCAATAAGTCCTCAAATGATAATCGCTGCCATCCTCCTAGTATTGATATTATTTTTCGATGTACAATTGTCCATGTTTCCGCAGCCCGAAGGACACTCGCTTAAGATGTTCGTCACCCCGTTATATACAGAAGACATTCGCTAACTAGACTATCTTCAACTGGACTTATCAAGTTATGTATCAATAATAGATGTCATCTTCAATTTCAAGTATTGCTTTTGCTGTTTTGCAGTCCAGTTAGCGAGTAAAATTCGATAATTGTATTGATTTTTCGGCCCAATTAACGTACGATCACTGTATGGGTGATACTTTCCTCGCTGCTTTGATTAAAACTTGCATTAAATTTGAATGATGCATGAAATCTTGCATTTGATTACTTCAGCATGTCGAAAAAGGTCTTGCTAATTTGTTTGATAGAACGAATTATTGAACACAATTTTGTGTTGCATGCAACATCCATGGGAAGTTGGAAGAAAGAATGCATAATACATGATTTACCTTCGCATCCGCTCGCAAAACATACCTCTTTAATTTGTTAAATTGCTCACTAGTGTTATTGTTTTCACTGTTGATGCCTTAGGCGAAAAAAATGCTGGATAGATTTACTGTCTAATGGTATGTATGATAACATATATAGTACGAATGATTCTGCGTAATATGCATTTGAAAACTCTTAATAAACGTTACATTTTTCGTAGAGTGACCCCCCTATATAGAAATCAAAGACGTAGTTCTTCGTCAAAAACGTATATTATTCATGGCAGTATGCTTTCAAATTCCAGCAGGGTAACCTTACTGGTGTATGTTGTGGGGTTTGATCACATCTCAAGGGTCATATAGGAGCAAAAGGGTTCATAGTTTGTGATCGTGGGAAGGAGAAAGTCTGATGCGAGTTGAACCAAATAAACGAGAAGTGCTTATAGCTTTCGACTCTACTCGACTCTTCCGAGTCTACTAAAGTAATAAAAAATAAATAGCTAATAAGACATTACAAAAATTTCGATGCATTCTAAAATAATATCCGAAGTGATAAACAAGTGGATTGAATAATATATTCATTTCCACTTTCGAATGAAGATCAATTTCGTTACGGCAAACATCAAATGGACTAACAACGTTTGTCAATATGTAGGGGAACCCGGGGCAAGAGTGCCACCTTAAAAGCTAATACGCGTTTTTGAATGCTCTTTTGTTATATTTTTTTCCATTTTTTTTGCTGGTTTGTTCATTTATACTCCTATTTAGGTGTAGCTATGCACCAATTTTTTCGAAAGTTATGTTTACTATGAAAATGTTTCATTTACAAAAATGATGTTTTTGGTTTGTATTTTTCAGTACGGGGCAAGAGTGCCATCTCGACGAGGCAAGAGTGCCAATCTTATAAAAAATATAATTTTTGATGAAAAAAGCACTGTGAAATTCACGGTGGTTCCAAAGAACGCAAACTCAAGTTCTGGTGGCGTTCACGAAAACCGGCAAGTCAATCTTCTCCGGCCAATTTGGATGTTTTGTCGAAAGAGTGATCTAAATTATTTCACTCTGCAATTTTATACCGGGATGTTCGGGATGTCGTGTGTTGTCAGCCCATAAAATAACTTCTGCATATTAAGGATGTGACTCACGAGTTACTCCTCCTGTTGTTAAGAAAACACAGTTTTAAAACGTCCTAACTTCTGCACATCATTGGCCAATTGCCCAGAAGCTAAATTCCTCCGAAGCTCGTCTCCATGATTTACAGAATGTACGGCAACAACCATAGTTTCCATCTGCCACTGGTTTCGAAACGAAATCCGTTCATATTTACAAACCATGACCACAACAAACACAACCACGGTTACACTATTTTCGTTTGACAGATCGAATTCGAGGTTACGACTATGGCATTTTTACCCTGGTTATAATGGCTCCTTTTGCCCCGGAAGTTGAGAGATAACAAATTTATTTTTTATTGAAATAAATGCGTACGATTTAAATGAGTTCATACAGTAAGTAGAAGCAAAATGATTATTCTATTTGTATTTACGGGTGGAATCATGCAAACATATAGAAACTGAGGGTATTTCGTTAATTTGCGGCTGTGCGTTCTTATATAGATTGCAGTTGTAAGAAGTTCAGTTAGTATTTATGTGTATTCCAATAAAAAATATTTAAGGTTCTGGCTGATAATATGTGAGATATATGCAGTATCTGTATAAAACATAGTTCTGTAGTTAAATAATTGTAAAAAAGGGAAATGGGCAAAATAATCAGATGGGCACTCTTGCCCCGTCTTGTCCCGGGTTCCGCTAATTATAGAACACATGCGAATTGAATTTTTTGAATATTCGCATTTTCCTTCAGAGTTTTCCGTGAAATTTTCAATTGTCATGTTCGGTTGAAATATGCTTGGTTGAAATATTTGCATTTTTTTTATGGAATCCCCTCTCTTTTCCAGAGAGGAAAGGGGTGTCATACAATCATAGAAACATTTCTCGTACCCAAAAACTCTCACATCCCAAATTTGGCTCCATTCGCTTGATTGGTTCTCGTGTTATGCAGAAGTTTGTGTTTCATTTGTATGGCAGCCCCCATGCCCTTAGTAAAGTTAAAAATAATAAGTGAAAGGGAGTAGGAGTGTCGAACTACCATAGAAACGTTTATCGATCCCCAAAACCTCTATATGCTAAGTGTTATTATTTTCACTGTTTCATTTGTTGATTAGCTCTCGAGTTGTTCAGCACCTCCTCCCTTCCCTCTTTAGAGAGGGGAAAGGAGTGTCAAACCGCCATAAAAACATTTATTGCTCCCTAAAACCTCTATGTGCCAAATTTGGTTCCATTTGCTTGATTGGTTTTCGAGTTATGCAGAAATTTGTGTTTCATTTCTATGGCAGAGAGACGGGAGAAGTGTCTATTCACCATAGAAACGTTTCGTGTCCCCTAAAACCTTCGCATGCCAAATTTGGCTCCATTTGCTTGATTAGTTTCTGAGTTATGCTGAAATTCGTCTTTCATTTGTATGGTAGCTTCCTCTTAGAGAGCGGAGTGGAGTGTCTAATCAACATAGAATCATTTGTTGCAAAGCGACTCCAGTGTATATAGATTGGACTAGTATTGCCCGATATTCGATTGCCTAATCTAGGGACAAAAAACCGCGGATACCTTTTAAATGACCAATATTTGACAATAACTATGATCGTTAATAACATTTCCAGCTTCTGGCCCAAAACATGGACAAGATTGGCCCAATTGTGAGAGTTGAATTCGCCAAACGAGGGCCTAGGATCCTAGGATCTATCGGTAGAAATCAATTGCTACGCATACGACGGTTTTCTGCGATTCCGAGTAAAGTTGTCTCACTTGGAACCAAAACACACTCAAGCTACCGTAGAGCTATTTAATCCCATCAAATATGTTTGCCGAGTGGTGGAGTTTGAGATCGTAACGTTCCATGTAGAGCCTCCTTCCTACGTGGCGATTGATGCGGATTCTAGAAGGTGCTTCAGAGGAATTTTTTTTTAGATCATATGATTCAGACAGTATGCAATACAGATTAGAAAAATGTTTCAGAATGAAATGTTGTTTGACATTGGTGGAGGAAGTGGAGTTACTTTGCAATACGGAGTCTGCATGGTCTGGCGTTTGCCATTCAACGAGAAAGCGGATTGTAGTTGATAGTTATGGTATAGCTGTAAACATTCTTTGGGGTGGTATAATAGTGGGAATAATAATGCTGCTTTTGAGGTTCTTGATAACACAATGCTGAATTTAGAGAAAAGTATGAAACAAATGCAACAATTGTTTTTAAAAAGTTGATAAAAAGTAAAACAAATTTCAAAAATTTATTTGTACTTATGTGTACTAGAATTCATGGTTTGAGGATGCTTGGAAGGAAATTGTAGCGGAAGTAATTGGCGTAAAATTACTCAGTATTTATCTGACCAACGCAAGCTATAATCACGGTTGTGTTAAACCCAATTCATTTACGATATTGAAACAAATTGGATTTGAATATGGGAAACGAGACATCTGTGCGTACTCGTGGTATAAAAACTTCTCTGAAACTCGTTTCACCTTCCATTGATAGTTAAACCAGTTCACCCTATGGTTGGTTACGAAGATGTTTAACATTGCATCCATCCATTTCAATTCAATTCATTAACTGATATTTACGATGACAATTGAATCGACGTTGTGCAGTGAATTCGGTAACGACTGTAGCGCCGTCTATGGTCTCGAAACCGGTGCGAGGGAGCGTAATTACACCGATTGTCCCGATAATATGGACATTCTCGATGTGGCAATAGAAACCGTCAACCCGTTCAGCAGAGGCTTCCCAAAACGTCTGTTGAATTTGACGCAAATGCTGAACGAGATTGCCCCGATTGTGCGAGTTGACTGTGCTAAACGTGGTATTCGGTTCGTTTTAAACGTATAACTCTATTGCTATGGACTTGGCAGACATTTGCGGACTCGAGTAACGTTGTCTCATTTGTGGACAAAATATACTCGAGTCGCCGTAGAATTACTAGATCCCTTCGGATACGCTTTTCGTGTGGTGGAGTTTGAGCTCGTAATGGTCCATGTTGCGTCCGCTTCCTATGTTGTGTTCAGCTTCGATTCATCCCACCTGGTTCTACGGAAGCGGATTTTGGAACCTGATGCGGAGGAATTTTTTTTCAGGCTACATCCAATGTCCTGGAAAAAAGGTAATGAAGATGGTCGAGCTTCGAGCGACATAGCATGCGCTGCCATAACTATTTCTCAAATAGTGACGTCAGTCGTTGTGTTTCTTTTTGATTGCCCACCACATCCATGTAAAATGCTATTTTCAGGAAGTAATTTATCAATTAAAAATGTACATTTTTGTAGAGCTCCCGCTGAATGTGAGGCTAATGTGATAGCGAGAAGTGAATATTTGTGAAATGTCGTCGAAAAAGACGGATAGAAGTGATATTTCCATGTGCCATTTTCACTCCCCCACGTTCATAGAAACAAACAAAGATTCATTATTTTACCGTTATGAAGTTGATGTTTCGAAGGCTCTCAGTGTCGGTGTGTATGTTGTGAGATAATAATTGCCAATTAATCAAAATTTCATCGAAAATGTTACTGCCTTCGAGAACTCTGTTAAAACATCTGTTAAAAAACAACCAGTTGAATGATTTCATGAGAATTTTAGCTCAAATTATCATGCAACCGTAAGTACTTTCAACATTGTTTCGTTTCTTCCATATACATTCCATATTGAATGCAAATAATTACGACACGATATTTGGCTTCCCAATACAGATACACTTCGCCTATTGCTCCACCTCTATATGTACCTCATTGGGCTACATCCATCCGATAGTATGGAAATCGGTTCTGAAAAAGTTCTTAGAAATAAAGCTTGTTCGATTTTTATGAACGAAATCTTCTTCTTCTTATATGGCACTAACGTTCCTAGAGGAACTCCGCCGTCTCAACGTAGTATTACTTGCGTCATTTTCATTAGTACTTAGTTGAGATTTCTATGCCAAATAACTCGCCTTGAATGCATTCTGAGTGGCAAGCTCTAGAATACGCGTGACCACAGTGCAAGTCAGAGGAAATTTCTTTGAAGAAAAATTTCCCCGACCAGAACGGGAATCGAACCCGAACCCCCGGCATGTTAGGTTTGACGCTAACCACTCGGCCACGGGAGCACGGACGAAATACAACTACTTTTAAGTACCAGGTCCGCGTGGTCTGGCGTTTGCAATTTAGAAAAGGAGGAGATTGCAACCGACCGTTTCGACATAACTGCGAAACTCCTCGGGGCTGGAATAATAGTGGGGACTTTAATGTTGATACTGAGGTTTTCGATAATACGGTGCTTAGTTCAGATAATGATCAAATATAAAAGAAGGAAGTATGAAGGAAAGTTGTACAAAAAAAACTGTTTAATATGTAACATTGGGGAACACCGTGTTATGAACAAATAAAGAAAATAATAATTCAATTTGAACTTATATTATATTTATAATCAGATCCATGCTTCCATGGTCGAGTGGTTTGCGTCAAACACATTGCGATGGGAGCGTCGAATTCGGTTTGTTTGCGTCAAATATATTGCGATGGGAGCGTCGAATTCGATTACTCCGGCCAAAAATTAATAAAAATATGTGTTATCTAAAAAAACAACATGTGTCTTTTGATATTTTGTTACACTTGCCTAATCGTACAAGTAGAAAAAAAAACTCTGTGCTCGCTTTTCATTTCATCATATCACCAAATATTTTCATCTGCTGTTACTATTGGAAGTTATGCGTAGACTCTCGGATTAAGGAAAAGAGAATAAATACGTGCTAACTGCTTGAGGTTCAAACGACTTATGTGAAAATTTATTTTATTACTTCTGGCAAATCAACAATATGTTACTGTGGTAATAACAGCGATGTTGCTATAGTTAGTTGCTATGATCAACACTCTTCCTCAACTTCGCTGGATTTAACTCCAATTAATTGTCTTAACGCCTTCAGTTTGACTGGTCCCAGGGGCTTGGTAAGTAGGTCTGCTTGCATCCTTTCCGCTGGACAGTATTGAATTGCTACAATGCCATCTTTCACCAGATCCTTCACAAAACAGAACTTAGTGTCGATATGTTTGGATCGACGAGAAGACCGATCAGCTTCAGTAAGGGTGCTCATACACTGTTTGACCGAAGCCAAATATTTGACTCTTTTTGACAGATAAAATTTGGTCAACGTGTACTGATCAAATGTTTTCTACACAAAACACGACAAGCAAATATTCAATTATTGGATGCCTAGAATATTTTTTCAGTCTGTTCTTCGAACCTGTCGGTACATGGTTAGGTTACCTTGAATATTTCAGTTGATTTTTTCCATGTTCGGTGTTTGATATTGTTTACTACTGTTGAAAATTGAAGAGTGGCAAACAAAATAGTATTTGTACAAATATCAAATCAAACCTTATCTGTCAAAAAATATCAAATATTTGACCTCCGGACAAACAGTGTACGGCCACCTTAAGCGCTATGCAACTTTGATTGTCTTCGTATACTCTAATGGGTAATGTTAACGATACGCCAAGATCAGTAAACAGTTTCCATAACCACTGGAGTTCCTGGAGACATTCAGCCAACGCAATATATTCAGCTTCACAACTGGAAAGTACTACTGAAGTTTGTTTCCTACAAGTCCAGGCTATCAATGCACCATCTAGCTTGAACATGAAACCAGTGTTAGATTTGCGATCTGTAACTGCTCCGGCCCAATCAGCATCCTCGAAACATTCTCGTTGCAGTTGCTTGCCACTTCCCAAATGCAATTCGTAATCCACCGTGCCTCTGAGATAACGTAAAACCTTCTTGCATTCGGTCCAATCAGCCTTGGTTGCTTTCGTAACACGCCGTCCGAGTATAGATGTCGCAATAGATATATCCGGGCGTGTATTGACGGCTAAATACAGCAAAGCTCCGTTGATACTTTGGTACTGCTGAGTAGTTTGAAGTCTCTCACTATCCTCCTCCTTTTGCTGTAGAAAGCCGCTCGACATGGGACAATTCGAAAGCATACAATTTTGCATATTAAATTTCTGAAGAATCTTCGATATGTATGATTTCTGGCTCAAACATAGTGCTCATTTTCCATCCTTACGTGAACACCCAGAAAATACTTGATGTCTCCGAGTTCGACCATCTTGAAACTCCTCCGGAGGGATGTCACTATTAAAACGTACTCTTTCTCGCTCTGGCAGGCAATGATGATGTCATCAACGTAAATAAGTACCTAGGTTGAACCACGCGCGTAGAGACACTGATCTGCACTTGAACGTTGAAAACCAATATCTTTCAGTGCTGCATCAATTCGTTGGTTCCAAACGCGTGCCACCTGCTTCAAACCGTAGAAACTTTTCTTTAAACGACAAACGGTATTCGGATCGCCTGTGCAGTATCCTGGAGGTTGTTTCATAAAAATCTCCTCCCGTAACTCTCTGTAAAGGTAGGCTGTCTTTATATTCACATACCTAACCAACAGCTTGTGCTTACCGGCGAACGTTAGCACGGTTCGTAGTGTCGTGTGCTTCAGAACTGGGGCAAAAACTTGATCGTAGTCATACCCGAAGCGCTGTGAGAAACCTTGTGCGACCAGTCTAGCTTTGAATCTTGCAACTTTTCCGGCTTCATTCTCCTTTCGCTTGAATAGCCACTTGCACTCAACTGCACGACAATTAGGTGGTAATTGAGTGAGCTCCCGAGTAGCATTTTCGCGATGAGAAACCATTTCTTCCTCCATGGCTGCCTTCCATTCAGTACTTTCAACAGTACTCACTGCTTCGGCATAGGTTCGAGGTTCTTCTCCTGAACCGACTGCTACTCCGATTGAACCGTATCTTAATGGAGGGATACCACGATTGGATCTGTCAAGACGTCTTACAGCAGGTTCGATTTCTGACAGGTCTTCACGAATAGACTCCTCCTGAATTAAATCTCCGCCAACTTGCTGATCTTGACTCAGTTCCCTTTGAACTTATTGTTCCTCACCAAATTTTTCATCTAATTGCTGATTCTCGTCCGCATCCGCTTCTTCTGGAGAATCACATCCGAAAAACAGGAAGTGGGTTATATCTATGGTATAACCGCAAGGGTGACGTAGGACTATCGTTGATTTAGAGATCATTTGTATGAAGTTGAATCTGAATTCATTTTGAATGAATGAATATTTGGAGAACTTCGAAAACGAGAGCGTTACGTTGGAGGCACAAGGTTTTATGCATCCAATATTGGATACGGAAATATCCTACTGATGGGGAAGAATAATCTTCAGAAGCTATCCTGTTGATTGCGATTGATTGAAAAATCACAAAACCTAATGTATTTGGTCACAGTGTTACATGGATAGAAAACATTCAAATAAACTCTTTCATATGAATGTAATTTTAAATTCCCAGAGGAACTGGCAGATTATTTTCAGTAACGATTAGATATTTCCACATTTTCCTCGATACTGGAAGCCCACCAGTGGTTAATGCTAACTCGATAACCATCTGTTAATAGCACTTGATTGAAACATATTTGGTCACAGTGTTACATGGATAGAAAACATTCAAATAAACTCTTTCACATGAATGTATTTTTAAATTCCTAGAGGAACTGGCAGATTATTTTCCGGATCTTTTTCGATCCAAACGGAAAGAATTCCGTGCGTGTATGTGTGTGTGTGTGTGTGTAGCGGCTGCTTCGAGATCTTCCCGGGGAACCGTTTGTAGCATCACTCTCCTCCTGATGGATTCCCTTCTGGTCTAAGGTGCACAAACAGGCTCTTGGTGACAACGTTCATCCGCGCTTTCATGATAAATGAAGAGCTTCACCACAACAGCGACAACATGCTCCAATCGCTGTTCAATTAGAACTGAGTGGATTTCCGAGCGGCGCTCGCTTATATACCGATTGGTGATTTCAATTGCCTATTTTGAAAGCAAATTTAAGACTATTGAAACAAGTTTTTGGATCAGAAAGTAACAAGTATAGAACGCGTAGACATTTTATCTTTCGAATGAAGTGTTTATCATACCATTTCGTTCAGTTGTTTAGGAGCTATTAACACTCAAAATCTCGGTCTTCGGCGTAACGCTTTCGTTTTCGAAACTTTGATTTTACACCCCGGTATAGAAATGAAAGACGTAGTCCTACGTCAAAACACTTCATTTGATTCATCGGACTCGTCGCTATTAGTTTGTCTAGTCAGATGAACTGGAACTCCTCCGATTTTTTGCTCTTTTGGTACACGTGAAACATCTTTCATCTGCTTTTCCTTAATCACCTCTAGAAATTTTACGTCTCGGCTTACCACAATTTTTCCAGTTTTCGTATCTAGCAATCTGTATGCCTTGCTTTCAGAACAGTAGCCAACAAACGTCATCTTTACAAAATTTCCATGTGGCTCAAATCCGGCTTCCTGTTAAACCAGATTTCATACGGTGTAGTCCCAATCGCCCTGGACGGAAGTCTGTTCTGGATATAAACGGCAGGTTTATTTGCTTCAGCCCAAAAGCGTCGTGGCAGTCCCGCGTCCAATAGCATACAAAGTCCCATCTCGTTTAGTGATCTATTTTTTCTCTCAGCAACCCCATTCTGCTGTGGGGCGTATCCAGCTGTGTACTCTGCTCGGATACCTTCATCTGCATAAAACTTCCGAATGGTATTTCCGGTATACTCACCTCCACGATCCGAACGAACAACTTTAGGTTTTCTACAGAACTGATTCTGCGTGAAGCGTGAATTCGTGTATATGTCGAATTTTATTTTCCGCTTCGGACTTGGATTTGAGAAAATAAATCACGGTATATCGGCTGTGATCATCAATCATGGTCATGTAGAACTTACATCCGCCAGGAGTTTCCGTCATTGACCGCACAAGTCACTATGAACAATATCGAGTATAAGTATGTCCAACCCTCCTGCACGGGCAAGTATGCTAGACATATAACTTTGCTCTTCTTCATTATCCCTGGATTGCACGTGAAAGGTAATCCAAGATCCCCACGGTAGTGATCACCTGCCAATAATTTTATCGATCGCCAATGAATCAGGTTCTCGTGAGTCAGTCGATATTGCGTATGACCTCACGAAAAATATTGACTGGAGAAAATTTGCAGAAATAATATCTGAAGCACTTGTTTCAATGCATGAACTTCCTTCACTCGAAGAGTATAACTTTATATCGAGTTTGATTTACGGAAGCGCACTTCAAGCTCAAAAGAAACGTGTTCCTGCTACCACTTTCCGACGTCGTCCTCCATCACTTTGGTGGGACAAGGAGTGTTCAAAGGTCTACCTTGAAAAATCATCCGCTTTCAAAAAATTCAGGAAAACTGGATTAGTGGAATGGTTTCGAAAGTACCAAGCTCTAGAAGCCAAACTAAAAGGTCTGATTAAAGCAAAAAAGCGTGGATATTGGCGGAAGTTCGTCAATGGTTTGTCAAGGGAGACAGCTATGAGCACTCTTTGGAATACGGCTAGGAGAATGCGTGGCTGGAACCATACAAATGAAAGTGAGGAATACTCTAACCGTTGGATTTTCAAATTTGCAAGAAAGGTTTGTCCCGATTCCGTTCCTGCACAAAACGTCGTACGCGACATTCCGCTCCAAGGCGATTATGAGAATTTTTCGATGGTAGAATTCTCAATTGCACTTCTCTCATGTAACAATTCAGCTCCGGGGTCGGACAAGATTAAATTCAACTTGTTGAAGAATCTTCCCGACTTGGCAAAACAGCGTTTGCTGAACTTGTTCAACAAGTTTCTGGAGCTGAATATTGTCCCGCATGACTGGAGACAAGTGAGAGTGATAGCCATACGAAAACCCAACAAGCCGGCTTGCGATCACAATTCGTATAGGCCGATTGCAATGTTATCCTGTATTCGTAAATTGTTAGAGAAAATGATTCTACTTCGTTTGGACAAGTGGGTTGAAACGAACAATTTGCTGTCAAATACGCAGTTTGGCTTCCGCCGAGGTAAAGGGACGAACGATTGTCTCGCGCTGCTATCTTCTGAAATCCAAATCGCATTTGCTCGCAAAGAACAAATGGCTTCCGTTTTTCTCTATATCAAAGGGGCATTTGATTCAGTTTCCATGGAAATTCTTTCAGAGAAACTTCATAATCGTGGACTTTCGCCAATTCTGAATAATTTTCTGTACAATTTACTCTCAGAAAAGCACATGTTTTTCAATCATGGCAGCTTGAAATCTTCTCGATACAGTTTTATGGGCCTGCCACAAGGCTCCTGCCTAAGCCCCCTCTTGTACAGTTTTTACGTCAATGATATAGATGATTGTCTAACTAGAGATTGAACGTTGAGACAACTTGCAGACGATGGAGTTATTTCCATCACGGGTACTAATCCCGCCGTTCTGCAAAAATCCTTGCAAGATACCCTGAACAACCTGTTCACGTGGGCTCTCAAGCTGGGTATCGAATTCTCTACGGAGAAAACCGAAATGGTCGTTTTTTCTAGGAAGCACGAACCCGCCCAATTCCAGCTTCACCTATCCGGCAAAGCGATCAGGCACTCGATGTTTTTTAAATACCTTGGAGTATATTTTGACTCTAAATGTACCTGGGGAATACACATTGCGTATTTGAAACAGAAATGCCAGCAAAGAATCAATTTTCTCCAAACAATAACCGGAACATGGTGGGGCGCCCATCCAGGAGACCTCATTCAGTTGTACAAAACAACGATATTATCAGTGTTAGAATATGGCAGTTTTTGCTTCCGATCAGCTGCCAGGATTCATATTCTCAAGCTGGAGAGAATACAATATCGTTGCTTGCGTATAGCCATGGGGTGTTTGCATTCGACACATACGATGAGTCTCGAAGTTTTGGCAGGAGTACAACCGCTTACTCTTCGGTTCACAGAATTATCCTACAGATTTCTCATCCGTTGCAAGATCATGAATCCATTGGTGATTGATAACTTCGAAAATCTACTCCAACTGACTCCTCAGTCAAGTTTTATGTCTTTATACCATGAGTACCTTACCCATGAAGTGCACCCTTCACCGGGCATCTCCAACCAAGTTTGCTTCCCATAGTTTTGCAATTCCTCTGTTAATTTTGATCTGTCCATGCGACAAAAGATCCATGGAATCCCAGATCATCTACGCTCCGATTATATTCCGGAGATATTTTCGGCAGAATATGGGAAAGTTAGATCTGATAAAATGTTCTTTACTGACGGTTCATGCATAAACGGGTCCACTGGCTTCGGCATCTTCAATGAAAATTCCAGTGCCTCTTTCAAACTCAAAGATCCTTGTTCCGTGTATGTCGCTGAACTGGGTGCGATATACTACGCTTTAGGGATCATTGAAACATTGCCCATCGACCATTATTTTATTTTTTCAGACAGTCTCAGCTCAATAGAGGCAATCCGCTCAATGAAAGTTGATAAACGCTCATCTTATTTCCTAACAAGAATAAGACATCTATTGAGTGTTTTGGTCGAAAAATTATTCAAGATTACCTTAGCATGGGTTCCCTCTCATTGCTCGATTCCGGGGAATGAGAAAGCGGACTCGCTAGCTAAGGTGGGCGCTTCAGAAGGCACACTTTTTGAAAGGCAAATTGCTTATAACGAATTTTTTCACATTCCTCGTCAGTATACGCTCGTAAGTTGGCAACGCATGTGGAGTGGAGATGAGTTCGGTCGTTGGTTACACACGATTATCCCTAAGGTCTCGACGAGGGCATGGTTCAAGGGATTGAATGTAGGTCGTGATTTCATTCGCGTGATATCTCGGCTTATGTCCAATCACTACAACCTAAACGCGCATCTCTATCGCATTGGGCTCGCAGCAAACAATCTTTGTGATTGTGGCGATGGCTACCACGACATCGAGCATATTGTCTGGTCGTGTATCCGGTTCCATGCTGCTCGCTCTCAGCTCTCTAGAGCACTGAGAGCTTTCTCCTACAAATTCTGTTTTGACACCCTTTTCCGTCAGTTTTCCGATAGACACTAAACTACCTTCCAGATCAGGCGCGTAAATCACATCAGTCAGTGTTATTTTCACAATCTGCTTATGTTCGTCCAAGCATTCGATTACACAATCTCCGATTCCTTCCGTGGGTAACATTTTTCCATCGGCAGTTGACATCACAAGACACACACTGCTATCCAGGCGTATGAAAACACTTCTGTCATTCGTCAAATGCGACGTTGCACCAGAATCAATCACCCACGGCCAGGATTTCGCACTTTTCCCTACGGATTTCACCATGAACGTAAAATTATTTAACTCATTTTCGCGCACATTTTTAGCCTTTTCTTTGGGCTTCTTCTTGTAATTTTTCTCTCCAACACTTTTATTTTCAGAAAGATAAATTTTACACTCCCGCTTCTTATGACCTGCTTTGCCATAATGAAAACAGGACAGCACCTTCGGACGAGCTCCCACCTTTAGTGCCTGCTCGTTCGCCTCGCTACTGGAATCCTTCCGCTTATCAGCTTCATTCGTTAATTTCGCCTTAACCATTGCCATCGTCAGATCCTCCTCATTTCGAGCCTCCAACGCCATAATCAGGGGAGTGAACGAATCCGGAAGCCCTCGGAGAACCAACGCAACCTTAAGACATTCCTGCATTTCAAAACCTGCGTTTTCCAGTCGTACGTACAGCTTCTCGATAGCTGCAAAATACGCCTCCATATCGTCTCCCATCTTGTAGTTGAGATCCGTGATTTGCTTCAGTGTTGATACCTTCTGTCCTAGAGTCAATTTACTGTGGTGTTCCTTCAGCGCATTCCAGGTTGCCTTCGCCGTGTTTGTAGATCGAATCAAATGGATCTGGCTCTCCTCCCCCAGCAGCTGGATCGTAATTAACGTTTTCTCATTATCGTCCGTCCATGCATTCGTTACAGGGTTTCGAGCAGTCCCCGAATCCACATACTTCCACAAAGACTCACGCCGCAACAAAGCCTTTACACAAAACGCCCACGACTCGTAGTTTGTATTATTCAACTTCACAATCCTGGTCCACTCCATCACGATCTCTTCACAAATTTTCAGAACCTTCTCTTGAAAACAAAATGTTCTTCAAAGTGGCAGCGTATAACTGGATATCAATTCCTCCGAGCTCAGTCTGGGCTAGAGATGGGCAAAACGGTTCATTTCAGTGAGCGGCTCAGAGTCGTGCGCTCAATGAAAAGAGCCGGCTCATTTGAGCGGCTCGACGGCTCTTTTCAAGAACTGCTTTATTCGGATATGTAAAGAATGGAAGACGTAAAAAATAAGGTTTAAAACAATAATCAGTGCAGAGAAAAGTAAAAATATTACTTTACTGAAGGTTTTCTCTAATATATTTTCATCACAATGATCTTCTTTATTTTTTTATTTATAAACATTATCTTTTCAATGTTATCTGATGAAAGTCAACTACATCTTTCACTGCAAACTTGTCTTGCTTTCGGAAAAACTCGCGTACATAGTACTGAGGTCGCCGGAATACATAATATTTTCAAAAAAAAAAGGTAGAGCCGCAGAGAGATAGATTTCCTTTCATTCCACCAAAACGAAGGGTGGTCTCAGCAAATGTGGTTCCGCTGAATGTTTATCTACAATAGATGTTGCAGCAGCTTTTGGATCATGTGAGGATCGAAGATTGCCAACCAATGCATCAAACTCCTCCCATACAGATGACAGTGCTTCATTACCAACGATTTGTGGTAGTTTCGTAAGTTTGTATTCTATGGATGTCATTTATCTTATAATGTTGTATCGAACAACTATTCTCTCAGTGATGGAGTATGGCAGTTTCTGTTTTCAATCAGCTGCCAAAACACATCTCATTAAACTCGAGCGAATTCAGTATCTTTGTCTCCGTATCGCGTTGGGATGTATGCCCTCAACGCATACCATGAGTCTCGAGGTTTTGGCAGGCCTACTCCCACTAAAAGATCGCTTCAATTTATTATCTCTTCGGTTCCTCATCCGGTGTAAGGTTATGAACCCATTGGTGATCGGAAATTTTGAGCAGCTTATCGAGCTAAATTTTCATTCAGGATTCATGAGCTCATATCATGAATTCATCTCCATGCAGGTTGATCCTTCTTCGTATACTCCCAACCGTGTTTGTTTTCCTGACTACATCAATTCCTCTGTACATTTTGATCTGGATGTCATTTATCTTATTATTGTTCATGAAGGAGAAAATCCATGGAATTCCAGATTATCATCGATCGGGGATCGTTCCTACGATCTTCAATGCAAAGTATGGGCGTGCCAATTGTGATAATATGTACTTTACTGATGGGTCCTCTATGAATGAGTCCACAGGATTTGGAGTGTTCAACGAAATTTTTAGCACCTCCCACAGTCTTCAGAATCCTTGCTCAGTGTATATTGCTGAATTGGCAGCAATACATTGGGCGCTGGACAGCGTCGCCTCACGACCTGTTGAACACTATTACATTGTAACGGATAGTCTTAGCTCTGTCGAAGCTATCCGTTCAGTGAGGCCGGAAAAGCACTCGCCGTACTTCCTTGAGAGAATACGAGAAAATTTGAGTGCTTTAACCAGACGCTGTTATGTCATTACCTTTGTCTGGGTCCCTTCACATTGCTCAATTCCGGGTAATGAGAGGGCTGACTCATTAGCAAAGGTAGGTGCAATTGAAGGCGATATTTATCAGCGTCAAATCGCTTTCAATGAATTTTATTCTTTAGTCCGTAAAAATACCATCGCTAACTGGCAACGTAAGTGTAACGAAGATGAATTGGGTCGGTGGCTTCACTCGATTATCCCTAAGGTTAGCCTCAAACCATGGTTCAAAAGTCTGGACTTAAGTCGGGACTTTATTCGCACCTTCTCTCGACTCATGTCCAATCACTGTTCGTTAGACGCGCTACTCTTTCGTTTTAATCTTGCCGATGGCAATATCTGTGCTTGTGGCCAAGGTTACCACGACATCGAACACGTTGTTTGGTCGTGCGAGGAGTATCTTGTTGCCAGATCGAATTTAGAAAACTCCCTTCGGGCTAGAGGAAGGCAGCCCAATGTGCCGGTGAGAGATGTGTTGGCTCGGTTAGACCTTGATTACATGTCCCAAATATATGTCTTCCTAAAAGCTATCGATCTTCGTGTGTGATTGTCCTTATATCCTTATATTCTCCTTTTCCTTTTCCTTCGCGAGAAATCAAATCCCTTCTTACTAACAATAGAATAAGGTGAAATGTAAATACATGTTAGATATAAGATAGGCTTAAGAATTGAGTATGATGAATGTGAGTGCGAATGTGAGTGTGAACATTGTCAACATATCCTTATATCCCATCCTTTTCCTGAAACAAAATGTCACCCTTCTAAACTCGAGCAAGCCGCGAGTAATCGGTTCTCTACTTCATTAACATTAGAATTAATAAAAAATGTTTATGTATACTTGTAACTATACAGATAGGAGTTTGGCTCCTTTAAACTTATGTAACTGAGCCTGTAAAAATAAACGATTTAATAAAAAAAAAAATATATATATATAGTTTTAAAAACATATTTAAGAATTCGGCTCCTTTAAACTTATGTAACTGAGCCTGTAAAAATAAACGAATTAAAAAAAGAAAAAAAAAGGGGAGTTTGTATGTTATCGTTCTGATCTGTAAAATTGACCTAAATGATGATTTTCACTACGAAACATACATATGCGTACCCCTTATTTTCGAATTTCTCCTTTTTATTCTCAATGTCCTTGTTTTATATATTAAGACAAGCTGACCCGGCAAACGTTGTTTTGCCATTTAAATTATTGCTAATGAATATTTAGCAGTTTAATAAAAAAAAACTAATGGACGAATGAAATGATATGAGCAAAAGTGTGTTTGATGGTTATGTGCTTTGTCTTTCGATAAACAAATGTAAAACGTTCGTTCGCTCGTTGACCGTGTATGGCGTTGCACCGTGACGGGATAATAGTCTGCGAGTATAATGACGGCCAATTTTTCTATGAACATCAAACGAATCTGTGAGGATAGGGTCTATGACATACAGTGGAATGGAGCGTTATAGACGATGAAGATTATTCGTAATCCAATGTGTTCCATCAACGCAACCAACATGTTTGATTTCTCAAAAAATCAGATGTAAAGTGAAAAAATATGTTTTTTTTATTGTCGTTGAGTCGAAAATTGCAAAAAACAGAATCAACATTAATTTCGTTCAATTGTTGGTGAAAAATACGCTCTTGACATTTCCAAGATGGACGACAAAATTTATAGATTTGAGGTGATAAACGTATATGAGAACAGAAAATATACCAGAAAACTTCGGGAAATTATACTATCGATTTTCCTCGGGCTTTTTTTGTCCACTAACCAAACTAAAAATGTGTGTATGATCCTCGCTTTTGCCGTGCAGCGGAATACATCGTGTAATATTGGTCGAATACGTGTAATATTGTAATGAATTCCATTAACACTTTCGACGCCCCGCCACCCAGATATGGGTGACACATTCCTCACTCGAATTGAGTAGGATTACTAGAAGGTATTTGATAGAATAGGCATCTAAATGTAACTATAGGATATGAAGAAAAATAATAAAATCATAACCATAATATTATACTATTTATACTATACTTTTTATTAATTTATAGTACGGATGGTTTGTACTGCAGTTTTTTGAAAAACCCCTATACTATGACTTTGGCATGTGTTATTGTCATTAATTCGTCTTCAATTGAAAACAAACATTGCTAGATCATGTAAAAGTTGTCTATAAACTAAGTTTGATCTTCATTTAATAATTTAAACGCAAGTTGGGCTCTGCAAAAAACTCAAAAACGTCGCGTTGGGCGTCGAACGTGTTAAAGACATTTTTGAACACACGTGCTGTAATGTCATTACTATGCTTGCGATTTGTTCTGGTAATAGTAAAGGCTGCGTCGGCGTTGCTCATGGTAGTGTCTCGCATGTGAATGTATTCTTCTCGCGCCGTTGATTGTATCGTAGGAGGACATTTGCTCTCTTCCATCACGCAAATGTCAACCATGAATTGTTTGCACATCTCACGACATTGTAGAATGACGTTGTACTGGCGCATCGAATCATCATACGATATGCATAAAAATCCATCGAGTGCGCTCTCCCGCTCGTTTCGTCTCCTTTATCATCTCGGTTTTTGATGTTTATGCAGTATTCGTCTTGTCCTTCCAGAACGGTCGAAAGATTTTATGTCAAAAAAAAAAAAAAATCGTCCGACTTGCACTGTTAAAGAATGCTTTCAAGGCGTATTGCTTGGCATAGAAATCTCAACTGAGAACTAATAAAAATTATATAAGAAATACTACGTTGAGAAGGGGAACATTAGGAACGTTAGGGCCGATGAAAAAGAAGATGGAGAGCGTCGTACGGACGGTGTGTGTCGATTAACTCCAGGTTATTGTTACTTCTTCGAATCACAATTTCTCGCGACGTTGTGCAGTCGCCTACCTTGATTCGTGCAATGTCTTTAACAACATGCACGTTGGATCTACAAACGTGCTTTCCACCTGGTGTTTTATCAGTAGTGATGAAAACAGCTTGATTCTATTTTGTAATTCGACGGCGCCAGTGGTTGTGTGGTTAGCGTAACAGCCTCACAATCCGATCGGCCTGGGTTCAATTCCAGCTGGCGTCGTTGGGATTTTCTGAGGCGAAAAATCTCTGATTACGTCTTCCTTCGGAGGGGAAGTAAAAGAAGTTGGCCCGGCTCATGAGTTGTTGAGTCTGATAGATAGGAACAGGTGAAGTCGCCTCCCTGATGTCGGTGATTGGCACTGAAGTGGCGGAAATAGGCCGACGAAAAATAAGCGAAAATAAAAAAAAAATATTTTGTAATCCGAGAATATGTGTTTTGATGAATTCCATTTTTTTATTCAAAATCAAGTTTCAATTCAATATCGAAAAATAAGAGATGAATTTTTACGAATTTTTAAATCTAATCGATATAATCGATATCGATATTCTAGCGGTATCATATATAGTTTACGACCTATTCTCAAGCCTACCAAGTTTTTTGTGTATAATTTCATAACAATGGGTCGAGCCGTTTCGGAAGGGGTTCGACTACGAACATCGTGACACCAGATTTTTATATATATGGATATTAGGGTGCCAATCAGGGCCCGAAATCTTCGAACGTAAAAAATGAAGACCGACTCTACTTTCAGTAGCTTCGCTTCAACTAGAACTGTTTCGGTAGTCGCCCACAACAAAAAGTGACTTGACTAGAAAATGAATTCACTAGCGTTGACTAACGAGGATGACTGGTGAACTAGTCCAGTCAGTGGTTATTTCAACTGACTCGACTACAAATGGATACAAATCTGCCTCTTCATTCAATACACATTTCTACTACCCTAGGAACGAAATTTATACTCGCGCACTCAATCTTATTTTTACGTCCATATAAAGAGGGATGAAAACATGATTTCTGATGCAAAAAACAGAAAATGGGTTATATCTATGGTATAACCGCAATGGTGACGTAGGACTATCGTTGATTCAGTGATCCTTTGTTTGAAGTTGAATCTGAATCCATTCTGAATGAATGAATAAATGAATATTTGGGGGACTTCGAATACGAGAGCGTTACGTTGAAGGTACAAGGTTTTATGCATCCAATATTGGATACGAAAATATCCTACTGATGGGGAAGAATAATCTTCAGAAGCTATCCTGTTAATTGCGATTGATTGAAAAATCACAAAACCAAATGTATTTGGTCACAGTGTTACATGGATAGAAAACATTCAAATGAACTCTTTCACATGAATGTATTTTTAAATTCCCAGACGAACTGGCAGATTATTTTCAGTAACGATTAGATATTTCCACATTTTCCTCGATACTGGAAGCCCACCAGTGGTTAATGCTAATTCGATAACCACCTGTTAATAGCACTTGATTGAAACATATTTGGTCACAGTGTTACTTGGATAGAAAACATTCAAATAAACTCTTTCACATGAATGTATTTTTAAATTCCCAGAGGAACTGGCAGATTATTTTCCGGATCTTTCTCGATGCTGAATGGCATCCAAACGGAAAGAATTCCGCGCGTGTATGTGTGTGTGTGTGTGTAGTGCTTATCATACCATTTCGTTCAGTTGTTTAGGAGCTATTAACGCTCAAAATCTCGGTCTCCGGCGTAACGCTTTCGTTTTCGAAACATTGATTTTACACCTCGGTATAGAAATGAAAGACGTAGTCCTACGTCAAAAGAAGTTACCCCATCAATGGACGGTTTATTGTCTACCCATCGTGAACACAAACCAACGAACGTTTATCAAGTATGCTATAAAGGTCTTCGTGTTGGTATTCGCGTGCAAAACAGCGTACACACACTGACGCTATTTTATACGTGTGAGTAATTTTCGTGTATGATACAAAAGAATCTAGCTCACCTGTAGCGTATGTCAAACCACGTTCAACTCAAACATCGATGCATGCACACGTACATGGGAGGGAGAAAGAGAGGAACGAATTGGTTTTGGGGAAAGTCACTTCAAAATGCAATGAGGACAATTTGACTGGGAAGAATGAAATGATATAGTCGAGTCGGTAGAGGGAGATAGCGACTAAACACCCGACTGGCTGTTTAGTCGTTTTGGCGGAGACTCTGCGAGAAGAAGCCAAAAGTTATTACTACCTGAATACGGGTATAGTCAGTCAGATAGTCAGCTGACTATCCTCAGTTGACTATGACTATGAAGAGCCCTGGTTAGCGCAACTAATATGCTTTGAGTAAGTTTACTATAAGTGCTGTGGAAGTGCTGTCACTGTTTTTGTTAGCACTTCCGCCGAAAAATTCCGATTATAGTTATGGAAATGAGAAAAAAACCTTAAGAATGTATTAAACGTTTTTTAAGTTCGCGAATCTTTTTTTACTCGTTTTAAAGTTCTGCAATGACCTCGTCCAAAAGTGAACTTGATATAACTAATATCAGAGCCCGCTTTCAATTCTACTATCCACCATCGCCTTACCGACAAACGACTGGTTATGCCAGTAGAGCAAATATAGTTTGCAAATAATAAAATGCTTTAATTTTTTTTTTATAAAAATAAGTTACAGGAAGTTTCTTTT
Source organism: Toxorhynchites rutilus septentrionalis (assembly GCF_029784135.1). Classification (NCBI taxonomy): domain Eukaryota; kingdom Metazoa; phylum Arthropoda; class Insecta; order Diptera; family Culicidae; genus Toxorhynchites; species Toxorhynchites rutilus. Next base: position 272,831,274 of record NC_073745.1, read on the forward strand.
CAAAATAGAAGCTAGAAGACTATTACTCAATATTCTCAACAATATTTATTTAAAATCAAAAATCAAATATTCCATGAAATTATCAAACAGTGTTTTGCAAAAAAAATTTAACATCAAATATGAAATAATGCCAGTCGAAGCGACAACTCTTAACACATTAAGGACGAGTTATCTCGTGTTTCGCGTTCCGTCTGTTACGGATGGATCACGAAATCACCCGTGTTTTCTACACGCTATCTTTAGATCTTTAGATGTCATGATCTCATTTTGTACGGTTCCTCTTCACAGAGAAAAATGTTTCACACAACATCATACTTTAAAAAAGTACGAGAAAAAGTTTGCCCCAATACGTGCGGTCCCAGGCGTATGTCTTACAGCGATCCTTAATATGTCAAATCAATCGATTCTGTGATCAGCCTAGATGAAGATGCCCAACTGTACCTTCAATTATTTTGATGTACCAGTTATCACAAAATGTGCAGAAATGTTAGTAAGCGAGTATTGGAAACATTTACACGTTTTGTTCACATTTTTGTGGTAAGAGTAATTTAGACTGTCGTGGATGATATTATTGGAGTGAATAAATTTCATTACTACAAACTCTTTCGCAACATTTGAACTTAGATTCGCCGGAACATTTCAGCCAGACGAAGAAATTTCCCAACATGATCGCAGCAAATATTACACTCATAAAAACAAACATCCCCGGAGGTGAATCATTGCCCGTTATATTAACTTTTTTAGATACGTCGATCAATGCCGGGCAAATTCGCATATATTGCCGACCGAAACTCTCCAACATCTCACACTCGCAGGAAGTGGTCGGTTTAGCAAAATTGAGTGACAGTGGAACTTCTTCGCCGTCCAGTACAAGTGTCCCATTTTCAATGGACTCTCCAAATAGAACCAGCAAGAACGGATCGATTCGAAACACCACGTACTGAGGTGCGTTCCTGTAAACCACTATTGGCTCAAGCTCCACAAGAAAACATGTATATTTCGTGGCCTCCATAAACTCCACACAAGCTTCGAGTGGTTGTCCGATTTCAAAAGGGATTCGAACGTGAAATTTTACGAAACCTCTCCCGGTGCAGTTCACTGCCGCGGTCAGTATCTGTCGTTCGGTTTCGAAGGTGTATTCGATTTGTACCGGCCAGCAGGATGTATCCATAAGGCGGAGCAATGTTAAAATACTTTCACCAGTGTTCCGAACTTTGAATCTCTGGGTGACGATGAGTTTTGTATTGAATTTGTAAACATTTCGCAGACAGGTGTTGTTGGCGTAGGAGTAGCGATTGTACGCTGTAACACAAGCATTGCTGAACGCGTGCAGATTATCAGGAAACAGAAATAGTTGAGACCAAACTAGTGCTATAAAAACAAGACAATTCCAAATGAACGCCATCCTTCGAGTGTAGTGCGAATCTTACTTGTGAGTTTTAGAAAACCATGAACGAAACAATTATTGCTTATCCGTTAAGAAATCTTCAGGACAGTTGTTATTTTTCACATAATTATTTGGACATTATCATCTAACTATAACCATAATCGTTAGCTAAAATACTTAGTTGTTTAGCGTGAGACATATTTTCCCAATTCCGTTTTTCGTAATAAACTGCTGTCGGGGCGCATCTACAAAAATGATGTAACCCATCATCAGTCGATTCAAGCTGATTAAGTGTTGTGTAATGTTCCTCGGAAATTGTGCTAAAGAGACCGAGCTTCAATCCCAAAGGGAAACATTTTCTGGAGAATGTTTGTTGTTTTATGGGGTGGGAAATAAACTCATCGCTTTTTTTCCAATCAGTAAACTCTCCTCCTTCTTCCCTGCAATTGCAATCATCTGAATCAGGCAGGAAAACATGGAAACAAGGAAATTTTGCTCCGGTGAGAGCCCCACCCACTGGGACACCTGATGTAGAATGATTTACAGTGTGGACAAAGACATATTTTTTTCCCGCAACCCAACCCAGACTGATACTTCGAAGTTTGATATCAGCATCATGAACTCATGAAACAGAACAGTGTGCACATATTGTACTCCACTTTATATCTCATCCATCTTACCGGTCTCGTGACATGTGTTCCCAAGACTTTTCCTTCTCCCTGCAGACCTACCTCACATTGCATGCTTGTAGAATCACTTCGCTCCTATAACTCTCCCATGACCCATGAAAGTCACCGCCGCCGACGTGCCGACATGAATCAATTTCAACTTCGGACACAGACACGCCAAGACTGTCAAGCGGACGGAAGAGTAATCCGACTGTATTGATTTCTGCCTTTGCGTCTTCACTTTCAGCTCGAGAAAAACAACACAATCCAATTTTGGTCTCAATAAATGATTTCTGCTCCGTGGAAAGTTTGTGCTCGTGGCGAGCTACATCCAGTTACATCCAGGAGCGGGTGTAAGATCATCTGATGTAAACTTATTCTTTTGCATCGTACTGTTATTTTATCCCATTGTATGTATTTCCTTTACTTAAGATGTAGGTGGTGTTTTCCACGGTTTGTGTCTACTGATTTCAACAAACTTTTTTTTACAAGTTTTTGATGAATTCGATAGGTTCAGCTGATTGCAGTTGAAATTTATTTGACGGATTTTTTTGAATGCAAAAACTTTTGACGATCGGATCATATAGGTCACAGATTTGGAGTTCAAGATTAGATGTAGAAACGCCTTCAAAGACTCGTTTTCTGGATGTAGATTCCAGATACATTACGCTGATCCAGAGATCCATCCATCTGATCCATCAAATTTTCAAATAAGTCTCAAAATTCAGTATACACTGGCGTCGCTTTTTACGCGGCGCGTAAAAAAACCGCGTAAATTCCAAAATCCGAGTAAAAATAAACTGCGTAAATTTCAAAATCCGTTTAAAAATCTAATAAACAGTGAATTATTTGTTTAAAATGCATCTTATACTCTAACAATTGATTCACTATTTTTTTGCGTGCTACAATCAACATATCTGTTTCTCCTTTTATTTCTCAGCTCCTATTCTATATAAATAAAAATGTAAATCTGTTGGTAAGCAGAAAACCCGAAGAAGTGTTGGTCCGATATTAGCCTCCTGTATTTTGTTGTATTCGTCTCTTCCCGTAGATCAATATAGTGGAGAGAAAAATCGGAAAATTCGGAAAATTTAATTCCCATATGTTCTACAATTAGCTAAGCGTTGTTAGTCCATTTGATGTTGACGCTAACGAAATTGATTTTTGTTCGAAAGTGGAAAAGGATTTTCAGACGGAATAACGCTTTCCTATATCTTCTATCTATATAAACGAAAATGGAAGGCCAAATGTGTTCGTGTGCCCTAAACCCGAGGAAGGAATGGTCCGATTTGAGCTGTCTTTATTTTGTAATATTCTCTGTATCAAACATGTATTCCATGCAACGGAGAAACATGTTATTTCCAAATGCTTGAAGAATCTTGAACGAGAATTGTGTCTGAAAATAATTTTATATTATAAGGACGAATTTTTGTAGAAGTACTAGACAATTTATAGTAAAAGGAAATTGTAAAGGGTCAAAGGGTAATCAATCAATGAAGACTTCAGTAATTTGACTCACTAACGTTCACTTAGTAAGAAAACGTGGATGTTTGAAAGTATTCAAATCAAAAAATCTATTTTGGGCGGGACGAAGTTCGTCGGGTCAGCTAGTCAGTAATACAATACAAACTTATTTCCTGAAAAGTCACATGAATTGACACATAAAATCTGTTTACACTGGAGTCATGTTTAACGCGGTTGATAAGTGCCGCGTAAGAAAAAACCGCGTAAATTATGAAATCCGCGTAGGTGCCTAAAATGGCGTAAAAAAGCCGTGTAAAAAGAGACTTCAGTGTACTGAATTCCAATCTATGTGGATTTCATATCAAAATTCCAACGCTTTCAAAATGCCACTCATTCCAGATACTAGGGTCAAAATTCATACTTATTGTGATAGCTGCATCCTCTCTCGCTAGTCTCCGTCACATGAATACCGTTGCTACTCTCCCTCACTGACAGCTCCCGTTTCAGCGCAAGGTTTGTTATAAACATGGTGACCCTAAACTCAAAGTTTGTAAACATAAAGTTGCTATATACTACACTTATATTGCGGCGTAAGCCATATGAATTTCTGAAGAAAGCAACGCAAGACAATCATTCGTCCCCTTGCCCCTGCGGAACCCATATTGTGTATCTGAGAGTAGGCCATTCGTTTCAACCCATCGATCAAGGCGAAACAAGATCATTTTCTCCAACAATTTCCGTATACAAGACAGCATTGCTATTGGGCGGTACGAATTGAAGTCGGACGCGGGTTCTCCGGGTTTTTGAATAGCTATAACTCGTACTTGTCTCCAATCATCTGGAACAATATTATGCTCCAGAAACCGATTGAATAAATTCAACAAGCGATGTTTCGCCACACCAGGGAGGTTTTTCAGCAAGTTGAACTTAATTCGATCCGATCCCGGAGCAGAATTGTTACAAGAAAGAAGAGCAAGAGAGAATTCTACCATCGAAAACTCGGAATCAAAATCGCACCTATCTTGTGGTATATCTCGAACTATTTTTTGCACAGGAGCGAAATCAGGACAAACCTTCCGTGCAAAATTAAAAATCCATCGATGCGAAAATTTTTCGCTTTCATTCGTTGAAGAGCGATTGTTCATGTTTCGAGCCACTTTCCATAATTTTTTCATTGACGTTTCTCGTGACAAACCTCTCACGAAATTTCGCCAATAAGCACGTTTTTTTCCCTTTGATCCTGTTTTTAAATTGTTTTTCAAGGTCCAAATACGTCTGTTCCACGTTACCGAAAAGCTTTAAATGTATTCGATTTTTCTACATAAAGCTTTGAACATATGCTATCCCACCATAGATTGGGAGGCCTTCGACGAATAGTGGAACCTGGGATGGGTTTCGTTTGAGCGCGAACCGCGCTGTCATAGATCAAACGAGAAAGGAAGTTATACTCCTCCAATGGAGGCAAACCATCTCTGGAATTGATGGCTAGAGCAATTGCGTCCGCATATTTTTTCCAGTCAATGTGTCTTGTGAGGTCATATGCCATGTTTATAGATTCAGAAGAATTCGAACCAATGGTGATGGAAATTTTGATTGGCAAGTGGTCACTGCCGTTGGGGTCCTGGATTACATTCCACTTGCAATCTAACGATAGTGTATTCGAGCAAAGCGAGAGGTCAAGAGCACTTGAGTTAGCAGGAGGTTTAGGTACACGTGTTGTTTCCCCAGTGTTCAAAACGGTCATTTTCAAGCTGTTACAAAGGTATCAACAATGAACGATTGTCGTCGTACTGTTCCCCCCAGGCAGTTCCGTGAGAGTTGAAGTCTCCCAAGATCAATCGTGGCTCAGGAAGGAGTGAGCACATGTCAACAAGTTGTTTGCGGCTAACCGCAGCTCTCGGAGGCCAATACAAGCTGACAATACAGAGGTCTTTGCCTCTGATGTTTGCATGACAAGCAACAGCTTCGATCCCCCCAATAGGTGGAAGGTCAATTCGAAAAAATGAGTGGCACTTATTGATCCCCAATAGTACCCCTCCGTATCTGTCATCGCGGTCCAAGCGTATAATATTAAAATTGTGGAAAGAGATATCATCTCGCGAAGAAAGCCAAGTTTCGGACAGAGCAAAAACATCACAATTGAACTTATGAATTAAAAATTTGAATGTATCCAATTTAGGGATAAGACTACGACAATTCCACTGAAAAACAGTGATATCTCTGACCTCTCTATCTAAATTAGACATCAAGAGAGATAATCATTGCAAGGAGAGGCCATGTTTGCATCAATTGCTGTAAAATTGTCTTTAATACTGGAAGCATTGAGATGACAAGGGTTCTGATGGAGTTGGAAACATTAAAACACTTGAAGATTTGATCCACAAGGTCAGACAACTTTATAAATCCCGATTGGGATGTTGAGCTGGACGGAAAAATAGGGACAGTTGGGGTTTTTGATATCCCCTCGAGTGCTGGGTCGTTCGAAGGTGAACTATTCCCACGGAAGCCAGGAGGAACCTGATTTTGCTTGTCCGCTGCACTCGATTTTTTAGGCAAGCTAACTGGGGGTATTACCGGTGGGACTTGTTCTTGAACTTTGGGAGTGGTCACATTGTTGCGCCGGGGATTCCCTTTGAAAATAAACGGTGTGCCCCCGCTAGCTGTGTCCGTTTCCATTTCATCAACTGGCAACGCGGAAAAGGTATTGTGTGTTGAGATTGGTTGTTGTTGTTGTTGGGCTAGTGGAGAAGCGCCCTTGAAAATTTCCGAAAAAGTGCGCTTCGAGCGTTCCTTTAAAGAGCGCTTCTGTTTCTTCCAGCGACTCTTGTAAGTTTCACAAGCTGAGAGCGCGTGTTGGGATCCTCCGCAATATGGACACATATGCTCAGTCGCACTGCAGGATTTCCCCTCATGTTGCTCTCCGCAAATGGCACAGCGCTCCTTGTTGGCACAACAATCTGAAGTGTGACCAACTGACTTGCATTTGTTGCAAGTCATGGGCTTTGGCACGAAGAGTCGCACAGGTAGTCTCAATTTGTCCACCATGACGTAGTCAGGGAGGGCGGCACCAGCAAAGGTGACTCGAAACGAGTCTGACGGCGTAAATTTAGTTTGGTCCCCATCATGGGAGAGTTTCCCGAGTTGGCGACAGTCCAAGATCTTTACTTCCATTGAGGGAAGCTTCTTGAACTTGCCTTTTCCTTCTTTTTTTATTTGTTCGCTCGTCAGACCCGTTTCAGTTATCACCCCCTCAATTTCTACGTTATGGGAGGGTATAAATGTTCTATATTCGAGAGTGAAGTGTTGGTCAGCAACAATCTCGTTTGCGTGTTTCCGTTCATTCACGACAACCCGCAATTTGTTCGGTCTAACCCTGCGAATTTCAGATACAGAAGAGTATCTGGCCAGATCTTTCATGATCTGAATCACGTTAAGGCTTTTTCCTTTTGGTTTTGGCCGGAGGAAAACAACCCAAGGGCCGGTTCCCCCCCCCCGCACCTCCACCGAAAAATTCTTAAATGAGAAAAAACCTTAAGAATGTATTGAACGTTTTTTTAAGTTCGCGAATCTGTTTTTCCTCGTTTTAAAGTTCTGCAATGACCTCGTCCAAAAATGACCTTGCTATAACTAATATCAGAGCCCGCTTTCAATTCTACCATCCACCATCGCCTTACCGACAAATGACTGGTTATGCCAGTAGAGCAAATATAGTTTGCATATAATAAAATGCTTTAATTTTTGTTTATAAAAATAAGTTACAGGAAGTTTCTTTTCAAAATAGAAGCTAGAAGACTATTACTCAATATTCTCAACAATATTTATTTAAAATCAAAAATCAAATATTCCATGAAATTATCAAACAGTGTTTTGCAAAAAAAATTTAACATCAAATATGAAATAATGCCAGTCGAAGCGACAACTCTTAACACATTAAGGACGAGTTATCTCGTGTTTCGCGTTCCGTCTGTTACGGATGGATCACGAAATCACCCGTGTTTTCTACACGCTATCTTTAGATCTTTAGATGTCATGATCTCATTTTGTACGGTTCCTCTTCACAGAGAAAAATGTTTCACACAACATCATCCTTTAAAAAAGTACGAGAAAAAGTTTGCCCCAATACGTGCGGTCCCAGGCGTATGTCTTACAGCGATCCTTAATATGTCAAATCAATCGATTCTGTGATCAGCCTAGATGAAGATGCCCAACTGTACCTTCAATTATTTTGATGTACCAGTTATCACAAAATGTGCAGAAATGTTAGTAAGCGAGTGTTGGAAACATTTACAAGTTTTTTTCACATTTTTGTGGTAAGAGTAATTTAGACGGTCGTGGATGATATTATTGGAGTGAATAAACTTTATTACTACCAACTCTTTCGCAACATTTGAACTTAGATTTGCCGGAACATTTCAGCCAGACGAAGAAATTTCCCAACATGATCGCAGCAAATATTACACTCATAAAAACAAACATCCCCGGAGGTGAATCATTGCCCGTTATATTAACTTTTTTAGATACGTCGATCAATTTTGGGCAAATTCGCATATATTGCCGACCGAAACTCTCCAACCTCTCACACTCGCAGGAAGTGGTCGGTTCAGCAAAATTGAGTGACAGTGGAACTTCTTCGCCGTCCAGTACAAGTGTCCCATTTTCAATGGACTCTCCAAATAGAACCAGCAAGAACGGATCGATTCGAAACATCACGTACTGAGGTGCGTTCCTGTAAACCACTATTGGCTCAAGCTCCACAAGAAAACATGTATATTTCGTGGCCTCCATAAACTCCACACAAGCTTCGAGTGGTTGTCCGATTTCAAAAGGGATTCGAACGTGAAATTTTACGAAACCTCTCCCGGTGCAGTTCACTGTCGCGGTCAGTATCTGTCGTTCGTTTTCGAAGGTGTATTCGATTTGTACCGGCCAGCAGGATGTATTCATAAGGCGGAGCGGTGTTAAAATACTGTGACCAGTGTTCCGAACCTTCAATCTCTTGATAACGATGAGTTTTGTATTGAATTTGTAAACATTTCGCAGACAGGTGTTGTTGGCGTAGGAGTAGCGATTGTACGCTGTAACACAAGCATTGCTGAACGCGTGCAGATTATCAGGAAACAGAAATAGTTGAGACCAAACTAGTGCTATAAAAACAAGACAATTCCGAAAGAACGCCATCCTCCGAGTGTGGTGCGATTCTTACTTGTGAGTTTTAGAAAACCATGAACCAAACAATTATTGCTTATCCGTTAAGAAATCTTCAGGACAGTTGTTATTTTTCACATAATTATTTGGACATTATCATCTAACTATAACCATAATCGTTAGCTAAAATACTTAGTTGTTTAGCGTGAGACATATTTTCCCAATTCCGTTTTTCGTAATAAACTGCTGTCGGGGCGCACCTACAAAAATGATGTAACCCATCATCAGTCGATTCAAGCTGATTAAGTGTTGTGTAATGTTCCTCGGAAATTGTGCTAAAGAGACCGAGCTTCAATCCCAAAGGGAAACATTTTCTGGAGAATGTTTGTTGTTTTATGGGGTGGGAAATAAACTCATCGCTTTTTTTTTCCAATCAGTAAACTCTCCTCCTTCTTCCCTGCAATTGCAATCATCTGAATCAGGCAGGAAAACATGGAAACAAGGAAATTTTGCTCCGGTGGGAGCCCCTCGAGAAAAACAACACAATCCAATTTTGGTTACAATAAATGATTTCTGCTCCGTGGAAAGTTTGTGCTCGTGGCGAGCTACATCCAGTTACATCCAGGAGCGGGTGTAAGATCATCTGATGTAAACTTATTCTTTTGCATCGTACTGTTATTTTATCCCATTGTATGTATTTCCTTTACTTAAGATGTAGGTGGTGTTTTCCACGGTTTGTGTCTACTGATTTCAACAAACTTTTTTTTACAAGTTTTTGATGAATTCGATAGGTTCAGCTGATTGCAGTTGAAATTTATTTGACGGATTTTTTTGAATGCAAAAACTTTTGACGATCGGATCATATAGGTAACAGATTTGGAGTTCAAGATTAGATGTAGAAACGCCTTCAAAGACTCGTTTTCTGGATGTAGATTCCAGATACATTACGCTGATCCAGAGATCCATCCATCTGATCCATCAAATTTTCAAATAAGTCTCAAAATTCACTATTTTTTGCGTGCTACAATCAACATATCTGTTTCTCCTTTTATTTCTCAGCTCCTATTCTATATAAATAAAAATGTAAATCTGTTGGTAAGCAGAAAACCCGAAGAAGTGTTGGTCCGATATTAGCCTCCTGTATTTTGTTGTATTCGTCTCTTCCCGTAGATCAATATAGTGGAGAGAAAAATCGGAAAATTCGGAAAATTTAATTCCCATATGTTCTACAATTAGCTAAGCGTTGTTAGTCCATTTGATGTTGACGCTAACGAAATTGATTTTTGTTCGAAAGTGGAAAAGGATTTTCAGACGGAATAACGCTTTCCTATATCTTCTATCTATATAAACGAAAATGAAAGGCCAAATGTGTTCGTGTGCCCTAAACCCGAGGAAGGAATGGTCCGATTTGAGCTGTCTTTATTTTGTAATATTCTCTGTATCAAACATGTATTCCATGCAACGGAGAAACATGTTATTTCCAAATGCTTGAAGAATCTTGAACGAGAATTGTGTCTGAAAATAATTTTATATTATAAGGACGAATTTTTGTAGAAGTACTAGACAATTTATAGTAAAAGGAAATTGTAAAGGGTCAAAGGGTCAAAGGGTAATCAATCAATGAAGACTTCAGTAAATTGACTCACTAACGTTCACTTAGTAAGAAAACGTGGATGTTTGAAAGTATTCAAATCAAAAAATCTATTTTGGGCGGGACGAAGTTCGTCAGGTCAGCTAGTCAGTAATACAATACAAACTTATTTCCTGAAAAGTCACATGAATTGACACATAAAATCTGTTTACACTGGAGTCATGTTTAACGCGGTTGATAAGTGCCGCGTAAGAAAAAACCGCGTAAATTATGAAATCCGCGTAGGTGCCCTAAATGGCGTAAAAAAGCCGTGTAAAAAGAGACAGTGTACGGAATTCCAATCTATGTGGATTTCATATCAACATTCCAACGCTTTCAAATGCCACTCATTCCAGATTCCAGGGTCAAAATTCATACTTATATTGATTTCAAGTTTCACCACATGTCCAGCGACGTGAAAAAAACCCCGATTACTTTTGAAGCAACTTCGATCGATTTATGGAAGACGAACTGAAGACGAAAACTTTCTCGTAACCTCTAAATAGTTGACTGGAAAGCATTCCCGGAGAACGAAATCTGAGTTTCAATCTGTTAGTACCCGCATCAAAATAAGGGTGAAAAATAAGTTTGACCAGGAAAAGAAAAAAGCACATGCTATAAAATCAAATGCATTCAATCTTTTTAAAATCCTCCACATGAGTTTATCTTCTACTCTGTGAACGTTTCGCCACTCTTCTGACTCCGCTGTCGTCCGAATAGCAAACATTTTGACCAGCGATAAATTGATATTTAAACTGCCGCAAGAAAATGGGTATAAAGTGGGATAATCAATATACATACAGTAAACATTCACTAACTGGGCGAAAAGGGAAGACCAGTTATCGACATTTGCGTTTTAACTAGTCCGGCATGTTAAACGTCAAATAAAATCGAGCGGAACTTCAATGAATTGTTTGATTCGCGTTGATCATGAAATTGGATAAACAAAAGGATTCCAATGGATGTATCACATTGAGTGTGACAACAGATATGAAATATAATTTGAGGAAATTATTTTTCTGTAATTTAATCAATATTTTAGTCATGCGAAAATAATATCAATTTTCATAACACTTCAAATAACATTCGAATGCCCCTCACAGCAAATCTTCCATTTGAATATGGCGTCGATTGTTTAAAAAAGTCTGCTTTTTAACAGGTCCAAGGACCAGTTAACGTTCGCCCAATAAAGCGCAGACCAGTTAAACCAGGACCAGTTAGCGAACGATTACTGTATCTGGTTGCTCTACTGCAGGGGTTTTCAAATGGTGCTAAGCGGGAAATTTGTGCTCCGCGAAGTTATATGAAGTTATATCAAATGCTCCCACTTGACAACCCACATTGAAGAAAAACAGTCTTTAATTTAATTTCACTGGGCATATAGTGATTTATCTTGTTCACTAGTGGTCAGATGTAGTGTAGCTGTGACGCGTAACCGAAATAGAGCTGTTCCCAGTTGGAGAATGTCAATGCAAATAGGATTTATTTTCTTGTTAAAAAATGCAGGTGCTCCGTCGAATGTTTTCGCTATTAAAAGTGCTCTGCCATAAAAAAAAATCTGAAAACCCCTGTTCTACTGGATGTTTGCTAGGGAGTTTATCACGCCTCACTAGTTAAGATGGAAGTTCTTCATCGCACTCAGGCACTCGAGAGCCAGTAACGAGAAGGCGGTTGTGTTTTGCTTCCAATGACATTGTCAAGCGGTTGCCTTCCGGATGCTCACATGTAGGAGTAATTCTAGGAGGTTCGTCACCAGAATAATTGCTTCAGAAGGGCGAAAAAAACTAAATTTCATGTTAATTGGTTACCATGATGACTGCCATTTACTTTATGATGAGTTGTATAAAAGGCATACGCATATAGCTTATATATCGCCTTGAAAAAGATTTTTGGTATCGTAATCCTAAGCTAAGATTGAACACCCCCGGGCAGCTAGACAGATAGAGGATTACGTCTTTCGGAAACATATTCGGGGTACAAATTGAAAAACGAAAATCGATCGCATTGAGAAAAATGCCCAACTCAGTCATTTTATGATGGATTCATGAGATTATGGCGTCAATCAATTAGGGATCTCCATAACAATAAAAACATTGAAGAAAATAATATATGTCATTCAACTAACTACCGAACAGTTGAAAAATTTAAAGCCCTATCCAAACGGGAATCCTTTGTTCTAGGTGGTCGAAATCGAAGATAAAATCTTCCCCTTGTACTCACAATTATTGCTCAGTTATTTCGGGGTAGATTCACGTGATTTTTTGCATCAATCGATAAGGGAACTCCATAAAAATTCATTACAATGAATAAAATAATATATTTTATGAAACTTACTATCAAACAACCGAAAACCTCAATCATCATCCAAACGGAAATCCCGCGTTTTGATTGGTTCCGATTCGCAAAATCAATCTTTGCTCTCACATCTAGTGAATCTGCACTCAGTAGAAACTAGAATACGGGACTGTGGAATGAAATACGAGTTTGATGTTTGATTTTCTGCTTATATACGTCGTAGAGATGCCAACTCATCTGATTTTTCAGGATTTTCCAGACTTTTCGTCTTCGGAGTATAATCTTCAATTGTGGATACAAAATAGGCTAAATAAAAAGGGTATTGCATTAGGGACAGCAAATGACGCCATATTTCCCGCTCTCTTGACATTTCTCTTCAGTAAGGTTTGCCATTTCATAATGGAAAGATATACGATTCAACACCGAGTAGAGATTATTAAAATTTACTATCGAAAATCGGAGTCATTTATGGTCTTCATAATCGTCCTGCCAGATCAACAATTGAGTGTCTAGTGGAAAATTTTGAATCCACAGGCACAGTACAAAATGTTCCCGTATCTATATATTGCTGCCGCTGGCGCATCATTTGAAGAAACCCCAAATCAGTCTCTCACACGTCGTTCTCAAGCGTTGGACATCTCTGTGACGTCGTTGTGGCGAATTTTGCGCAAAGATCTTAGCCGACATCCTTACAAGTTCAAATTGAGGCAAGAACTGAAGCCGCTTGACCACCAGAATAAAATAATAAAAAAGATGATGATGGTCCCGCCTCCTTCCCCACAAAGGTTTGAGTAAGACGAGTTATCTAAAAAATATTTTTTTGTTTTCTCAGCATTGAAATCAGTTTAGCAAAAAAAAAACAACTGATTTTATTTACAGATATAAGTTCATAAAATTACAATGTCAAAAGACAAGCCAATACTCAGTCTTGTCCGCCACAGAGCCGATACGGTCCCGACAAGGCCCTTGCAGCCAAATGGTCCACCAAGACACAAGTCCAACCGTCAGCCTTGTTTTGGATTGACTTTAAATATTCCCATCCAAGAAATCGAGAAATTTTTCTTTACGAACAATTTCTAGACCGCCTCTTACAAAACTTTTGAATTCTTATCCTTTATATCTGTACAACGCGCGCGACGCTCAAACTTTTGTAGACTACTTTTATTTTTTTACCAACTACTACAATATAAAAACAACAAAATAAAAATAAAAATAGTTCATCTTTACATAATAGAGACGAGTACAAATTGAAAAACAAAAAATATAACATAGAAGAAAAATTGTCCAAAATTGTCTAAACAATATAATCCGTTTAAAAAAACTTTGTCGGGTCATACATTGAGAATAATAAAAACAAAAAAAAAATCAAAAAACTGTTCACTTGAGGATATCCGTTCGTATTAAACTTCGTCAGTCAAAATCGTTATCAAAATAAAAAAAAAAATACAGCTTTAACGTGTGAAATACAGTTTCTCTCAAATTCTGCGAGTGTTGTTGCACATTTAATATGTCTTGGCATCGAGTTGAAAACATTTACTCATTTAAAATATAGCTAATTTTGTGAAACACATGTTAAGAAATGTGGTGTTCTTATTTCATCCGCGTTTCTAGTATTCTATCTATGAAAGTCACTTCCCCTTTCAACTCGATCACACAAATATCGAGGCAGCGAACCGTTAACTACCTTAAAAATAAACGCCATAGTTAAATACACAATTCTTTGCTTCACAGATATCCATTGCAGAGCGTCCAGTACTCGTAATTCCAAAGCGCTTAATCGTGTTCAACAACAAGGGTCTAGAAATTGTCTCGAAAGCGCGCTTTAGACCCAAGAAAACAGCAACAATCGTGTCTTTACCTTCTAGTTTTTCGTTACATTTTGCTAAAGCCAGCGCTACACGATGCTACGAACACCTCGAATGCTGGACGCTTGATGATTCGACGCATCGTGTAGTCGACTGACGAGCTACGAACCTCCATTGTCGAGTGTCGAATATTCGCGTTGGAAGGTAATCCGTTCGTTGTGGATTACCTTCCAACGCGAGTGGCACGAGTCAAAGGATTTTTGTCATTCGTTGATTCGACACTCGATGACATTCGATACACCGCTACACGATTCGTCCGAATATATCTTTGACAGATTGGTTTGTTTACAAGTTTTAGATGTGGGAACTATGAAATTGATTCATAATATTCAAAATATTCGGCAAAATATTGCAGTTTAATATTGTTGATTTCAAGCATTTTTAATTTACAGTCCGATATCAGTATTGCTACGGCAGCAATTTCAATACTCGCATCGTCATCAAGTTTCCTAACGTTTATGATGGTAAATAAAAACAATAAACATTCGATCCAAATACTCGCCGATTGTTTGGACCGATTGCATTGAATCGAACATTCACTTCACCGTGTAGCAGTACATTCGTCACAACATTTGTCGATTCATCGAGTCAAATGTTTGAGTCCAACATTCGAGGAAAACGTTGGATGAATCGTGTAGCGCCCGCATAACACCAAGTTCAATGCAGTTTCACAGGAATGAACTTCCCGATATCCCGATCGTTCTGGTATCATTAAAGAGTTACGATTCAAATATTCTAACAGCTGGCCTTTAACATCAAGTTCCAAAATTTTCTCTAACGTGTGCAACATGTTGATGGGACGAAACTCTTCGGCTTTAATCGTCCCTGCAAGCTTTTGACTGGGAACTACTAAGTATTCCTTCCATGATGTATTGATGAGGTTCAGCAAGATGTGACAAATCACATGAAAGCAATCTTGAACAAATCTAGCATTAACATTATCTATGTCAGCCGTTTTTTTCTAATAAGATGCAAATATTTCTAAGTTCAAATTTCTAAGTGAAAATCTTCAAATTTACAACTACTATTACCCGCTGTTTTATTTCATCGGGTTCATCGACCAATTCAATGGATTGATTGATCAATGAAACACTGTTGACTAAATAATCCTTGAATTTGGATGCTATTACTTGCTCAGATTGTTCTAATGTGCCATTAAAGGTTATGGATCGCGGTTTGCAACTACTAGGTCTTAACAATGACTTTAAAATTCTCCACAACTCTTTGCTGTTATTTTGATGCTGATCAATTTTCCTCTGAAAATTTCACAACGAGTTTTCTTTATCGTTTGTAAATATTTATAGCGCGCAATCGTGTACATGTTCCAATGATGATTCCTATTTTGTTCTATAAAACCTTTTGTACCATTTGTCCCTTTTTCGTTTCTGGTCACTGAAGCTGGGAGAGTGATATAAAACACCATAATTACCCATCTTCATGCCATGTTCAACTGTAATGCTTAAGAACCAGTTGCCATCAATCACTTCGTTTAGGCGAACATTGAATTTAACTGATTCTCTGACATACATAGCAACACCATCAGTATGTCTAGAATGTGATAAGCAAGCAGCAACATTATATCCCGGAATCCTATATTGATCAAATGATTCAATTTTCACAATGTGTGTCTCAGCTAATAAAACTAAAAGTGGACGCTTTTTCTCAACAATCTGACGTAATGCTACTTAGTTTGCTGATAACCCCGCAGCAACAGAACATGAAATTGATTCACATCTCTTCTTTAACATGGTTGCTATTTTTTGAAACGCAAGTTGCCTTTTCTCAAATCATAAAATCTATTGTAAACTGCACATTCAGAACCTACTGCGGCATGGTTGAGGTCCAAATTCATTTTCCGTGCTTTATTCATTTTTAAAAAATTAACACATTTCAATACCAGACGCGTCGTATGTTCGTGAATTGGGCTGAGTAACAATTTGAAAAAAGATCCGGATTATCATCTTCAGCGATGAGGCTCATTTCTAGCTTAGTCGATAAGCAAAATATGCGTTATTGGTCAGGCAGCAATCCACACGTATTTCATGATTCACCATTGCATCCCGAAAAAAATACGTTTGGTACGGTTTATGGTCCGGTGGCGTCATTGGGCCGTATTTCTTCCGTGATGATCAAGACCGGCACGTTACTGTGAATGGGAATTGCTACCGCTCAATGATAACCGAATATTTTTGGCCCGGATTGGATGATATGGACTTGGACAATATGTGGTTTCAGCAGGACGGCGCCACAAGCCACACAGAGAATTTAACCCATTTTGTACCAAGCGTTCGAAAAATCGAACAGCAACTTTGATAATTTTTCATGTCTTTGGAAAGCAACCATATGGTAATGTTTTTGCACTAAGAGATAGCCTAATTTATTAGCTACAACTTACCATCGATTTCATTCAATTTTGTGTAACTTTTTTGGGTAATAAATTCGATTTAAAGCAAGTATGTTTGAGAGTTGTTTTCAATTTCAATTAGAAAACCCAATAAAATACAAAAATATGTGAACTTTTCTACAGTATTACTTTGACAATATGACATATATTGTGATATAGGACGAAACTCATTCGATTGAGCCTCCTTCAGGAAAGTAACAGTCGGGGAAATTTAGTGTTCGAAAAATCGAACATTGGCCAAAACGAACAAGTTTTTCTGCTGAATCAACATCAACACATCTAACCTCTGCAACGCACTTTGATTTGTTTATTTTGGAAGACGGAAGGTTTTTCATTTATTCTTGCTTTTTCAATTGTGTATGTTTGCAAATATCGATTAATTTAGCAAATATCATTGAAAACCTGTATGCTTTTTTGTCCGTAATAACCGTAGGCGGCCCGTAGAATTTCGTGTGTGAGGGACGAAACGAAGTAACGTAACGAAGTAACGAAGATTCTAATGAGATTGTTGATGTGAATGTTCTTCCGCCATACCGAATAATAACCTCCCAACCCTCTATGCCATTGTTTTTTCGTACTATTTTGGTACTTTGCAGGTAATTTTTAAGCATTTACATTTCTCCACAACCAACAATAAATAAAAGGCATATGCTTTCGTTTGAAAAAAACACCCTGCCAGTAATAAGTTAAAATTACATGAAATAAAAAATGCCACATCTCACCTTAGGTGGATTAATTTGGGTTTATGCTTAGAGACATCCATTCTCCTGTGCTTGTTCTTCCCGGAATGCAAAATTGATGTATTTATGAATACCGTATATTTGCTAATTGAAGTGACTTTTTGTTCGCAGTATGTTTGTACTTGTCAAAAAAAAGTGCGGGTTTCGGCCAATGTTCGATTTTTCGAACAGTCATTTCCCGGAAAATGGAAGATGAGAAAAAAATATTCTTGAACATTGGTGTTCCTTTAGCGTTAATAATAGAAATTACACCAATGGCTTTCGTCAGAAAAATAATTTTTACAGCTTGGTCGTTATTTGGTTAACAATCTATTTATTGAAAACCAAGTTTGGTGAGTGTGTTATCTCATGAAACGGCCCAGTCAATTGGCCGCCCCGGTCGTGCGATTTGACGCCGTGTATGTGTATGTGTATTAAAATTGATATCTCGTTTCAAGGCAGAAGTTGAGGTTTGTTGAATTCGTTTGAATACATCAAGAGCTCCAAGTTCGTGTTCGTCCATAGAAATTGTCTTTTCAAAAAAGGGGGAAATTCTTACTTTTTTACATTCGCTAAATATGATCGTTTTATCGAACTGTTTCCATGCTTGAAAAATAAGTGAAGAACACACTGATTCCAAGCCATTCACACCGTAGAACACATGCTGTCAAGCAATCAAACGTCCGTCGTACTTTTTCTAAACAACACATACCACATGGATCCATAGGATGAGGTGGATTGCTCCTTGCTATCGTGTTTGGTTAGTTACCGTGTCGTAACCTGTAGAACTTCAGTCTTGAATAAGCCAAAATCTCACTCCGTCGTTTTAATGCATGGAGCCCTAGTACAATAAAAATGTTGGATAAGTGCATCATGTTGAATCACTGGTTATTCATTAGGAACAAGTTTGATACTGTTTTATAGTTACCTGCAAAACAATACAACCGTTTCAACTTAGCGTGGAAATACATTAGGCGAGTTCTCGATAAGGGGACGTGAACAAAAGATACACACTGCACACTGCGGTGCGTTCTTGGTGCGATTTCAAAACTGCTGCTGTGGTTTGATGGCAATGATAAGCCGCGCCTGTTTTGTGATAGTATGAGTCATCCAGATCTTAACCCTATATATGGGATCTACTGTTTAGCGGCCCCTACATGATCATTAATAATGACAATACTTCATTGAAATAATGTTAACAATGACCATGTAAGATTTTCTCAACACAGCATTACCGTAGAAGGGATACTGTCATTGATGATGATAGCGTAAAGTCATTGAGTCATTTCGAAACTAGAAAGGTACGATGTCGATATTTACAAAAGTTTTGAATAATAATGATATGAGCATAAACTATTGAGATTATTTTGCAAAAAGATAATTTTAAGTTCTTAGAAGATCGATGAAGATAATAGCTAAATGTTGTTTCAATGCTCAAAACATGTGGTTCTGAATCTTCATCGCCTATACTGAATGGCGTTAAAAACAAAAGCAAATTTTGAAATTATGATTGGAAACTATTATCAGAAACAATTTTCGTCCAAGATTTCTGATTACCTGCAGAAAATATCCAAACCATTAATCGAGATCGTTAGAGGCGAATGAACAGCAAAGTTTAAAACCTCTCAAAAACAAAGAATTAATCGAGATATTTTTTGATATGGAAAAGTTAATTCTCATTAATCGTTTTCGTTTTAAAATGAGTTCATTGCTCTCGTGTCTATGAAGGCTAGAGGTGATGTATTGCTACAAGCTATGAAACGATTCATTTGCGGTGATTTGTCTTCAATGTTGTTTATTTTTTTTGACGTAGGACTACGTCTTTCATTTCTATACCGGGGTGTAAAATCAAAGTTTCGAAAACGAAAGCGTTACGCCGGAGACCGAGATTTTGAGCGTTAATAGCTCCTAAACAACTGAACGAAATGGTATGATAAACACCTCATTCGAAAGATAAAATGTCTACGCATTATGTACTTGTTACTTTTTGATCCAAAAACTTGTTTCAATAGCCCTAAAATTGCTTTCAAAACAGGTTATTGAAATCACCAATCAGTATATAAGCGAGCAGCGCTCGGAAATCCACTCAGTTATAATTGAACAGCGATTGAGGTACCATCGCAGGAATGAATGGATGTTTCCCTAACACAGACTTCAAAACCATGGAGTCTGGAGAAATCGGCATTGCAAAATGGATATAAGCAGCGGGTACATTTGTACTCGTTTGCGCTTTTGTAAATCGGAATATTTCCCTAACACAGACTTCAAAACCATGTAGTCTGGGGAAACTCGAATTGCAAAGTAGATGCAAACAGTGGATACTTTCGTACTCGTTTGCGCAACACAGACCTCAAAACCATGGAGCCAAGGGAAATCGGCATTTCAAAATAGATACAAGCAGCGGGTACTTTTGTACTCGTTTGCGTTTTTACAAATCGGAATGGTTCCCTAACACAGATTCAAAAAAATGGAGCCAAGGGAAATCGACATTTCAAAATAGATACAAGCAGCGGGTACTTTTTTACTCGTTTGCGTTTCTACAATTCGGAATGTTTCCCTAACACAGACTTTGAAACCATGGAGCCTGGGGAAATTGACATTGCAAATGAGATTCAAGCTGCGAGTACTTTTGTACTCGCATGCGTTTATGCAAACCGGAATATGTTTTCCTAACACAGATTCCGAAACCAATAAGTTGGGAAAATAGGCATTCCAGATCTCGGCAGTACTTTTTATACCCCCATGCATTTTTACACTCCGTAATGCGTTTTGCTAACACGGTCTACAAAAGCGGGTACAAATGCAACGCTTTGGCTCGATTATTCAAGACTGCATGTCGCCAGCTCACTGAACTTCTACGCATACCGTTTGATGATTAGGCAAAATGTTGATAACCACTACCATAATGCATGAATTGTCCTAAATTGGGATTTGTTCGCACTTCAATTGCGAGAGTTGTTTCATTCATTCACTGGTTTGATCAATAATTTAATCCACAGCTTTGCGCAGCGGCGATATCGTACCCAATGAGGAACATTCGAAGTGCGATTATTGCTAATTGAAAAAACACAAATGATTACTAAGCCAACGGCAGTCTTACGTCAACCTTGCGGTTATATCATAGGTATAACCCACCCATAGTTTTTTTAATTTTATTGTAGTTTATAATATACGGCTATACATTTTTCGAAGTAATACTACCCATTCAACGGCGATCAGTATATTAAAATATGGTGTATGTTAATGGGTCATTATAATCACCTTAACCAGATTTTTGTTCGTGTTTCCAAAATTATTTAACGCCTATTACATATGAAATTTTTTTTTCCTGCAAAACATTATTCCAGTATCGTCGAATAATGCTGCAACTTTGAGAACATATCCAGCAGACACAAACTTTTTCCGCTTCCACCCCAAAAGCTTCCACAGCATGGAAAGGTAAAACTTTCCCCACACCAACCTGGAACACGCTTCGCTATTTTCTGAATGGAACACAAAAAACTTCAGCTCGAAGAAAAAGTGTTCGGACGGCTGCTGATGCTGCTGCTGTTGTTGCTAGTTTTTCCGGCAACGATTTAGCCGTGAGACTAAGTACGACAATAAAGACAGAAGAAGGCGTCAAAGCATGAATACATTTTCCATGGAAGCTTTTTTGCCCTCGGTTTCTCGTCTCGAGGAGATTGTACTCACAAAATCTGCAGCGAAGTGAAAAACTATGGTAATATGCTAGTCGGTTTCACGCGCGCAGCGGCAATATTTATGCTTGGTAGAGTTCTTTTATTTTTCATTCAGTGCCAATTTTGTTGTATAATTTTGGGACGGTTGAATAAATACATGAAGCTTCTCGTTCAACATATGCCATTCATAAATTTTAGGGATTATAATGGCGATTATGGTCAGGATTTAACATCAGGAGTGTACGTATTCTGGCCATCCTCGTTTGTCAGTTGGTGAAAATTTAAAGTGATGGAGAATTTCGTTCGAAAACCAAACTATTCCAGTAAAACTTCAGATACAATTGAATAATTTCTTCGGAGCGCAAAAATGTGTAAAATTTGTTGCTACAACGTTTCTACGTCTAAGTTGTTTGTTGTATCAACTTTTTTGAATTTCACAAACATTTTTCTAAGTTTGATGTTATTCAAGCATTAATATTGACCGTTCACTGCAGGTGTTGGTGAATTACATATGAAGAAAGGGGATACGTTAGGAGCATTGAGCTCTATGTTTGTGTCGGGAAGCTTAAGATTTGTTTGTGAAGATGTTTTGTTTGTGTACCATAAAATGATAGTGCATCTTCAGTAGAGTGCAGAGTTCGCCAATTAAGAAGCATATGGAAACTAATTGTATTGATCGGAGAATCAAGTTGTATGATTTATTTGGATAATTGATCAATTACAACTATAAATGAAAAGTTTTATCGCAGAAATGTCACCACTCAATTTACAAACATCGAAAGCACCCGATTTTGATGCGATTCTTTCCGTTTTATTCCTAAATTTTGTTCATACAAATCAATGGTAATGGTTTTTCAAAAAAGGTAATAATATTGAATTCAGATTTTGAGTTTGAGTTTTTAAAACATTTTCCTTTCTACAAAGTCCATTTACTTTCTTCTAGCACAATATCGATTTCGAGTAGCGTTTTGTTTGCGATTAGCTAAGGGGGACCCCTGTCTAGAAGGTCGAATTTTCGTGATTTTTTTTTCGGATGTTAGGAATACAGTGAAGTGTTCGGGTATTTTGGTTATTGTTTAAGGTATATTTGAAGATGTTTTTTTTCCATTTTTTTGAGTGCACGAATAATGATTATTACGCTGTTGACAGCTGGATGCGTAGATGCTGTCTGAAAATCGGTACCTTGCTGGTGGTATCGGTTCTGAAGCAACGGGGTGTCGCAGAACGAATTCCAACGAATATTTTGGAACTTTAGGATAATACCTAAAGCGTTACATAGGGTTTTTAAAAATTCGAAAAATTTTCAAATCGGTGGTTATGTTTGTTATAAATGAGTTATTTCTCAAGAAAAATCACTTTTTAGAATCTCATGAAAAATCGAAAAAAATGAGTTATCAAAAAACGGCTATGTAACGCTTGTAGCACACAAATTAACCTAAATTACCGTTTTGTCTCAAATTCCGAACACTTATGCTTTGATGGCCATTAAACAGTGTCTCATTACTCAAAATGGTACTCTTTCGCGAAATTGATTTTTGGATACAATAGAGCCTTCTTTTTAATTTGGCTACAATAAAATTGATTTACAAATACATATTCGTGGTGAAAAACTAAAAAATATGTTTAATCACTTTTGTCTCAAATTCCGAACACCATTTTTGTCACTGACTCATATTCCGAACACTTTTGTCTCAAATTCCGAACAGCAAAAATGCATTTACTGTTCACACTTTTGTATTTGAGTTTTTCGTACCTATGTTTGAAAATGTGACATGTTTGTATTCGTAATATGTTTGGACATACGATGTTTAATCCCAATGTTTCACATGATGTTCGAACATGGTGTACAGTTTCTCTTGCATTTTCACCCCAAGCACCGGCAGTGCGTAGAGTAGAAGAAGCGAATCGGACACCACACCACCACCACTCAACGCGTGGTGTGTTGGTATGTTGACATGGAAAAAATGCTTTCCTTTCATGACAATAGATGCATCGTCTAAAATATTGGGCAAATAAAATAAACCTCTTTTTCTGTTCTGAACAAAATAAACATCGATTGATATCAGAGTTTTTCACATTTGATATCATTATTTAGTGCACGCATCAATTTATATATTGAATTCATGTAACATTCGCTATTATTAGGTATCTGAACAAGTACTAAAATTGAATAGAGCGTGGCGGAGATGTTTAGTTACCCACAACAAATTTTGATTACAGTATTTCTATAATTATAATCGAATATAAAGTACCAGAATTATTCAGCAGTGACATGTTAGGCGTGACGCTAACCACTCGACCACGGGAGCAACAATTTTGGCTGGATCTTTGAGTACAAATGGCCAATAATGCTTGTTCGCGACGAACGCGACCCGAGCTATAAAACGAGCGGAGAAGAGGAGAAGAAAGGATGATGTAATCGCATGCACACATAGCATATGTAGTACAGTGTAAGTGTAGCTTTGAGTTTTTTCCTTCATTCAGTTTGTGATAACATCGAGAAATTAATGGTGTGTTTTAGTCGCTGAAATTTCTCTGCTGGTTCTGCTGTGTGCCGCTGAAGGTTGCATCTAAAACTAATTTTTGGGTATTTATTTTTTTGGTCAACATTTGTACGACGTCGCCCGCTGTGCAGTCGGCTCCCCAGAATTTAATTGCCAACATGCACGCAAAAAAAATCTCATAGAAAGATTCTTTCTATTCAGAGATTTTTTTCTTTGCACGAAACCAAGGATTATTTAATCAGACTTGCAAAATGTGCATGAACTCATAGCCTCTCAGTGCGTGCAATTTTTGAAATGCGAGCTAAATTTCAAGTTCGTTTCTGTGAAAAAGTATTCTACGAAGAAATGTTTTGGAATGAATAATTTCTTTCCGTGTATGAAAAGAAACGAAAGCAATGAATACTGCGACATCGGGTGATATGTTTGTACATGATGTTCTTGAATTATAAACATCGTGTTTGTTTTCACATGATTAGGTTTGTGTATCATTGTTCGTGTTTGGGATAGACATTCAACACTAGCGAAAATCATGTTCGAATGCAAACAAAAACATGGAATTTTCACATCGCGTGGACATGTGTAAGTGTTTTTCGGAAGACTGGTAGTCAGGAAGATTTAGTGGATCATTCCAAGGCAGGTTTCGAAGTGCGAAACGTATAAACACCTTCTGGATGCGTTCAATGCGGATTATCTGATACGTGTGGTAAGGTGCCCAAACCGGAACAGCGTATTCTATAATGCAAAACACTAATGCGCAAAAAGCGATTTCAGTGCATATACATCGGTTAGCTGAGCAGCATTACGGCGAATAAATCCAAGTGCGGAAAAAGCTTTGGCAATACTGATGGAAACGTGCTCATGAGAACGAAGTTTGGAGTCCATTACAACTCCCAAGTCGCGAATGGACTGTACGCGTTCCAATGGAGTATTGTCGATCAGATATTGGTGTGAGACTGAAGATCGACTGCGGCTAAAGGTGATCGTTTTGCACTTATTTATGTTCACACTCATACCATTCTCTCTGCTACAGCTCAGAACAACGTCAATGTCGGTTTGCAATAATATGCAGTCTAATGGAGATGCGATGACTCGAAAGATTTTAAGGTCGTCATCAAATAGTAGCTTACCGGAGGATATACGAAAGCATAAATCGTTGATGAATAGGACAAATATCAATGGATGGTACACCAGATGGTATGTTGAATGTGCTGGATCGCGACGAATTCAGCTGTACGAATGCCTTCCGATCTGTTAAATATGACATTAGCCATTCCGTAATCCACGTCGGGAGGCCTATGTGTTGCAATTTTTCGACTGCATAGGCGTGCGGTACAGTGTCGAAGTCTTTCGAGAAGTCGATATAAACGGAATCAACTTGATTACGCCGTTCGATTTCATGGAATAGTATGTTGGAGTAGCACATTAGGTTGGTCACAGTTGAACGATGTGGTATGAATCCGTGCTGATAGTCAGAGATAATCGGCTTTGCTGCATTAAGCATGACGTTGTGCATTCCAAAACTTTTCCCAAACAACTGAGAATCGAAATTCCCCTGTAATTGACAACATTGTATAAACTGCCAGATTTGTGGACAGGAATCATTGAAGCTGTTTTCCATAAACTTGAAAAGCATCTCTGTTCTATTGAACTGTTAAATATCATCGTCAAAGGAACGACCAAAGATACAGCGCAGTTTTTACTAACAAAGGTGGCAGAGCATCCACTCCGGCTCCTTTCGAAGCATCCAATCTGACCAATGCACCGAGTACTTCATCGTTGGAAAATCCGAAGATCGGAAGGTGAAAATTATGGGTTGGCACGTTGTTGAAACATCCCGGGCGAGGTACAGGTGAAGTTGAACAATACACACTTTGGAAAAAGTTAGAAAAAAGATTGGTAGCTTCGTTAGCTGTGCTGGCTGTGTAGTCATTAAATGTGACATTGGTTGGCACGCGGTTGCTAGCTTTTTGTCCTTTAACGTACCTCCAGAACATCGATGGGTTTTGTTTCAAGTTTGATTCCACTCTTGATAAGTATTGTTGATAGGTGGAGATGTTTAATTCATTGTACGATGACTCGATTCCACGTAACCACTCTCTATTCACATCTGACCTGAGAGCAAAAAATCGTTTGCGTACCACAGTTATATCAGGAGAACTCGTGAAGGCTAAATCCAGAAGTCTGTTGTTAGAGTTGACATACGAGTTCACCTGAACCAAACCACACGACGAGATTGGATCTACTAGATTTGTCTCTTGCTCACTGGCATTAGAGGGTAAATATCCGTTGATGTCCTCCTCGAAACACCATTGCAGATGAGGAAGATTATAATCCCCAATGAGCAGAATAACGTCGTTGAGTGATGAACGATCCGATATGTTTTGAGCAGCGACAACGTGAGTCGAATATAGCCCGACATCGGAGCCCGGAGGAAGGAAGATAGCAGAGATGAACAGCGAACGATGAGGAAGTGTTAATTTTACAACAACCTGTTCCAGCTGACTACAATCAACTAAGGAAACCGTCGTGCATTGAAGCTTAGATTTCACAGCTACAAGGACGCCACCACCCCTCGAAAGGTTGCTAGTAGCCTCATTGCGATCACACCGGAATACTGTGTAGTCCGATGTAAGCTCTGTGTTTCAGAATTCTAATGAAAATTTCCGCTTAAAATATAATGTTTTCAGTCATTTATTGTAGATTTTTTTTATCATTTATGGTACTTAACATGAAAACAACAAATAAAATAGTTGAAAAAACTTCAAAAACTGAAAAATTAACGAGACTTGTTTTTCACAGAAATTTCTAACGCAAACATTTTATTATTGGTTTTGACTGTCGCTTTTTTTTTTGCAAATGCTCAATATTATAAATTATAGGCTGTATCAATACGTGTAAATGATGTTAAAATGATGGCTATAACCCAAAGAATATCAGGGTTTTGATTATTCAATTATTTATAACATTAAAGTTCAGTAAATTTACATTTGAAAATGAAGTATTCGGAATTTTAATCATGCGTAAAAACTTGATTCATATTCCGAACACTACTTCAATATTAATTTTGATGAAGATTTCTGCATAAAACACCATTCTTTTCAACCAGTTATTGTAGGTTCTTGCATTGTCTAGCACTTAACATGAAAACAACAAACAAAATAGTTGAAAAAACTACAAAAACTGAAAAATGAGCGATGCTTATTTTTTCCGGAATTTGCTAACAAAAACATTTTATCATTGGATTTGTCTGTCACTTTTTTGCAAATGTCTAATATTATAAATTATACGCTGTATCGAGACCTGTTAATGATGTCAAAATGAAGCCTATACCTCAAAGAATTTCTGTGCTTTCTTTATAGAATTATTTATAACATAAAAGTTTAGTAAATTTACATTTCAAAATGAAGTATTCGGAATTTGAGACTGTTCGGAATATGAGGCAAAGCGGTATAATCCAACCCAAAATCATCGCGACCCCAATCTCAATTCTTACTTACATCGCATTCTAACTTACACCCCAAATAATAATACCCACTTTTCAGCATTCCACACTAACATCCGTATCTGACACTTCCCGCTTTCTTCATAAGCAACTTTCATCATAACACAGGTGAAGCAAAACGCTTCTGCCTGTGTTGTAATTATTTTGCGACCTTCAAGAAACTAACAACAATAACCCTGCTCGGCGCTTGGGGTGAACACAACGCTAGAAACACATTAAACATTAAACAAAAAATATCACTGGTAGGAAATTATGTAATAGCATATGGCGTATATAGCATGTAATAGATAGTAAGCGATAATACAGTCGAAGTTGGTTCTTGAACAGAGTAACGTCGTATACTTCATAATATCCGAAAGCTGTGTGTTGATTATATACGGAAAGTGATCCCAACGTGGGTATACCTCACGCTCATGATAATTCATTTTTAACATGCTGATAAAAAATTTCAACCAAATCGGTCGAGTATATTCTGAGATATCGATACCACCAGTTAAAAAACAATTTTCACAAGGAATTGTTTATATCGATATTGCAGCCAAATTAAGAAAGATAGAAGTTGGGTGTCAAAGAACAAATTGTAGAGCAGTTAAAGAGCTTCAATTTCATTGATAGAAATAATCTAGTTTAATGTAAGTTTTTAGGATGAAATTAATTATAACACATGAAAAAATATTAACTTTTAAGTTTTTCACTTCTAAAATGTTATTAAAATCCACTATTTTAGTTGTTCCACTACTACATTCTGTACTAAATTTTCTCATCTTTCAAATGAAAGCATCAGAATCGTCTTGCGTAAAGTACTTTTTAATGTTGAGCCAGAGTTCGAATCAAAAAAAAAAGTTCTATAACTCTGTCATTGTTGAAATTTGAACATATGCGTAGGAGCATTTTTTCATCAAATATGATCATCTATCATCTCCTGAGAGAATCTGGATAAGTTATTTTTTTTCGTGTGAGAAATGTGTTTTCTGTCTTTAAGGGGACGAATCAAAAATCAAATTCCACTTTTATTAAAAAAAAAACATGCAAAAAAACAAATAAACAAATTTTTTTTGACTCGATTATATAAAGGATTCGATTATATACAGTAAAATGAATTCAAAAACTGTACATAATCGAGTCCGCGCTGTATCGAAAAATCCTTTTAGGACAACCGTTATGAGAGAATAAGTTTCCCAAAATTGAAAAACAAAAAAAAACATTTGTTCGACCTTCCAAACCGGGATCCCTCTTACGAAGGCCTTATTTCCTAACGAGGAACAATGACATGTGCCAGCATACAAACACAATTTCAAAAAACAAACAAGGATATATAAATGATTCTGTTGATTCTTGTGTGATCTGAACGGTTACACACTACAAGTGGAGAGAGAAAACTCTCATATCCGAACATATTTACGATGAGGGGGGATGGAAACGAATTTAACTAATATTTTGATACACGATAATGAGAAGGAACTCATATTTCATACACTTAGTCGATTCAGCACATTCTCACTACGATTCATGTCCCCAACTATTACTAGCCTGACGGAGTGTTTGGAACTTGAGTCGCGCCGCGCTCTAATGAGAAAACTTTTCCGTTAAACTATAAGCGGTCTATCCTTGCGAAAGTCTTATCATCGTCATTTCGGTGACAACGAGAATCCGATACTGGAGGACTACAACGAAGAAAACCCACCCCCCACCCTTTTGTATGCTTGTTATCCTTTATTTTCGGAACATTTGATGTCGAATAATTGTCTCGCAGTCGGCATGCCTCGGAGGCATATTTTCTCCTCCGGCAGAGGACGCGGGTTTCGCGAAGATGACTTTCCGGCCATTTATCCCCAGCGGATCAACTTACCACTGCTGGGAAAACTTTCAGACACTAGCCGGCCAACTCTCAGTTGGCACCCTGCTGTCGTTGATTGGAGGCGGCGAATGCCACTTATTAAAAACTTTCTCTATCAGATGATGCTTCTCGCCGCCGTCAGCTGCTCGCATTTCATCGATCAATCTCCGCTCGGCGGGAAATCCACACTTTTCCGAGGCAACTTTCAGCGTTCATATCATTGAGAGAAAAGGCTATTCGATGCGAGTTTGTTGTTGTCGCAAAAGAAAGTGATAAAGGTGCGGGGAGTTCGCAAAAGAACTCATTGAAACTCTGTGCATAATTTTAGTAGAATAGTAGCAACTCTAGAATGATCGAATCTGCATTCTATGAAAGAAACAAAAAAAAAACAGTTTCATCGTGCTCCGTGTTGTTTTATCGAACAGCAAAAAGAATGTGGAATAGGTGCGAACAATTGCAGGGGTGGGTGAAAGCGTCTCATTAATTGTATCAAAACGTCGATGCCCTCCGGAAAGCACTAACGAAGCACGCAGCTTATCGCGCGTGTACTTCTGGTAAGCTGTTCAAAAGATCGCATAAATCCGAACTGACCTTGACTTTGCGGAATTAAGAAGAGGAAATACCTCGTTCGTGCCCCAGTTAGCAGTATCAGGCTTAACTGTAACTATATTTAGCTTACGAGTTCTCGTTGTCTAGCTCAGCTGCTATTTCTGAAGTTAATAATTCACATTCAAACTCGTGTTATAGATAGTGTCAGCCAAAATTCGCCCGAAAAAAACGGATTCAGTTGACCTAATTTCATAAAGCTTTGGCAAAAAAAATTTTTGTCAAAAATTTTGTTCATCACTTGCGGCTTTATTTCCGGTATTAAATATAGTTCACGGTTCGGTTCATCTCAATTCGCGAGTTTGTTGTATTAATAGAAACAAATCCCCGTCAATTTGTTCAACACAACTTATTCGGGTCCCATATCAAGGTTTAAGTGAATTAAGGTGAATTAAGTGAAAGTAGGTAAAGACGGACACTGCGGGTAAGATGAACACTTTTAATATTTCAATAATTAAAATTTTTTGAAATATGTTAGTTATGCAAATACTTTCAATAAAGTGTATCAATACTTTCGAGACACACTGTTGATTTCCAGCGAGCGAACTGTTAAGCTTGTAAACAAAACAAAAATTATCTTCGCAGGTGCACCATTCGATGTAATTTTTACTCCGTAGAAAATAGCGAAAAGTTTGTGATTTTTTGTTTTTTACGTGTTCCTCCAACGGGTAAGTGTTTATTTAGTTCATCATTAACTATCCTGTGATAAA
This sequence comes from Toxorhynchites rutilus septentrionalis, assembly GCF_029784135.1. Taxonomy (NCBI): domain Eukaryota; kingdom Metazoa; phylum Arthropoda; class Insecta; order Diptera; family Culicidae; genus Toxorhynchites; species Toxorhynchites rutilus. The sequence goes on from NC_073745.1 coordinate 272,861,687, forward strand.
TCAGAGGTTTTCCAACGCTTATAGGAAGAGCTACGGTCATTCGAAAAAAAAGTTGCCAGTTCGGGCAAGACGGACACATTAAGGTAAGGAAAGACGGACACTAGTATTTTCCTAGGGTATTTAACAAAACTTTTTGGTTTTACTCAACAACCAAAACACAAACAAAACTTTTTACTTTACTTACTGGACCGCTCAGCAGTTGGAACAAGCCATTAAGGCTGTAAAAAGTGGATCGCCGGTGAAGACAGCAGCAAGAAGTTACACAATTCCAAGATCCACACTGATTCGCCACCTCACAAGTCCAACTGTATCAACTCGGCTAGGATCTCTTGATTCCGTATTCAATTCTCAACAAGAAGAGGATCTGGTACAACATCTGTTGGATTTGGAAAAGAGGTTCTATGGAATAACGATGACTAATGTTCGAAAGCTTGCTTTTGATCTGGCCGAAAAAAATGGATTGCCACACCCGTTCAACAAGTCTACCAAGATGGCTGGAAAAGCTTGGCTAGGCAATTTTATGAAACGAAATCCCAAATTGTCGTTCCGTAAACCTGAAGCTACCTCTGCCGCCCGAGCCAGAGGCTTCAATAAGCCAGCAGTATCTGCGTTTTACGATTTGCTGGAAGAAGCGCTGAAAGATCCCAAATTGACGCCAAATCGTGTTTTGAACGCTGATGAGACTAGTGTTTGTACCGTTAGTATTTGTTTTGGCATTGTAGTTAGTTTAAAAATCAGTTTAATTTTTTATTCATACTTTCTTACAGATTCCTCCGAAGAAGTCTAAGGTAGCGGCATTGAAAGGCAAAAAACAGGTTGGTGGTATTACATCTGCGGAACGCGGAGAAACAGCTACGGCAGTAATGTGCATGTCCGCAACCGGGCAGCACCTTCCGCCGTTCTTAATTTTTCTTCGCATGTGGATGCACGAAGCTTTGAAGAAAGGGGCATCACGTGGTAGCAAATTTGCCTGTAATGCATCGGATTACATGAAGGTCGAAATATTCAATGAGTGGTTCGATCACTTTTTGGAGCATGTAAAACCTTCTGAAGACAGTCCTGCCTTGCTCATAATTGATGGCCACTCGTCGCACACGAAGAACCTAGCTTTTACCGAGAAAGCTAGAGCTAACTTTGTTAAGGTTCTAGTTTTACAACCTCACACTAGCAACAAACTTCAACCGCTTGATGTATCCTTTATGGCACCTTCAGGTAAAGTCGTCAGCCAATATAACGTTGCCGAGCTCATGAAACCTGCATTCATCAAGGCGGCTACTACGGAAATTGCTGAGAATGGGTTCGAAAAAACAGGAATTTGGCCATTTGATCGCAATATTTTTTCCGATGATGACTTTGCCCCGGCCACGGTGACTGATCAACCCGATCCTGAGATTCTTCGTGAAGAAGAGACGTTTCGATTGCATCTTGAAGGTGCGCCCAGTCAATCGACCGTAAATCGCATTTCCTGTGAGAATAAAGAAGTTCAAGTGCTTCCCGAAGACATCATGGCTGATTTCGCAGAACCGGACAGCATCTCAACGGCCAATAACCCGGTGTTTGAAATATCTCCGTCGATCATAATTCCGTTACCGAAAATGGTCACCCCGAGAGTCACGAAGAGAAAACGCCAAGCAGAAAAGGCAGCTGACATAACGTCTGCTCAATACGCTGACACTTTGAAGAGAAGGCGAAAGCATCGAAAGACATTAAATCCATCAAAAAAGAACAAAAACAACGCTCTTCGAAGAAGGCTAAACAAAATAAGGGCAAAGGGGACACCTCATCTGATAATCTATGCGAGAAATGCGGAAGCCAGTTTTCTGATTCAGATTTCGGGACAGGTTGGACAATATGCTTATAATGCCTTTCATGGTTCCACGCTGAATGCTTTACTTCTGCTGCAACTATTTGTCAGAACTGCTCTTGATTCTTCTTTTTTTCTTGTTTTTTTATTCCCTATGAAAATTGAATTAATTTAAATACTCAAATGAACTTAAACCATCGATGAATTGTTTTTAATGCTTTATAAATAAACTTTCGTTTTGAAATATTTTTAAGTGTATCATTAAACTTTACAAATGAATTATCGTCTTCCTAGGAGGTTATTTAAAATATGCGTGGACAGGTTGTTGGCTAGTTCAGATCCTTTTCCTTCCTTTGCGAGGACAATGGCCCGCAAAAATCCAGAAATTTTTGCATGGAGTGTATGTATTTGACCTCTTCTGTCGTTCCCTTCCAAGGATGAAACTGTCCACGAACAACATGAGTAGCCTTTCCAATCATAGCGTAATTCAAGAACACTCCCCAATGCTGAAAACACTAAAATACGTACAAAAACTACAACTTTTCCGTAAGTGTCCATCTTTCCCACCTTAGTGGCCGTCTTACCCATTACAGATGTCCGTCTTTCCCGACCATGGGAAGAAATAGTATTTCGATGCATTTTTTTCAATGACCAAGAATACATCAATGTTGGAATAAATTCACTAGTATCAACGGTAATTATGATAGAAAAGGACCTGAAGTTTCAATTTGTACAACAACTGCGATCATGAAAGCTATATATGTGTAAAAATTGAGATTACACCTTAGGGTGTCCGTCTTTACCTACTTTCCCCTAGCAGAAATCACCAGTGGCTATTTTTTGCTCTCACGCTCCCACGTCATCCCGATGGTCGCTGAATGGACTTCCGACTAGCTGCAATTGAATAGAGTGAGGATCCTCATTTCCAGTGTTGACCCCCGGAGACTGTAACCGAACCATATTTAGAGTATAAGGCGTCGTGCACAATTAAGTAACGCTAAAAATGCGGTTTCTGGACTCTCTCCCCCCCCCCCCTATGTAACAATAAGTAACGCAAGACAAACCCTTTCCCCCTCATGTTACGTAACGCAAAATCAAAGTCGTTTGAAAAAAATCAGATTTTATTAAATAATGAAAATATCAACGTAGAAAATCTGTCCAGGACGGAATCAAAGTTTATTCGAATTAAATTTGACAAGTTCATAGAATTTCTAACAAACAGAGAAAGAAAATCAATGCAATGCAATCTGTTGGGATTGGTACTTTCGAACCATCTAGTGTTTGGCTGAGAGGAACAGGAGCTGGTATATATTGATGCTGATTTATACAAAAATAACTGTTTGTTTTCAGTAGTTCGAGACTGTATCGAGCATCGAGATTGAGCACTGCTCAACAAAGGGTCGCTTTCTTAGGAATTTAAAATATACGTTCTCAAATTTAAAGAATAGGGGGAAATAGTCCTAATCCGACCGATGGTCTTGAACCGATCTCTTCTTGGATCTCGGAAATGGCACCACCAACGAACTTCTAGCAGTATCAAATGAAAGGTGTCATAAAACTGATGATTTTAACGTATGATGACCATTTTCTTGCACCCTTTATTCCAGCGATTTGGTGACATTCTGTGTTTTCAATGCTTCAAAAAGGAAAGGATAGATTTTTAATCAGTACTGAGATGGAGTTAAATGTTCTTTCAGACGATGAAACATTACAATACCAAACTATTTCGATTGCTTATGGTCTACTCTTCAAGACAAGTTATATAGATTGAATTTACCTGATGCTTGAAGTAAACGGCATACCGTTAATTGAAAAAAGTTGTGGTGGTCCTGAACCAGCCCTCTGTGTTTGCTTCGTAGTTATTTAACACGTTCCCTCATGTGTTTAACATCAACGGTACGCATTTGCAATTTAATGGGTCTGATCAGGGCCATCTTCCCCTATATATTTGACTAAGTTTGAAATTCACGCACGTATGATTTTGGATGCTGTCTGTCGTTCTACTGATGGGTCCACTTTTAGATCAACTCATCTGCGCTGTATTCGCATTGAGATGCCTAATCTTGTATGCGGGTGTGTGTGCGGGACAGAATAACAGATATGATCGGGAATGGTCAGATTGAACCATATTTGGTTTCCATCGGGACTAAACAGCTTTGTATAAATTCCAACAGTGACTACTCCTTGTTTCAACGCAGCGGTTTCTGTCGTTGGACTACTTGCAAAGTGTACTGGGATGTTCTCACGTGACGCGGAAAATCATTCGGCTAAATATCCTACAAATTCCACTTCCTCAATTTGGGAGTTTTCGGGCTTAATATATTAGGCTTTAACGGGATATCCATCGATTGCTACACCCAAAATTGATTTTTAGCTCAAGTTTTGTCATTTGACTCACAAATACTGGTAAGCATTTGTATAATATTCATGGAACAGCAATATAAGCTTAATACGAGCGAGCGAAACAAAAGACAAATAAGTTTTCCGCATACCTTGCCACATACACGGCCCAGACCGAGATAAATATTGTTCTTATTCATGCGCTCCTTTTTTACTCTTAAAAAACACTTTCCAACTTCATTATATAATCAAGTGCAATATTATTACGTATTTGCTGAACAATTGCCGAAGCATAATTAGCCATGTGGATAGCGTGGTTGTGTGAAATAGCTTTGCATTCCATCCGGTCTTGGTTCGATCCCCATTCACGTCTTATGGACTTTTTTTTTTGGCACAATCCCAAATGAAATGAGAAAAGAAAACAGAAAGAAATGTCTACATACATACAAACCATTTTTAAGCTTTTAAAATAGCTCATTATTTGCGCATTTGACTCTCTAGCACACGGAATGGCATCATTTCTGCCAAAGATGAAATGTTTTCTGTCCAAGCTAGTATGGGTGTAGATTGTTCCACAGATCATCTAACGAATTCGCTACATACTCAAAATGTTTCGCTTCCAGTTTCGGATTGTTTTGAGTTTTTCATTCGAGTGAGATTCATAATTATCATGCGAAAGTATTAATACTTCTAACTTCTAGAAATAATAGCCTTCCGGCGTTCAACTCGTTTGAAAACCATGCGTTCTGGACCGTTTGTAAAAAAAGAATATTGCATCAAGATTCAATTGATTAAAGTAATAAAAATATACATCTGTGACATTTTTAAAACGAGGGTTCTCGTCTGGTTCTTCATCCACATTAATTATGATTACTGGGTTGATAAATCTTCGATATCGAATAATTTCGAATTCAGGGAGCTCGCCACCTTTTTTTAAAATAGAACCCATGAATTTGAAGAATAGTGCCTTCCTGAACAAACTGCAACGTACGTTGGATCACTGTATCCAACTGATTCAGAATGACCAAAATGCCCTAGCTTTTTTCTGCACCTGTGATAACCGATGGAATAACCTTATGTGTAGCAGCCAAGAAAAATAATGATCTGAAAGATTAACGCGATATTCGAGATGCATTAATCGGTGCCTGCCTATTGACCGCGGTTTAGCCCATTACAACACGTGCTTCTTCATCTTGACTCAGGAAACACACCACTTCGGCCCCAGAATCGAAGCTACCTGCTCAAGCATATAGGGGCGTTGAATTTATTTAGGAATAAAAATTGAATTTTGTTACGTAATGAGCACGCTTATCACCCCCCTCTCCCCACTATGTCACATTAAGTAACAAAACCTCGTAACCAGAGATCGAAATGCTCGCCGATTTGAAACGAAAAACATCCATTTTCACCCACAGGGAAAAATAGCTGATAATATAGGAGGCGAGAGAATGTTATACGCTCACTTCGATTCTCGCGAGAAACGCAAAGCCGATTTTTATTTTTAGGTGAGTTATGATTGCCGAAAAATGGTTTCGTTTTCAGTGACTCCTTGATGCCGATAATGGTTTTTCACTTCTTCAGTACAGCTGATAACATGCGGCAATATTGGGTTTCGTCGTGAAATGAACATGAGATGGATTAATATTTGTACAATTCAGACGCTGTCCAAATGCAGATCGTTTGGACGCTGCTCTAACAGACTAATGTTGGTAAAGTTAGCTTTGATTTTTCGCTCCATATTTTCAGTACCAAATGCGAGACGAATAAGCATTCTCGTTGAACTTCCGAGATAGAGATTTTCCACATCTCTTTCTCTCTGAAAAAGAATTTTCGTTGAAAAGGAAGAGACGAAAATATCAACAATACACGGTTCATCGAAAACTAGATTGATTGACTGAATATTTATCGCGTAGCCGAGCGAGAATTTCGATCTCTGCTCGTAACAAACCCACGGTCGAAATAAGATCGATTCATCCATACAACTGCTCTGTTCTGCAAGACACATCGGGCTGCTGTTTTATAAATAACTCAACAATATCAATCAATTGTCTCCGCCGCTGTCCGGCGGTCTTACTGGATAATGGAAGGTCAGAAGGAATACGCCTAAATGGCTACTGTGTAAATGTACCATATGCAAAGATATAGAAGGAAATACTCTTACGCCGAAAAATGACAACTGTGTAATGTGCTAATTATAGATATGATAAACATTGGACATGTACACGATTCAAATTCGGCTCTGTTACAGCTAAAATGCTAATGAGCCTAAATGAAATAAATGGACCGCTCCATAACCGGAAAACCTGATGAAGGGCTGGTTCGATTTTAGCCTTCTTTATTTTGTTGTATTCGTATCTTCCCGTAGATTAATATAGTAGAGGAGAGACAAATCGGAACATTTCTGGAAAACTCTGAAGGAAGGTCGGCGTGAGAGACTATCCGGATTGTGGACGGGACACTATTGGCGCAAACAAGTACTCGAAACGAAACTATAAAATAACTCAGCTCGATATTGTATTTTCTCCACGATATAATGTACGAAGCGCTGATCTGTCTGTGGCTAGTGAGAGTGAAGCTATCGTCGCATCCTATTTTATCCATCCGTCTTTCGACTTAGGGCCGTTTTCTTCACCTGCCCCGCTTAACGCGTTAAACCTGGCTTACGGTAAGCCTCGCTTAACGTTAAGCCGCACATTTAAGCGAGGCTTAAAAAATTACATTTCTTCACCCCGGTTTAGCAATCTGAGAGGCTCGCTTACCGTAAGCCGCGCTTAGGTATATTTTCCGTTTGGTCGCCCTATTTTTCCATTTGACCTGTCACTTTAAGCCGACGATGATTGTTTTGATGTGATACGCAATCGAGAAATTCGACATTGATCATTAATGAGGGCCAATTTCGTAAATGTAATAAATGATTTTCATGGATTTTCCATGTTGTTATGTTTTTTTTACTTTACTCATCAATTCTATGCAACAGCATGTGTTTTTCTTTTCACAGTAATGATGAATGTTTCCTTGAGAATTACATATTTCTCAACACATAACACCAGGAAACAGTCATTTTTATAAATAAGACTTTGGCTCTTATGAGATAGTGTCAGTAGTAGAAGAATTGAATCTATTTTTCTGTTTTTAACAACTCGTTGGGACTTTGAACAAAAAGGTAAAGTAAAATGACGCCGAAACTCGGAGACAAAAAGCGAGTCCGCTCGATTAATTTCACAGATGCGGAAGAAGAATTGCTGCTGAGATTAGCATTGAATAGAAAAGACGTAATTGAATGCAAGGTCAGCGACGTTAAAAGGAACGACGATAAAGTTCGCATGTGGGAGGAAATCACTAGAGAGTTCAATACGAGCTGCCTCAATACGGTAAGTATAATAGTACTTCGTGTGCTATTCACAAGTAAATTTGCGTTTCTTCGTTACGCACGATTTTAGTTTGAGCAATCTGTAAATTTTGAATATACTTCGAATGCGAGCCAGACCTTTTTAAGGCCCAAGCACAATGACAGCGACAGAGTGACACAGTGGTAGCGCGGCAAACCAGATTTTATTCATCGTTCAGTGGCGTAGCCAGAAATTCGGTCTAGGGAGGATTTGTGTCGAACAAATTTTAAAAAGAGGATGTAAATGAAAATTTTAGGCTCTGGGGGAGGTTTTGACCTTAAGCCCCTCCCCCTGGATACACTACTGATCAAATCAAAGTAGGATTGATGTTATCTAAAACTAATTCAACTTGATTCAACTCTCATTGATATTGGGCTGCCGAAACTGTCCCTGTTATTATGCGTGGGCATTCAAAGCATTATGATATTTATGATCGGGTTATGGCTCTATCAATACAAATATTTTTTTTTATCAATTTTATCAAACAGGTGAGAACGCTGACAGTACTCAAAAAGAAATATGAAAATATAAAAAAGAACATCCGTCAGGCGGTTTCAAAGGAGACATTATCGCGTAGAGCCACTGGTGGCGGTCGAGGCCCTGAAGAATGGCGGCCAAAATCAGAAGCGATGGCTGAGCTACGAGAAGTAATCGCGTTGTCTGTCGATGGACTTCAATCTCTTTGCGACGATGATGATGATGATGAAGAAACCGTTGCTGCTGCGCCAAAAGAATCCACAACATTGATTGAGCCCGAGATAGATTCTCAGATAGAGCCTCATGCTGAAGTGGAAGCAGCAACGGGCGATGGTTATGAGGTTGAATATCTAGATGACGATTCTAGATCTGCTATCAACAATGAGGTTGCATGTGATAAAGTGATCGAAAGTGATCACATTGAAGGATCAACCGGTGATGATCGAGATCAACTAGCGAGTCCCAGCAAAAGTACGAGTTCTGTCCCAAAATCTGGTGATACATGGGACAAATACAGCCCCGCTATGCTCAAACGGCCGAAAAGTAATCTCCTTCAGGCAAAATCGAAGCGCCAGAAGACCATTGAGCAGGACCTTAAAAAGAAAATTTTAGAACGCAATGAAGAGATGATGGAGGAGGTTCATCGTCTCGATGTCCAAAAACGAAGAACTGAATTGGCTCACATCAATCTTCAAACCGACAAAATAAAGCTACAAATGGAGCAGCTTCGTTATCAGCATATGAGGGAGGAGCATGCGCTTCGGATTAAATTGTTGAACAATTCCATCGGAAATAATACGGAAACAACCACGAACAGTTCTGGTTCAATAAGTGACTGAATCAGGTATATACCTACTAATAATAAACGATGACAACAATTAAAGTTTGATGTATATGAATATAAACACAAGTCTTTTATTTACGTAAGATCCTTTTACAGTTGAGCAAAATAGTTTTGAACCAAGTGATCGCGAACACAACCTGCATCATTTATCTCTGTGTTTGAAGCGTTCGGAACCACTGTTGCAGCTAACATTTCTTCAAATCCTTCTATCTCTGGTGGTGGAACCTCCTCTTTGGCATCGATTGCTATATTATGTAACACTGCACATGCAACAATTATTAGCTGTACTGTAGAAATTATCATACGCATTCCCAAAGAAAGTACTGGAAATCGTCGCTTCCAAACACCATATGATCGCTCCACAACATTACGAGTACGGATTTGACTTTCGTTATACAAATTTTCGGCTGCGGTTTCACATCTAAGAAACGGTGTTGCCAGATATTTTGTATTACGATACCCGGAATCGCCTACGATTATAAAGTGTCCATAATCTCCTCGCTCAAGCTGCATCTTCAGTGAAGAGTTATTAAAGATGTGTTGGTCGTGGGATGCTCCAGGCCACCTTGCGACAATATTCAAAATTTTCAAATTTGCAGAGCTGACTGTTTGCACGTTTATCGAAAACCATGATTTTCGATTTCTGTAGTTTTCGGCATGATCACCACCAGGTGATTGTATTTTGACGTGCGTACAATCAATTGAAGCAATTGTTCGAGGAAATTTTGCGATTGAGTAAAACTCACGACTTGCTGCATGTAGTTCATGCTGCGTTTTCGGCATCTTGATAAACCGCGACCGTAATTGAGCTAACGCAAAAGATACACGACGAATGATACGACACACAGAAGAAATGCAAATACCAGCAAAATCAGCGACGGCTATCTGCACCGACCCTAGTGCGTAGAATCGAAGAGCCACCAATAATTGTACTAATGGCTGAATATAACGCGATCTGCAAAACATAGATACAAAGCATGTAAGAATTATATCTTTCAGATACGCTGCAATACAGGTTATATTTTCTACCTTGTCTCATCGATTTCTAAAGAAGGTTGTATGATATCCAGTATCATCATGACCGTACTCTTCTGAAGACGAAATCTCATAAAGAAATCCAGATCGTCCCAATTATCAATATTTATTCGAACACGCATTTTATATTGACGACGTGCTAATAGTAATTCGCCGTATTGTTCACTATTTTCTTCATCATCATCTAAAAATCTCCAATAATATGTATCCCAAACACAATTACGATAACAAGACATTTTGTATAAAATCGTTTTTAATACTAGTTGAATGGCTGAAAAAATATCTGCTACTACTACCAAAGCACAACAGTGAAGAAAAGCAAAAACTGAAAATCGACCGCTTAACGGCGTTAAGCGGTCATAGACCACCGCTTAAGATAAGCGACGTTTAGCCTAAGCCAGGCTTTATTAAACCCTGGCTTAGCCGTTAAGCGGAGGTGAAGAAATGGGAAAAAAGTTAAGCGAGGCTTAACTTGCCGTTAAGCCTCGCTTAAATCTTAAGCGGAGGTGAAGAAACCATCGCTTAGGGACAATAGGGATTAGAAACCTATTATCTGCTTTGTGCTACATACTACAAATTAGATTTAGAGATTTTTATCTGCGCGATCGATTTGTAAGCGATAGCAAATCATTTAGGGTACGGAATGTACAGTTGATCTAATCCTGAACAGTCGGAAAATTTGAAAAATTGAATACCTATATGTTCGAACATTTCATCATGATAAGCGTTGTTAGTCCATTCGATATTAGCGCTCTCGAAATTGATCTTTGTTCGAGAGTGGAAATGGATTTTCATGCGAAATAACGAATTCCTCTACAGTAAAACCTATTTTTGTGCGTTTTTTTTTTTTGTGCGATTTTTTTTTTTGTGCGGTATTCTGTTCTTGTGCGGTTTTTTTGTGCGATTTTTTTCGTGCGGTATATGAAAAAAAAGCATATTTGACGAAGTTATCGTCCAGACGGCGCCAGTGGTTGTATGGTTAGCGTAACAGCCTCACAATCCGATCGGCCTGGGTTCAATCCCAGCTGGCGTCGTTGGGATTTTCTGAGGCGAAAAATCTCTGGTTACGTCTTCCTTCGGAGCGGAAGTAAAAGAAGTTGGCCCGGCTCATGAGTTGTTGAGTCTGATAGGTAGGAACAGGTGGAGTCGCCTCCCTGATGTCGGTGATTGGCACTAAAGTGGCGGAAATAGGCCGACGAAAAATAAGCGAAGATAAAAAAAAAAAAAAAAAAAAAAAAAAGTTATCGTCCATTTAGTTTTTTTCGATGGTTTATATGCATTTCAGTGCGCGCAACCGAAGAGGCAAACTGTACCATCGCAAAGCAGGGGAACAAAATGAAATTGAACGGCGAACGGCGTGGATTTGAGTTATTTTCTTGGGAGGAACTTTATGCGGTTCCTATCTACCGCACACCCGTGGCCGAGTGGTTAGCGTATCACATTATCATGCCGGGTGTTCGGGTTCGATTCCCGTTCTGGCCGGAGGATTTTTCGTCAAAGAAATTTCCTTCGACTTGCACTGTGGTCACGCGTATTCTAGAGCTTGCCCCTCGGAATACATTCAAGGCGTGTTATTTGGCTTAAGAAATCTCAACTAAGTATTAATGAATGACGCTAGTTAATGCATATGTTGAGACGGTAAAAGTTCCACAGCGAACATTAACGCCATTCAAGAAGAAGAAGATCTACCGCATTAAAAAATTTTTTTTTAAAATGTGTACCGAACACGGTTTTTTAAAGCTACTGGTGAAGTTTTGCACGATTTTTTAATGCGATTTCTTTTATACGGTCCCTATCCCCTGCACAAAAAAAGGTTTTCCTGTACAGTAAAACCTGTTTTTGTGTGGTATTTTTTTGTGTGAATTTTTTTTGTGCTATTTTTTGTGCGATTTTCTGTTCTTGTACGGTTTTTTTTGTGCGATTTTTCCTGTGCCGTGTATGAAAAGAAGCATATTTGACGAAGTTATCGTCCATTTAGTTTATATGCATTTCAGTGCGAAAAGAGCATATTTCAGACACAATTATCCACTTCTGAATTCGTTCCCCTCCTCTCTTCAAATGCTCTAAGTTTTTCTAAGTTTTTGCATGACATGATTTCTAACGGCAACACGTTTCGACATGCTACTCATAGCACAAAACAGCCAGGCGCAACCGGAAAGGCAAAGTGTCCATCGCAAAGCAAGGAAACTAAAGGAAATTGAAGGGTGATTGGCGTGGATTTGAGTTATTTTCTTGAGAAACTTTTTTTATGCGGTCCCTATCTACCGCACAAAAAAAGTTTTTTCCAAAATGTGTACCGAACACGATTTTTCGAAGCTGCTGGTAAAGTTTTGCACGATTTTTTTGCGTAGTCCCTATCCCCCGCACAAAAAAAGGTTTGCCTGTATCTTATATCTATCTATCTATCTATCTATCTATCTATCTATATACAGTAGGGTGCCAATGAAAATAGTTATCTCTAATTTGAAAAAGTTACCCCATATAAAATGTTCACCACCTCGAAAAAACACCCTGTGCCAAATATCATCTCAATCGGATTTAAGGAAGAGTGGCGCAAAACGGTTAAAGTTTGAGTTTTTTGAAAATAGAAAAATCACCCAAGGGGGGAGTACAAGAAATCGGGTTTCCGAAAAAAAAATTCGATGCCAAATGTTTTAAAATTAAAACGTCGAGATCTAGTGTCATCTCGATTTTTTTTTTGTCAAAAATCGACTTTTCTGGGACTCTGGGACTTTTTTCGGAATACGAGACGAAACGTATGGTTTTGTGTACTAATAAAAATAGTTATCTCGATTTTCCATTCGCAACTTGCTGCGAAATGTTGATATGCACGATAATATACCGATACCCGATTTCCTTTACTCCCCCCTTGGGTTATTTTTCGATTTTCAAAAAACTAAAACTTTGACCGCTTTGCGCCACTCTCCCTTTACTCCAATTGAGCTGATATTTTGCATAGGATGTTTTTTTTTGAGGTGGTGAACATTTTGTATAGGGTAACTTTTTGAAATTTCAGGGTCGATTTTTTCCCATATATTCATTGGCATCCTAATATAGAGCCATTACATGCCAAACCAATATAGTGGTTCTCAGATTTTCGTGAAACGTGGAAGTTTTGTTCTTTATCACAAAAATATTAGATCTGTATTTTTTTCAGTGGGGGTTGTCTGAAAAATCAACATTTTCCTCTTTTTTCCAAAAATGACTTTTTACAAAAATTCATAACTTTTAAACTACTAGACCGATTCAGATAATCGACATATCAAATTAAAGCCAATATCCCGGGTCTTTTTCGAAAAAATACTACACCTGCAGAAAACTCGAAATATGTTCTCGTTATTATTGATTGTATTCGTTTTTTATAGTTTTTATAGTCTCGGGACCAAGGGCACTATATTTTTCTATATTTTTTCTGAAAAGCTGAGGAAAAAGCACATAACATATGTCGAAACCAGAGAGGCGTTTTTTCGTTTTTGAGTTATAATTTTTCAAAATTAACTGATGGTCCAAAATATATTTTTTCATTTTTTTTCTCCCAAAAGTCATTTTATTACTTTTCAACTACTGGACCGATGCAAATGATCGATATATCAAATTAAAGCCAATTAGCTTGGTTTTTTTAGGAATGTGTTCGCGCACTTGATTCTGTTTATCACACAAAATTAATGAAGATTCTTTGATCCATTTTTGCAATAGGCAAAATTCGAAGATGAACCAAAATACGCTTATGAAAAGCAGTTGTCAATAATTAACTGAACATTCTAAATAGCCGTACTTGTCAGCATAAGTGAGACTAATGAGTACCAACATAATGCCACAAAAAAAAATCTAGAATCGAATATACGTAACCCGCGAAAATTCAAAAGTCGCGATACTTTTTGAACAGACCTCGTATGATGTTATTCGTCGTGAATACTCTTTATCGAACTTCAAACGCCATTTGGATTTCCTATAAAACTCTCCTGCAAAAAAATTAAATTTTCTGCAGCCTATCCAGCTCGATGATTCTTATAGTTGTGATACATATACTACGGCACCTTCGCACTCGATAAGAATACAACATACAATGAAGAACGTCTATATGTGTCATATCACTATTATTAGTACGTGAATTCGCATAGAAAACCATACGCGTAGAAATCACCTTAAGGTGAAGGTGGAAGCTAGCCATTGTAGTAGTATAGGTAAACCCTCGTGTAAAAATGGGGTAATAGTGTTTGTGAGAGAAGAGCAAAGCACACGTAAATAGATCAATTCACTTATCAGACTGTGTGGCGCTTCATTGACACGAGTCTTTGAATACATTTGAAAAAAAAAAAATAACAATTCAATACTAAAGTAAAATGTATGAACGATATGTTCCGATGAACAATTGCAAATATAAATATATATAGAAGGTGCATTTGCATATGATTCTGATTATACGCGAGCGTAACATGAGCAAATTTATAACACATGCGAATTGGGGCTCTTTTGGTATTAACAAGTTCTTCCGCATAGTAACTCGATGTTGATAATTCCTTAATATTTTCCTTCGTTGATCGTATTGTTTTCACATATTCACGTTGGAAAGCCTTAACCCTTCTCTTCGTTGGCCGAGGCATTTAGATTGAATTTAATACTTTTCCGTTTACTGTTTTTGAAAGCATAGGCAGCCGTGGCAGTGTTCCGAGCTCTGCAATACAATTTTCTTACCCAATGTTAAAGTTGCTAAAACTTACATTATAGACCCATTAAACGTAAAAATAATAATTGTATTGATATCAACACAATTTTATTCTATTGATTTTCATGACATGGGACGCTATGACTCCGGAATAACATTTTATTGAGTGGTTTTTATAGCTGTTTCGATGATGTTGTTTGGCATCAGTGTCGAAAAAATAACGATGCTTCCACCAATACACAAAACCATTGCTGAAGATTGAAAAACGAAAATTTAACTTTCAGAGCACTTGCTCGAGTTTTCCGACGTTCTTCACTATACGGTGCGAAAGCAGATGAAAATTTAATATCTTGTGAGTAATCGATTAAAGTTGGGTTGATATTACTTGATGGGAAGTGTGCAAAAACGATCATTTTCTTCACACTGTTTCGCAAAATTATTTATTTTCTGGCGAGGGGTGAGGGAGGGAGATGAAAGAAATGAGCGCCATTGTAGCAGCCATTTGTGGCTAGCTTCCACCTTCACATTAACCCACACTCATATTGCGAAAAAAAACCAAAGGAAACTTGACAGTTCGACTGAATTGACAGTTTGAGCCCTGATTTGTGTTGGATGGGATAGAGCTGCAAGGGCACCGGGTAGTACCACACCAGTTAACACATTAAGGACCGCACGTTTTGGGGCAAAGCTTTATTTGTTCGGATTCCACGAAAGAGATCGTTTCCGTCAATGTGTATGAGACGAAGGCGAGCCTTGTTAGACTCCTGCCAAACCAAGGATTTAACCTCCGAATGTAG
This sequence comes from Toxorhynchites rutilus septentrionalis, assembly GCF_029784135.1. Taxonomy (NCBI): domain Eukaryota; kingdom Metazoa; phylum Arthropoda; class Insecta; order Diptera; family Culicidae; genus Toxorhynchites; species Toxorhynchites rutilus. Next base: position 272,877,039 of record NC_073745.1, read on the forward strand.
GAAACACGGGTTACTTCGTGATCCAACCGTAAGGCAAGGCGCAAATTGAGACGCATATAGCGCGAGTAACTTGGCGCGATATAGCGCCTGTTTTCGTGGCTAATGAAAACAGATAGAACGGCGCAAATTGGCCAGATGACGCGAGATGGTGGAGCGCTCGTGAGACACGACTCGCGCGACGCTGTGGCTGAACCACAGTTTCTCGTGCTGGTCATGCCGGTTGTGGTGGTTGTGTTGGTGAACAATCATATAGCGCCGTGGTGGGGGACACTGTATGGCTGTACTGGTCGGGTGATTGTGTTAGTAAATAAATATATCGCGCAACTCTGTGTTAATCAGTCGTTGTATGCGAGTGGTATGTTATTTACACCAAACTGCGACTCAATATGCGCTCCACCACGCTACGTTTGTGGCACGTATGAGTCGTGTTGGTAGTCTCGCGTTCGCTTACAAGCGCTATACGCTTCTCAATTTGCGCCTAGCCTAACAGACGGAACGCGAAACTCGTGAGCGATCCGCAATGAGTTAAAAGGGGTTTCTCTATGAAGAACAATGTGACAAGGGAAAAGTCGGAAGAGAATTGTCTAACAGAACTAAGATTTACTGCTTCACCTCGATATATACCTCATTGGTTCTGAAGGCTGTAATACATGTTTTCCAAACACTTGTGTTACCAACTTCAACATAATGTCAACTTACGATATTCGTCACATATTCTTGATGCGTAATTAGGTATCACAATATGTATTGAAAAAAAACTATTGAGTAATTGGAAAATGTCAAACTTTATTCAAACGAAATTTTCACGTTCTAGTTGGTCCACTACACTCTGTCCAACTTTTATAAGACCAGGTGATGATCTTGCTGCTTTATGTCTACCATACACTGCATGATTTTCATCAGTGTGCGTGCAATCGCTGAGCGTAAACGAATGTTTTCGTATTCTCAACTGTCAAGTCCAGTTACATTTTTCGTTGTTATAGTTGTTTTGATCAATTAAATCTGGAAAATGCCGAAGGGAAAAGTCCTCATGGAGAGAGAAGAGAGACAAATCGATGCATTTCACCAAGAAAATGTCGGTGTCAGAAAAATTTCTTGTCGGATTGGACGATCCAATCAAGTAGTGCTCAATTATTTGGCGAATCCTCAAGGATACGGTAAGAAGAAGAGAGATCCACGTAAATCGAAGCTCTCTGACCGCGATAAGTGGGAAATAGCTACAACTGGTTCGAATACCTCTACAATCGCATGCGCAAATAAAGCAATATTTCAACTACTTTACTGCTAGGGTGACAATTCATCAAATTTTGGTAAAAAATCCTCACAAAAGAGGACTTAAAAATTAAAACTTCTCTTCTTACACCATTTCACCTCGGAAGTCGTCTGAGTTTTGCCAAAGCTCACATGAACCGAGAGTGGGACTTGGTATGTTGTGACAAAAAATTTTTTCCAAAAGAATACATTTTGCTATATACCATAACGAAGAGTTCTTCAATGTATAGGTTATCTCCACTGACGAAAACAAGTTCAATTTGGATGGTCCTGATGTTTTCAACGGATGCTGGTGTGATTTACGGAAGAAGGAACAGTATTTTTCAACCTGGAATTTTGGTGGAGGCTCGTGCATGGTTTGGGCGAGATTCCATGCAACCGGAAAGCTGAAGATAGCTTTCACATCATTCAAGGATTACACACATGTTCTGGGATCCTCTCTCCTGCCGTTTTCGCGTGGATATCGTCACAAGAAATTCACAATCCAGCAAAACAATGCTTCTATTCATACCAGCAAGTAAACTAAGCAATGGATTAAGGACCAAAAACCAAATTCTTTGGACTGGCCGGCTTGCTCTCCATACCTGAATCCTGTTGAAAATCTTAGGGGGGATCCTTGTACGTAGAATCTACACTGAGGAAAAGCGGTACACCACGATTGAAGAGCTGAATGTCGCAATTTCGGAAACATGGAAAAATATCGAAAAAACCGCTCAGCAGAATTTGGTGAATAGTATGCCAACACGAATTTTTAAGGTTATTAGTCGAAATGGCAAGGTTACAAATTATTGACATGTAAATCAGCCTATTGTTTTGAATTTTCATTTTCATTTCATTCACTTATGAATTTTGAAGTGGTCTTATAGAAACTGGACAGCTGAAATTATCATATTTAAGCACAATAAATAAACAAACAACTCTTTTGAAAGTAATTGTTAAATATATGTTAAATATACTTTATTCTAAGCATTCTACAATGGAAGAATGTATCTTGTTGGAATTCTAACTGTTTGTGTTGCAACGAAATAGAATCAGGGAAATAGTAGTTGAACAGAGTGTAGTACGAGCAATCTATGGTCCCCTTCTGTGCCGTCTAAAACAAGTACATGACGTAGCGTCGAGGCACAATTTACAGGCCGAGAGTATTAAGTATTTCAGTTGCGGTTTTTATTCCAGTATCGCTTTAGCCAGCGAGCAGTCAGCAGCGTATGTTAAGGCTGAGAGCTCTTAAAGTTCTGAAATTATTTTCAAGATACTACAAGAGAGTTGTAACAAAACTACGCAAATCATCGACAGTTTTCAGAGCCATCAAAAGCTTCTACCGAAGAATTTCAAAAACACATTTCTTTTAGATAAAATCGAAAGTAGTAATAATGGCCCAACATGACCCAAAAAATCACCAAATTTCATTCCGATTTAGAACTATGAACTTCCTTGCTTGCTTCCCTCATTGGGCCAACTGTTGTGAATGAATATTTGAACTTATAGTTTCACAATGAATGATATTGTACTGTGAAGCTATAGCTATACTCTGTCCTATTTCCAGAGACCACCTTAAATATGTGGTAGTAATGTAGTAAGTTATAGAGCAGGGTTTCTTAAAGTGGTTGATATCGACTCCTTGGGGTCGATTTCGGTTTCCAAGGGGTCAACACAAACAAAAATTGATTTTGGGGGTCGACGAGGTCTAAAAATCAACCTCTATTAATTAACACAAGTTCTTATTTGAAACTTTCATGATACTGTATAAGTTGTATTACGTGAAGCAACTTGTTAAAATAATGACTAATATTTTAGTAGAACGAATGAAGTCATGATCAATTTAAGTCCAAACAAACATAACAAGCATTCAGGTCGCAAGTTTATTTGCGTTCTGAAATTCGTTGGAGATGGAATGATAATACACACATCGACTAATTTAATTCAAGAGATTACAACGTGATTACATAGCTGAATAATGTGAACTTAAATGAAGTGATTGAAAAATAATTTAAGAGATATTTAGTTACTTACGCGCGTAGCGTTTTCTTTTATTACTTCAGGATACTTGGTCGGTGCTAAGTCAGACTAGTCCATGTGACATTTTCATGATTTCCAGGAAAACGAGCTTAAAGTTTAGTGATGTAAGGGATTTTTATTTATTATTGAAAATAATTTCGATCCGTTACCCTTGCTGTATGCTTGATTTTTAAATCTGATAAATGTGGTATGTAGCTTACAACATGCTTAACCTAATGCAATCAATAACTCGAAATTTTTAATTTTGCGACTTGGTCCCCTCTGACTTAACACTGACTACTTGTCAACGAAAATTATGAATGTTAGGTTTTTTTTGTTTTCGTTGTTTCTATACAATAGTCAATATATCCAAGTTTATCAATGAGCAGACTCGTGAGCATATCTTAAACAACTAGTACTTACACTCACAAAAATGCGTAGTAAAATAAGCTACAAAATCTTTGGTACTTCTAATCTACTGGTACGTACGAGGTCGGTTCAAAAAGTATCACGACTTTCGAATTTACGCGGGTTACGTTCGGGATTCCGGCATGCTTTGCGTCGTTTACATCTTTTCGACCCTCCGAGAACATTGTTTCGAACTCCGATAAACGTTGTTTCGCTCCAAGGTACGTTCACCAGATGTCACAATCAACATTCGGAATGTTCCCGCATTTGATTTTGCTTTTCAGACAAAATTTGATACAGATTCCTTTTTTGCAATAGGCAAAAATCAAAGACAAAACACGTGTAAGAAAAGCAGTTGTCAAAAATTAACTGAACATTCAAAATAGCCGTACTTGTCAGCATTAGTGAGAGACATGAGTACCAACATAATACCACAAAAAATCTAGAATCGAATATACGTAACCCGCATAAAATCGAAAGTCGCGATACTTTTTGAACAGACCTTGTACTTTCTACTCAAAATGACTTTGAGCAATGACATCGCTCAGAGACGAATTGACGGGATGTTATTACAGACCAACAGATCCTCTCTCCAGTTGGGTGAGTCTGCATTACCTGGCATCCGAGCTCTGTTGTTAGGGTATGTTCGATATATTAAAGATGAACAAAGAAACCGTTCGAAAGCGGAGATTTAATGCTTCAACTCACCAATATTGAACCGGATTTAGATAGATTGGTAGAAAGTCACCAGGTTCATTCATCACATCAATTTGATGCAAGGTGCGGGTACTTTTGTACTCGCATACATTTCTGCAGATCGGAACGTGTTTCCCCAACACATATTTCAAAACCAATGAGCCTGGGGAAAACGGCATTGCGAAAAAGATGCAAGATGCGGGTACTTTTGTACCCGCATGCATCTTTACACTCGGGAATATGTGCAGACTTCAAAAGCGGTATGAACACAATGCTTTGGCTCGGTTATTCGAGGATATCCCTTGATGTCTTCAGCTTACAGCTTACTTCTACGTATACGGTTTGGCAAAATGTTGATAACAATTTGCTGCGATAACGTCGATTGAACAATATGCGTTCAACTTACATGTCAACATTAAAACTGAGTGCCTGAAGCTCAATAAATCAAGCAAGATTGCGGTTCGATAAGTACGTACACTTGGGAGATGCTATAAATTCAGAGGAAAATGTAAAATTCATTGATCATTTAACCATTCTGGCGTTCACATGTTTTGGAAGTTCACGAGAAAAAAGAAATGAACAAAGTGGCATGCCATACGACTTGCAACGAAGAAAGTTATCTATCACAGTTCATGAATTGACCTAAATTGGGATTTGTTCGCGTTTGAATCCGGAAATTGTTTCATTCAATCACTGGTTTAATCAATAATTACACCTTGTGATTGTATTTTAGGTATAACCCACCCACAGTGTTTGATGTAGGATTACGTCTTTCGGGAACATATTTTTATCTTTACTTTGCGATTTTAGAGTTAGTTTCGAAAATTAGTTACCTACTTTATTATTATTAATTACACTTGTGATTAACTAAAGTTCATGTATATATTTATTATGTTGAATTTTAATGAGAAAATAATGAAAATAACAGCTATAGGGGTCTATGGTATCACGTCATTCTGGGAAAGGGGTCTATTGCCCAGAACAGTTTGAGAACCCCTGTTATAGAGCAATGCAGCAAAAATTTCGAGTCAATGTTTAAATTATTTAGCACATTAAGTAGCATTTATTTAACGTCAATTCAGTTCGAAAAACTCGTTCTTCTTCACTTACTATGGTCAACCTTGTAACTAATTTATATAATTAAGTGATAATCATTATCATAAAAACAAATTTTCATCAGAACAGCTGGATTTCGATTTGCCATTTGCAACTAATGCATGAACATTATTCCGAAAGCACCGACGACGGAAGTAATTCCAACAAATCGCTTGGTGAGATCCTTCGGACTAACACTTCTAAAAACAATCAGTGACCGGCAAAAGGAAAAATGAGCATCGCCTTCCTGTCCCGACGACGATTCGCTTCAAAACATTTGAAACAAAAATCTAGGTCCTCTGCACGGGTCACCCGTAGTGCCAATTCCTCTGCTAACCAGCTGGCGAAAAGCACTGTATTGCCCCGATAGCTGCATGTTCGGAAAGAAACTTTTCCAGAAGTCCTCCAGCTAATTTCGTTCCGCCGTTTTGGAGTTCGGAGGAACTTTTGCCCGACCAATTTATTGCACTCTTCGGATCAATTTATGGGCGGAAGACGACTTCGTCCGCTGGTCCTCCATGTGCCGAAGGGACGAGTGCGAATGTCACGGAACGATCCGACCAATAAACTAGAAAAGTTTAAATTTAATTCCAACGCAACGCAACGGCTTTCTGTTTGCGTGTGCGAGGCGGAATTTATGCCGGAAGATTTTGCATAATTTCAATCAGCGTAATAACTTTCCCGTTGGGAGACGGGGTCGTTCGCACGGTGTTCCGGTGGCGAGCAGGCATGTAATGGTGGATGTTCTGTGAGACGAGAAGGATTTATTTGTAAATAATGGCACCGTTATACGCAGGGAGTTCTTACCGAAAGGATCTTGGTATCATGGGTAACGAAAATTGATATATTTATGTTTGCATTTGCCACAAGCGGAATCTTCAATTGTACGATGGTGATACGTTAAATTATTTTTGAGATATTTATTTTTATTTATAATGATACTACATCCCATTGAGAGATTAGATCTTCTTCACAATTTTTCGCCAATAGTCCCGATCCATGGCTGCAGTTCTCCAACTCCCGGCTGCACCGATTCTTGCCAAGTCCTGCTCCACCTGGTCCAACCACCTCGCTCGCTGGGCTCCTCTCCTTCTTGTTCCTACCGGATTCGATGCGAACACCATCTTTGCTGGGTTGCTGTCCGGCAATCTTGCAACATGCCCTGCCCATCGCACTCGTCCAGACTTGACGACTTTCTGAATGCTGGGTTCGCCGTAGAGTTGCGCCAGTTCGTGGTTCATTCTCCTTCTCCATACTCCGCTTTCCTGTACACCACCGTATATTGTTCTGAGCAGGGATGGTAAAAAATCACATTCAACGATCAATGAATAAGTATATCCCTCTAGTCGGATGTTTTTAAATCACCCCCAGCAGGCGAGGCTCTTTTATTCTTCATATGTACACAGAGAGAATACTTGGAACGGTGAGCTACCAAGATCTCAAAAAAGCAATATGAGAGCGGAATCCCAACTGCTTGCACTCTCGAAGCATTACTTCTACTACTCAGGTTTTATCGTGAGTGCAAGCCACAAACGATTAATCCCATTCCATAGAGCGGATGATGAGTTCTTGATCGGAAAGTGTAACAAGAGACGATCAACTGAAATCTTACGACACTCATCGAGGGATTTTTAATTCTCTATTGCACTGTCCGCAGTGAGTGGCTGACTCAGTCTCGTGTCGATTTTATTTTGCTGTCGTCTCCCGCCCGATAAACAGCAGACGGGTAATGGATGCAATTGATTAATTTTATTACCAGCAGATTTGGGCGAATCTCATCCCGCCCAAAATCGTTTTTAGATTCCAATAATTCTGAACATTCACATTTCTCTCCAAATAATTTTTCCAACAGTAATTCAATTAGTGACTTCACGAAACACCTTTCGAATTCGATTGAATTTCAGACCCTTTTTTATTTTGTAGATAAAACGGATCACATATTTGATTAATTCAATTCTGTGTGGTTACGTTCTTCGTTGCGAATAAATGTAATGAAATAGTATGGACGTATGATATTCATGTATCGTGGACTTCCGACATATGTGGCAGTAGATTTGTCGAACGACTAATGTTTTTTTATATCCCTTCAAACTTGTTGCATCTCTCAAGTGTACATACTGCTTTGACCGCAGATTTGCATGGTAGAATCTGGTTAATTTCAGATATTCAGTCTTCATATTGTCGAATGAATACTGTTTGAACAATAGGTATCGCAGCAAATGATTATCAACATCCTACCTTATCATCAAACGGTATGCGAATAATTTCAGTGAACTGACGGCATTGGAATATATGCTTTGTGAGGACCACACAATTATTATCAGAGCGAATAAACGTCCGACTGGAAGTCATGAACATCAATTCAATGTGCCCAAGATAAATTTATCCTTTCAAGGTCATTAACCTTTCTAAAGATGATCAGATGGAATATATTCCAATGTCGTCTGGAATAACCTGTCCAACACCTTATGATCGTTATATTGTTTTTGCTATTATTCTGATGTTTCATAACACGGCACTCTATTGATTATTCGCCGAAAATGAATAAAAAATATCCTTGAAGTTAGCCTACGGTTTTAGTAGCAGTGCAATATGGTGAGCCAGTCTCAGGATAAGAAAACATTTAAAAATAAAGCTTTTTTTTTGAATGAATCAATAGTAAAACAAAACGTCAAAAAATTTCTCAGCTTTGTGATAGCAGATAATCATTATCCATTTGAATTGTATGAGTTTTCCATTCCCCCACAAACTGTGGATAGTCTATCTGCATACAAATTATGTAGAGTGCCACAATCCAAAAAAATTATGAGCAAATATTTACGTGCTTAAACAAAAAAACACATGTTGACATATTTGCGCTAATTTATGTTTTTTTATTAATTCAAGGTAATCAAGGTCTTTTCTAGACACCAGTTTACTCGGCCCCGAAAAAAGTGGTCTGTATTTGGGCAGGCGGAAAATATATCTCGCAAGACCACGTGTTCGATGTCGTAAAAGCCTTGGCCAATAACGCATTTACATTAACTCATAAAATTAGTGAGTTGAGAGGGATTATTGTTTGTAGTCTCTTGATTAATTTAAACACCATCTGAGAAATCCTCCGTGAAACATGAAACATTAAAGTTGTCCTATTTGCTGTAGCGCTTTTTTTTATTTTACCAAGTTTCATCGAAGTAAATGCGCTCGGAAAGGAAAATTGAACGCCCGGATGAGAGAGCGAGAATCGTACGTCATAGAGACACTCATTCCCATGGAGCAAATTCTTGTTAGGAGTTGAAAGCAAAACGAGGAAGGAGAGTAACTCAATTATTCGAACTAGTTTCAGTCTAGCAATGCTTTGGTCAACTCAGAGTTACCAAGAGAAAATCATTTGGTTATGATGGGTGAGGATTAATAGTTAGTCGCAGTTTGCACAGATTACGATCTGTGCAGTTTGCGATTAATCGTAAATCACATCATGCTCCCTTGTTTTCCATCCTTGGTTCTGAGCACTCGGCGTTCGAAAACTCCAAGCGCTTGTGAGTCCTCTTCAAGCATCGTCCATGCTTCGTGCCCATAGAGAACAACCGGTCGAATTAGGGATTTGTACATGGTACACTTCGTACGGGGTCGGAGTTTGTTGGACCTCAAGGATTTGCGGAGCCCATAGTAGGCACGACTTCCATTGACAATGCGTCTTCGAATTTCACGGCTGTTGTTGTTGTCAGTTGTTATCAACGAGCCAAGGTAGACAAATTCCTCTACCACCTCGAGCTCGTCGCCGTCGATCACAACACTACTACCAAGAAGAACTCTGTTGCGATCAGTCCCTCCAGCTAGCATGTATTTAGACTTAGACGCATTGATCCCAAGCCCAATCAGCCCTGCTTCGTGTTTCAGTCGGGTATACAAGTCGGCTACCGTCGCATGTGTTCTTCCGATTATGTCCACGTCGTCGGCGAAGCAGATAAACTGACTAGACTTGTTGAAAATCGTGCCCCGCATGTTGAAGCCCACTCTCCGCATAACACCTTCCAGCGCCACGTTGAAGAGCAGACAGGAGATTCCATCGCCTTGTCGAAGTACCCTGTGAGTCTCAAATGATTCCGACAGCTCACCTGAGATCCGCACACTGCACCGCACACCGTTCATCGTTGCCTGAATCAGTCTTGTCAGCTTTCGGGGAAAGCCGTGTTCGTCCATGATCCTCCATAGCTGTCGTCGGTCGATTGTATCATATGCGGCCTTGAAGTCGACGAAGATGTGGTGTGTAGGGACCTGATACTCGCGGCACTTCTGGAGGATCTGCCGCAGTGTAAAAATCTGGTCCGTCGTCGAGCAACCGGGCATGAATCCGGCCTGATAACTTCCCACAAATCTACTTACTATTGGCGATAGGCGGCGGAAGAGGATCTGAGACAAAATTTTGTAGGTACCATTCAGGATTGTGATGGCACGATAGTTCCCACAATCCAACATGTCGCCTTTTTATAGCCCCATCCTTCCACTCTTCCGGTAGCTGTTCTGTGTCCCAGATCCTGACTATCAACCGGTGCATACACTCTACAAGTTTTCTCGGACCTCCCTTGAAGAGCTCCGCTACGAGGCCATCCTTACCAGCTGCTTTGTGGTTCTTGAGCTGATTAATGGCCTCCTAAACTTCACCCATCGTCGGGGGTGGTACGTCGTCGTTGTTCATTGCACCGGTGTAGTCCTCCTCAACGCCGTCTAGGTCTCCTGTCTGCGCGCTGTTCAGGTGTTCATCGTAGTGCTGCCTCCACCTTTCGATCACCTCGCGTTCGTTCGTCAAGATGCCTCCTTCCTTGTTTCTGCACATTTCGGCCCGCGGCACAAAGCCTTTGTGCGAGGCGTTTAGTTTCTTGAAGAACTTCCGCGATTCCCGAGAACGATAAAGCAGCTCCATCTCCTCACACTCTTTCTCTTCCAGGCGGCGCTTTTTTTCCCGAAAGAGATGTGTTTGCTGCCTTCGTTTCAGTCTGTATCGTTCCACGTTTTGTCGAGTCGCTCGTTGCAGCTTGGCTGCGCGTGCTGCATCCTTCTCGTTCAGGAGCGCTCGGCACTCGTCGTCAAACCATTCGTTCCGTTGTCCTCGTTGTTCATACCCGATGACGGTCTCTGCTGTGCTGCTAATTGCTGATTTTAAGGTGTTTCAGCATTCATCGAGGGGAACAGCATCCAGTTCGTCTACCCCCGGTAACGCAGCTTCAAGACGCTGCGAATATGTTGCAGCAACGTTCGGCTCCTGTAGTCGTCGTAGGTGGTACCGTGGTGATCGTGGTGATTTTTGAGATATATCTGGTGTATATTTGCCTCAACAGAATTTTACGTTCAAACTGCAGAAGTGAATAACAACAGATTATGTTAAGATTGGGACGAGGAAAATCTGAAAAGCAAAACAAAAATAGACCAAGACAATGCTTTCCCGTTTTGGCTAATCCTTGGATTGCATTTGTGTTTACACCCAACGAAACACTCAACGTCAAAAACTGCACTGCCGACTAGTACCAAACTAGGTCAAGTCGAAAGTACTAGTCTGTCCATTTGCTCGTTTCCAGTGCCAGTTTCGAAATGTATGATAATCAATGTGTAGCGAGCGGAAACTGATGGGGAAAAATTATGCTCTATGAATCTTTCGCTTTCCTTAGCACAACTCGACTGTTCAAATGCCCCCTCTACCTGCGCCATGGCAACTCGTAACGCTGTTGATATTTTTGCGGCTGGTTTTGGCGCCGGGTGCGGCTGCAGATGGATGGATCTGCACCAATTGTTGGTGTGATTTCGCTCCTGGGTGCTTTCAGCTGGTGCTGGAAAAACGAATAAACTTCTGCAACTGATGATGAATTATGGCCCCCACATTTCTCTCCTCATCCGAAACGTCCTCCCCCACTCGAGCACTTAATAGTTTTAGAGCGTTTTTGGCCTATTGTCGGGCTTGTCTTCCACTTCTGGCAATCCCCTTCCTGGTTCGAGTTGACATTTGATGGCGTGCTAAATTAATTATGCCCCGTTTTGATCGATTCTATTTTTCCCATCTCTCTCTCTTTTGCAGTACCCATGAAATATGAGATTGGCTATCGGAACAGTATCGATCTGGACGCGGAACAAACGGAGGCCCGATACGACCAGGGCATGCTGTCGGACATAATGAACGATGACCGGGTGGAGATGCAGAAGGCCGAGAGCTGCATGGCGGACAATTTCAAATATGACCACGGGCAGAAGGTAAGGTGTTTCATTCTTTTTTTTTCGTTCCACGCCAATTTGCTTGGAACGATCGCTTGCATCGAATAGATTGTTTCACTAAATGATTGCTTTAGAATTGTGGCCAATTAGTGGTGACGAGAATAGAAAAGTGGAAACCACTGCGGAGGGAGCAGCATATTGATTCTCCATTGCATTTATTTATTTTTTGTTGCAACAAAATGAAGTGAGAAGGGTGATAATTGATTCAGTTTCCTTCCGGTCACACAGATCCAGCGGTACGATCCATGCGAAATCTGCCTCTGTATCGATGGAGAAATATTCTGCTGGTGGAAACAATGTGGTAAGTGACTTTTTTTCTCTTTGCTACTATCAATTATTTGCGATAATTGTGTTACAATTTCTGCGAAAAAACAGAATATGTTTTTCATTGCATATACTGGAATATTATACAATAAACGTTATTATGTTGAATAGCAACCTCTATAAAATTACTCCTTAATATCTTCCTTAATCACATAATTAGTAAAAATGTTGAGTCAATGTACATTAATTAGTACTTCAAATGCCATTTATTTAACACCAACTCTGCTCGAGAGAATCTTACAACGTTTTTTTTAATTTTGAATATACTTATTTTTATTGTCCAGACCATTTCTATAAGTCTATTTTGAAAACTCGTTTTTTTTAGATTTCAACAACTCATTCTTTACTCATTTATCCATTTCGGTTAATTGCATGAAAAATTCGGTTTTTTGCAAGTTAACACTAGAACTACCGATAATTGTTATATACCTATTTCTACCAAACCAGTCATTTTGACCGGTGTGATGTTTATTTACCAAAATATAAGAATTTGAAAATGTTTTCATAGAGAATAAAATATATTTCATTCTAATATTGCAAGAACATTATAAATACATCCATTTGCATGAAATATAGTATTATAATTTATATTTTTATTCATATATACACTCGACAAAAAACTTAGAGAAACAGAGTGCAAAGTGCAAAGTGATTTTTGAAATGCTGTAACTTCTCAGTAACAAATCCAATTAACCTCATTAAACAGCTTTCATTCGATTCCTATAACGTTCATGTAGGACCTTTACATAAAAATATATTTTTGTTTGAATGAAAAGTTACCGCTTAATCTTTGATGAGAAAAAGTTCAATAAATAATTATCACACCGCAAACGGAGAGGTAGTTTTGAAAACTCCAATAAATTTAGTATAAAGTTAATTTGTTGCTTTGACGAAAAAAATAATTTAAATTTTTTGCAGCAATTTTAAAAAAGTGTCAAAATTACGTTTTTTCTGGTGTTCTAGAAAATTTTCTGTAATTTTGCAAATGTTGCAGTAAATAGCATGTAAATTTTTAGCATGGTGTATCCCCTAAACTCCTGTGAACATTTCATATTGATACGTTCAGCTGTTTTTTCTAGCCGATCGATCAAAGTTTGGAGTGAGTTAGAGCAACACTTCGTCGCACACTGTACCAAAATTACAAAATGCTATGCGTACCCTCCAAATAAACGATTCTTAACTTTCGTTTTCATGCGTTTGTGGGTATGACGATTGTAAGGAGTGATGATACTCACACATACACTCATGTATTCTCACATCTACACACACACACACACACACACACACACACACACTCCACCGCTCGAATTATTGCTTTGAAAATGATGTTTATTTAGATCCTTCCTGGAGTGCATTCAGCTATTTGTGTCATTAAATATTTCTATGGTGGTTAGATACTCCACCCCCCTCTCTAAGGGGGGGTGCCATACGAATGGAACACAAATTACAGCATTACTCAAGAATTAATCAATCAAATGAAACCAAATTAGGCTTATGGAGGTTATAGGGTGCAATAAATGTTTCTATGGTGGTTAGAAACCTCCCCCCCATTTTCTAAAGGAGGGGTGGGGCTGCCTTACAAATGGAACACAAATTTCTGCATAACTCGAAAACTAATCAAGCAAATGGAGCCAAATTTGGAATGCGAAGGTTTTTGGGGACACGAAACGTTTCTATAATGTATTGGGGGCTGTCCACATACCACGTGGACAACTTTAGGGGGGTAGAGGGTACGAAAATGTCCATGCTTGTCCACGGTGAGGAGAGTGGGGGTACAGATGATGTCCACGTGGACACGTAAAACAATTTTTTTTAAATATATTCATCTCTGTTTTAAAAATAAATTTTCAAGAATCTTAAAACTTTCCGCCCATTTTAAGTACTCTATATTTATCCATAAAATGTTGGTTATGTCGAATATTTTTCCATAACATCGAACCACTGAAATATGTATTCTGCATGAAACTCACATTAATGGTGAGCGATCAAGCTTCTATTGGTAGTAGATGATCATTGTTTTCAACTTCTACAACTTCTACAACTTCTAAGCGTCATATTTGAGCTTAAACTGATCTCTGTGTAATAGGTCCAGATCTACGTGAGAGTAAATTTGACATGGTGAACTGCTGATACATTTCTATCTGCAGAGTACATGTGGGATGTTGATAACATGATGAAATGCCCGGAATATTTGGAGGATTTTTCAAATAATTTGAGAAGGACTTAGCGAAACGAGTGCTATACAAAATTTTATAATACCTGCTCAAAAAACCGAATTCATGCGCAGAACTTTGTACTGAAAGAAGCAGATTCAGTCCACCTTTTCTGATGGGCAGTACCCTTGTTCCCAAAATGTTTCCCGTATTTAGCATCAATTTTATCGACGTTATCTTTGATACAGCTGCGTTATGTGTGCTCAGCACCGGAGAGCAGTTTTTTAAGGATCACTTTGTCCTACGAAAGATTAGCATATTACATGTGAGATTTCTTTTAGCAAATGTTATTACGATTTTTGTGTTTTTTTTTCAAGGAGGCTTTGAATCCGGGATTAGATTATAACATCTGCACCACAGCCAAGAGGAAAATCCTATCAATACGATCAATGTTATGGTTGAAGTCACAAGCGATAAGTCTTCCTGCTTTATATTTGTAATTAAACTTGACAAATCTACGTTCTATGAAATTAAACGCATCGAAAATATTTTTGTTCAAATTGGAGCATTTTAGGCACTATTGACTGTTATTTTCTTTGTTCTAATTTTCGCTTCTATACCTGAACTGGTCTCTCGCAGTCAAAGTTCAGTGAAGAATTATGCCTAAATCCAGTTGTTTCTTTATTTGAATGCTTTCGATACATTTTTTTAATATTACATCGATTAGCTTCAAATGAAACTACATTCAATTGCGTTAAATAATTACAGAAGTCTTCAGAAAAACTCTTTTCGAGACTCGTTTCTCGGAGATTTTCTGCAGGCGAATAATTTTATTGCCAAATAATTTTTTTCAGATGTTATTTCATGCTTGACTGTAACATTTTTTGCTTGATTGTGCAGTTTTACTGTTATACAGTCCTTTGAAGTCGCCGAAGAAATGTTTCTAATACCAGTAGGATTTTTTAGAGTGCAATCCTAATATCGGATGGAATCAATGGCGTTTTTGTGTTTGCTTTGGATACAATCTCCACGTTAAAATCATTAAAAAAGCAAATATGTATTTGTCGTTGATTCTTTCGAATGT
The DNA here is from genome assembly GCF_029784135.1 of Toxorhynchites rutilus septentrionalis. NCBI lineage: Eukaryota > Metazoa > Arthropoda > Insecta > Diptera > Culicidae > Toxorhynchites > Toxorhynchites rutilus. The sequence goes on from NC_073745.1 coordinate 272,892,312, forward strand.
TCTCGAAAAGCGATTTTGAAGGATTAGTATTTTTGGGGAGTCATCATGGGATTATTATATAAATGATAGAACAGATTTCCATACGCATTAGAAGAAATGGGATGAAAAAGAACGAATTTTTGTTTTAGTAACTTTAACCCACCATTTCATACAATTGCCATAATCGAGCATTTCCTGAAGCCAATTATTCCATATATTTTCAAACTCTCATATATTGGTAGTAAGTGGTATAATAAATGCTACATAAATGAAAAAATCAAAAAATAAAAAACAACCGTTACTACTAATAAAGCCCATTGGCATTATTTTTTTTCAATTTAAGATTATTATCAGAGTAAAACGATTTCAATGTTGCAGGCCCCGACGGTAAAGCGTTGCATCGAAAGAAAGAGTATTGTCTAGTGTCATTTTGCCTCATGGGCACTCTGGAAATCATCTGGATATTCAATGCAGAATGGTCGCTGGGAATTTGTTAATAAAACATATTTTCAAAGCGCTCTTAGCCGATATATGGAACGGAACGCGTCCTCTGAAAATTTTCCTAACGATGACGGGAAAGGTTTTGTATTGGGCTGACAACAACAGTCATGTTGAGATACTGTAGCTGGACGAAGTACAGTTGAGAAGCTTTTGAACTTTTGCCTACTTATTTTTATGAATATGTGATTTGCGGAGACGAATGAATCGAAGGATTTTTAGTCTCTTTTAACAAAAAAAGAACATGTATTTTTCTTGAACTATTTTTGATCATTAAAAAACACCAAATATAAAATAAGACTAATTTAAAATTGAATATAGGCGCAAAGCAATTATTTCCTTTTTTCAATTGAAATACATGGAAGAATGTCTACGTGGACAGCAAGGGGAGGGGTATAGTCAACGTCCACGCTTGTCCACAGAGGGGGAGAGGGGAGTCTAAAATCGTGCTTTTTCTGTCCACGTGGTATGTGGACAGCCCCTAGACACTTCTCCCGTCTCTCTGAGGGGAGGGGAGACTGCCATTCAAATGAAGCATACTTTTCTGCATAATTCAAGAATTAATCAAGCAAACGGAACTAAACTTGACATATGGAGGTTTTAGGGAACAATAAATGTTTTTATGGTGGCTTGACACTTTATAGTGACACTTGAAAGAGGGGGGGGAAGCTGCTGAATAACTTCCGAACTAATCAAATAAATGGAATCAAACTTAACATATAGGGGTTTTAGGAATCGATCAACGTTTCTATGGTAGTTCGACACTCCTCCCCCCTCTCTAAAGGGCGGTGCCATACGAATGAAACACAACTCGAAAACTAATCAAATAAATGGTGCCGAATTTGGCATGTGAAGGTTCTAGGGGGCATGAAACGTTTCTATGGTAAGTAGACACTCCTGCCCGGTCTCTGAGGGCGAGGGTGACTGCGATACACATGGAGCATACATTTCTACATAACTCGAGAACTAATCAAGCAAATGAAACCAAATTTGGCTTGTGGAGATTTAAGGGTGCAATAAATGTTTCTGTGGTGGTTTAACACCAGTAGTGAGGAATTAAGGAGATTCCTGCCGTGAAGCACGTGACCGACTGTTGCTTATCGGTCCTCCCCCAACAGCTCCCGCAGGTGACTGTGGACACGATTCGGCCGACAGTGGTCTGGCTGACACAATGCAGTTATGAAGAAGTCAAATTATCTAAAATCTATCAGTGTATATGTGCCATACGAGACGTCTCATACCAGAAAAATAAAAACAAGAAAAAACGAAGCAGTGGGCCAAAATACAAAGAATAAATATGAGAAAAACTAACATGTAGTTCAGTGAATATATGCTTAAAGTGTAGGAGAAGATAACGAAAAATATCAATCAGTGTGTGTTAAAAGTTTAAAAAAGTAAGGCAAAATTTCTAAATTCTATAAACAGCAAGTTGGAAGGTGATTCGTTTGAAGCTAAAAGGTAATCGTTCAGTGCCATGTGATGAAACGTCTGTCATACGAAGAAGTTACTGTGAGTGAATTTGATATTATTTGGTTTTTTTTTTATATGAAACCGTTTTAAAAATTTTGCAGCGTTCAACTGTCAAAATTTGACGTTAAATTATTCGTCTCCATGAAACGTCTCCTTAATTGATTCAAAATAAATTAATCTTTGAGAAATGGTGACAGGGTCATTTGGCCGAGTCTCTCAACTATCCACAACTATTAATGAAATGTACTGATGCGGTGAACTCATGACGGCAGACGCATAGGTAGATTTTTACGGATAAAGCATCCCTTTATATTTAATTTAATAAGAATTTTTGTATCTTTGTTTCTGTCTATCTGTCTGATTCTTATGGATGCGGAAATTACTGAACCGATAGATATGAAAATTGGTATGTAGGGGTTTTTGGGGTCGGGAAAGGTTCTTATGATAGTTTGAGACCCCTTCCCCTCTCTAATGGGAGCTGCCATACAAATGAAACTCTAATTTCTGCATTACTCGAGTATTAATCGAGCAAACGAAACCAAATTTGGCATGTGGAGGTTTTAGAATGCAATAAATGTTTCTATGGTGGTTAAACACTCCTCCCGCTCTCTTAGTGTGGGCTGTCATACAAATGAAACACAAATTTCTGCATAACTCGAAAACTAATCAAACAAATGGAGCATGTGAAGATTTTAGGGGGCATGGAACGTTTCTATTGTGAATAGACACTCCTCCACCTCTCTAAGGGAGGAAGGTGGGAGGGGGGGTTCTGTCTTTATTCTATCATATTTTCTGTATCAATCATTTATTCCATGTAACGGAGAAACATGTTATTAGCAAGTGGCTGAAAAATCTTGAACATGAATTCTGTCTGAAAATAATCTGATATTATGATGATGAGTATTGGTAGGTAAATTCAATGGAGTCGATTAGAAGATCAATGAATTTACCTACCAATGAACAGTTCTGCGATTGGACTCATCAACTTGCGCTTAGTAATAAAACGTGAATGTTTGAAGGTATTGATAACAAAAAACAAATTTTGGGCGGGACGAAGTTTGCAGGGTCAGCTAGTGAAAATATAAAAAAATCCAAAATTGCCAGACAGTACGTTTCGTCATCCATAAGCACCGCATCTTACGTTTAACAGCTTCGGGTTAGGGTTCAAAAGATCCATTACTTTCGCATGTATTTCAGGATCCGTTGGCTCTGGACCGGCATTTTCGTTTCGAGTATGCAGGATCGAATCACGACTTACATGCTCCAGTGAAGCCATGATGTAATCTAATGAACTTATTTTCACAATCAATGTCTACTGTGATTCTATACACTCTTAGTTTTATTCATGACTGCTCACATCACCTATTCATCGCAGGGAGCGCTCGTGAGATAATAAATTTCAAATACGAGGAATATTTCCATAGTCCACTAAAGCCGATTGTCTGAACTATAGTCCTCTTAACAATTCTTCGTGCTTTTAGATATTTGAACTCGCCCCCTTACTGAGCTTGTTACCTTGCGGATAAATTGGACTCAATTGTCAAAAAAGCTGAGACGAATGTTTCTTTTCATGTTGCGACTAGTTCCAAATTGCAAACCTAGACTGCAGGTATTCCGACGTTTCAATAACTCGATTGTACAATCTTCGATAAGTCACTGGATCAGGGTTATGCTTAATACAAAAACACGTGATACGAACAATACGAATACAATTTATTAACGATTAAATTAATAACGATTAACGATTAACGAGTAACAATAATCTTGACGAAGTACGTCTGATCGGTATAAGATCCTTATTGAAACTGAACTAAATTAACTGAATGCGAAACCATCTCATTCGGCCATAAGTGTAGAAAACTGCTGCTACTGCTACTATTAGGTGTACCGCTAAGTTTCTTCGGTTTTACAACAGATGGCGCAACTTGATTATTATTCCAATGAATCAAATTTCCAGACATTTGTTGGAAAGCTACTGTCATTGGGTGTTAGTATATGCCAAAAAGTTGAAGTGTAAACAACATAGTTTTTTTCCACTTCGAATATATCGAATTTCGTACCAACGAGAGTGTTTTTGCGGGACTTCATTACTTCTATAGGAAAAAAAAACTGCGGAAGGTCATCGCATTTTGGTGGAGGTTTATGGTGACCAGACTCCAACTGAGCGAATGTGTCAGACGTTGTTTGCACGGTTTAAAAGTGATAATTTTGACTTGGAAGACGAAGCACGTTTCGGACCGCCAAAAAAGTTTGAAGATGAAGAATTGAAGGCTTAACACGATCAAGATCCGTCGCAAACGCAACAAGAACTTGCAGATACACTTGGAGTAGCTCAGCAAACCATATCCGATCGTTTGAAGGCAATGGGAATGATCCTAAGGATAGGTTATTGGGTGCCGTATGAATTGAAGCCACGAGACGTCAATCGCCGTTTTTTTCACGTGCGAATAGTTGCTCCAACGGCATAAAAGAAAGTTTTTTTTTTGCATTGAATCGTTACTGGCGATGAAAAGTGGGTCCATTACGACAATACTAAACGTCGGGAAACATATGGATATCCCGGCCATGCATCAACATCGAATATTCACGGAATATTCACGGCCAGAAGGTTATGCTGTCTTTTTGGTGGGACCAGCTGAGTGTGATGTATGAGTGCTATGAGCTACTAAAACCGAATGAAACCATTACGGGGGACCTCTACCGACGACAATTGATGCGTTTGAGCCATGCACTGAAGGAAAAACGGCGACACTACGAGCGCAGTGACTTGATCGATTTCTCTTCATCAACTTTTTATTTAGTAAATAACTCAACTGCAAAAACGTTCCAATTTAAGTTTGCTATAGAATCTGATAGATGAGCTTCTGATCTAACTTCCACATTGTCAAACACAGCTGGGAATGTATTTGCAGCTAAGTTATGACCAAAAGAGAGAGTCGATGTAGAGAAATCGATCAAATAACTTACACCCCTTTCGATCTAAGCCCCTCAATTAAGTTTAAAGAAGTTTTGAAGTCAATAATACTGAAATTTCAGTTCCTACCAAAATGGGGGCTTATTGATATAAATTTATGAAATGATGAAATGATTGATGAAACGAAATTGATGAAAAAATGTAGTTCATTTATTTTTAGTACAAGTTTTTGCCTTCAATATTTTTAACATTTTTCGTGAGTGCGAAAAAGATAGGAATGGAGATGGTCGAAAGAAACACTACAGAAATGTAATGTTCGAGTAGCGGGGAACTTTGATCTGCTCGAATGTTATTATTAATAAATAGTTTATTTCGCTATTTTATGAAGTACAATAGAACCCCGATTATCCGCGGAATAGTCTGGCTAGGTCACCGTGGATTACGAAAATCGCGGATAACGCAATTAATGACTAAAAAAGAGATGCAAACAAGATATTTAAGCATGATAACTATGTTTTATCAATGCAGAAACCATTGAACAAGCCATCCGTAAGGTCGTGTACACCAGTAGTCAAATCATCTGATAGTTATAACCAAAACAAAAGAGCAAAAGCCTACCACTCACTGATAAATTCCGGGAAAGTCCATAGAATTACTATGGAACTCGCTTTCGTGGATAAACCGCACCACGGATCATCCGCTCGCGCATAATCGAGGTTCCACTGTACATATAAATACTACACGCGGCTTCGAAGGAAATTCTATTTCTCAAGCGTTGAAATGGGTGAAAGGAATCATTTTAGATAAATCAAAGCCGATCTTCTCAAAACAAAACTGTTTTACAGGATTCAGTTTTCTTCCAGTTTTTGAGGAACAATTTTCCAGTTTTTTGAAAATTATTTGTTGGCAACCCTGCATATACCACTGTTTATGGTTTTTTTATTGACCTAAAAAAATTACCTGTGCAAAATTTCAGCTCACGACGTTTAATGTAATTTGAAAACATTTGGCATCATTATCAAACGCGAAATTCGGAACATTCCGTTCGAAATGTGTACCCGAGTAGTGAAATTTGGCATCAAAATATTTTTTTTTTGAAAACCTTGATTTCATGTACGCGCAATCGAAAAGGATTTCATCCACCGCATATTTTTTTTCCAAATTGTGTAGCGATCATAATTTTTTAAAACTAAATATTTGCTTGATTTTTTTTCCATGTTTGATGTTTGATATTGTTTACCGTTCTTGATAAATGAAGAATAACAGTCAACTTCATCTGTCATAAAGTGTCGAATATATGACCTCCGGTCTTTAACGGCATATTGTACGTATAAAGTAATAGACTCCTGCATCATCATAATTTTGGAACAGATTTCGCTGCATTGTAATAACTGTTCGCCGAATTCAAAATTCAAATCCAATCACATCGCAGAATTTAACTTGATTTATTTTATCAATTGATCAACTAAAGAAATGCGGAATATTCTAAATCCAGACAATTGTTTTTTTTATCCCATCTGTTTATTTTATTGGGCTCATTTAGCAATTCAGCTGTAACAGAGTCGAATTTATTCGTTGACATTTTATCTTACGATAATTTTGTTGTATTTTACATAGTAGTTATTCATGCGTAAGAGTATTCCTATTTCATCGATACACATGTCGCCTTTTTCGGCGTAAGAATTATTCCAATTGTTCGAATGTTCACAGTTGGACCATACACAGCGGGACTTCCCTTGTTGTGTTATTGATAGTACCAATTTACGATGCAGCAGACCGTAATGTGAGCGGTAAGGGACTGGGATTACCACCACATGATGATTGTTGCGTGGACATAGTAGCTAGTATAACACACAAAGATGATCAGTTGAGGGCTCTGAGTTATGAGCTCATGATCGTTCAGGCACGCAACCCATTAGGCTACGAAGACCCCCCAGATACGTGTTAGCAGAAACATCGTTCTTATTTCAAACAACTAGCAAACAAACAACACAGTATGTCAAAAGAACTAATTAATACTGTATTTTCAGTTCGACAGCCTAATCAAGTACAGGTAGACCTGTTTTGTGCGAGGGATAGGGACCGCGCAATGAAAATCACTTTGTTTTAGAGTTGTGTTTAGTGTTAGGTTTATAGCGACAAACCGACAACTCTTGAACATAAGGCCGATATACGAGCACCCATAGCTACAACCGAGCTCGATGGAACGATCACATTCGATTTCCTTAGATGTTTGGTGTTTTTCTAATAGATGTCTACTTCATAGGTATCTACGAAGCCCGATCTTGGCATTCCTGCGTCTGATACTACTGTTCCCGACTTCCACGTGTTCCATAAACCGACCAATAGGTTAGTGTAGTCAGTAACAGCAGTTTATAATTGATTTGGATCGGTTGGCGAGTATGAGTTGATCTGTCTCAGTAAACCACCTTTTCAGTCTTTCCGGTAATAGCTGCTGTCGGATGTATCCAACAACAGCTCAGGCTTTAGCTTGTAGTTCATCGAAGAAAATGGACAATAGATAGAGCGGCTCAAAAGTCGTTGATTTGTAGATAGCAAATTCGAATTATGCAGAATTCTTCTACAGCTTAGTGACGCCAATTGTACCAAGCAGTTGCCATCATAGCACTTCCTCATGCTTTTAAATGAAGGGTCACCCATTAGCGACTCAACAGTTTTGGGCCATCTGTCATTTCCCAAAGCTCATTGTGGTTTATTTTGCGCAAAGAACTTGGGCTACATCCTTACAAGATAAAATTGACTCGAGAATTAAAGCCGCTTGCTGAATGGCTTTGTCAACAAGCAAAATATGTGTTATTGGTCAGATGCATACACACAAGAGCTTCAAGAAACACTATTGCATCCTCAAAAAATTACTGTTTAGTGTGGTTTTCATGTCGGAGAAGTGATTGGGACGTATTTCTTCGTCGAACGACCGTCATGTTACCGTCAATGGAGAGCACTATCTCGACATGTTAGAAGATTATTTTTGGCCAGAATTCTTAACAGATCTTCAATCAGTGATATGTGGTTTTAACAAGGCGGTGCATTAACGGTGAACGTGTTAATTCGAGAAATAGACCTGTCGATTGGCCGGTGCGATTTGACGCCGTTGGATTTCTTTTTATTAGGCTATGTCGAGTGACAGGTCTATGTAAACAAGCAAGTAACTTTAGATTAGCTCAGAGACAATATCAAACGTGAAATTCGGAACATTCCGTTCGAAATGTGTACTCGAGTAGTAAAAAATGGGATCTAACGGATCGGGCAAACGGGCCCGTGGTGGCCATTTGACCGAAATTGAACTTCATTCCTAAAATGTGAAAGTTTAACTATAACCAGAATAAATTTGAACTCAATATCGCAAAAAACTGTGTTTTATTGGAAAATAATTGGCATGTTTTCAATGAAAGAATCGTTAGTAATTTTTAATGGCGAAGATTGCAGTTCGTTGTGTTTTGTGTCTTCGAAATATTTCATAGTTGTGTGTGAAATCCTGTTCAAATTTGTGATACGTTGATACCGGATGAGTGCACCCGTGGTCGAGTGGTTAGCGTCTCACATTATCATGCCGGGTGTTCGGGTTAGATTCCCGTTCTGGCCGGAGGATTTTTCGTCAGAGAAATTTCCTTCGGCTTGCACTGTGGTCACGCGTATTCTAGAGCTTGCCCCTCGGAATACATTGAAGGCTTGTTATTTGGCTTAAGAAATCTCAACTAAGTATTAATAAATGACGCTAGTTAATGCATTCGATGAGACGGCAAAAGTTCCACAGAGAACGTTAACGCCATTCAAGAAGAAGATGATACCGGATGAAATCGTAATTGATACTGCAAAAGATAAGTAGAAGTTGCTACCTCAACATATATTTATTTTCAGCATTATCCTTAAAAACAGCAGCGAGCGATATAACCGTAAGCTGCTGTTTATTGTACATTATTTTTGGGTATCAGAAATCAGTTGTTTGTATTTCGCTACGCATATTGTGCCTAGGCTAATGGATGAATGTGGTGTGTGTAACGAAGGGATCGTGATCAGCGATGATCCGGTTGCATGTGTCGGAAGTTGTGGCGCTTGTATACACAGGCGCTGCACAAATTTGACTAAAGCAGCCGCTAAGTTGATCAACGATAATGTGAATGCACTATTTAAGTGCAATGAGTGTTTGTCTGCACTTGAGCCACAGAATGATTTGTTTGTTGAAATTTCATTGTTGAAAGAGGAGATGAAAAAGCTCAATTTCATAGCAGAGACAATAACCAACATTCGTGATACAGTTGGTTTGCAGATAAACTATGCATTGGAAAAAGCTAAGCAAGATTTGGAAACGAGCCTCAATACTGCTCTTCACGAACATATGAATACGTTTGAGAGCAGTGTTGCTGGAATTATGGAAAAAAATATTTTGAACAAAAAGAATGAATTTGAAAATCTGAATATAGTTGCTATGAACAGAAAAAGGAATGTTGAAAGGGATACGCGATCGGAATCTGATTTTAATTTATTAAAAATTAAAGGAAAATAAAGGTAATATCAAATAGTAATGATAAACCAATTCTCATTGAAAGTAAAAATGACGAGGTTTTTCATACTACTGACACATTATCTTTCGCGAACGTTGTTTCGAGAAATTCCAAGATATTAGAAAAACGTAAGGCCAGTTATTGTTGTTAAGCCTGTAGAGTCGATACAATGTAATGATAGTACCCGAAAAGAAATAAAGAACAAACTCGATACAAAAATGCATAATGTCCGCAGCTTTAGAAACGAGAAAAAAGGCTGGATGATTATAGAGTGTGCAACGGTAGAAAAATGTAATTCTTTAAAATTCGACATTGAAAGCAAATTAGGTGAAAAATATAAAGCTATTGTCCCGAAACCATTAAAGCCAAAAGTTAAAATTTTGGGAATGTCTGATCGGTATTCCTATGATGCCGATCAGAACGTCAATGCACACAATTGAAAAACTGCTAGAATTAGTTGTTAAAGGCCAGCCGGTGAATTATTTGAATAATAACTCCTTGCTGGCACCAGAGCAATCGGGATATCGGGAATCACATTCCAGTGAAACTGTTTTGAATCTGGTGTTAGCTAAATGGAAGAAATATATCGAGAACAAAGAAGCGGCCATTGCAGTGTTTTTGGATCTGAAGCGCGCCTTTGAAACTATTTCTAGGCCCTTGTTGTTACATTTGCGGCGCTTTGGTTTAGAGCAGGGGTTCTCAAACTGTTTTGAGCAAGAGACCCCTTTTCTAGAATTATGTTATACCTTAGACGCCCATAGCCAAATTTCTTCGATAATCCTATCTTTAGTTTTTTTTTTCAATTTTCAATTTAAAAACATAGCAGTTGGGTAAATGAATAAACTTGACATTATTTTCTCACGGAGGCGATCTGGTGTAGTGGTAACATCCGCACCTCTCACTAAAAAGGTCACGAGTTTAATTCACACTCCCGACATTCTTCCAAAAAAGTCACTATAATACAGAAAAAAAACTATTTTCTCATTATATTCTACGAAATAAATAGAGATAAAATTTAGTAAATATCAAGCTCAATAAATAATTATAAATACAAATCACACACAAACTATGAAAACATTCAAATCACAAACTAATCTATCCTCAACTACAAAAATATCAAAATATGGTTCTGTATTGTTAGTTATTGTCTCAAACCTCCGCCTCCGTTGATTTTCATATGGTTCCTCCGGTTCGGGTTGTTTGTAAACACAATGAAGCCTTCTTCGACAAAGTATGACGACGGAAAAACGAGAAGACATTTTTCAGCAATGTCTCACATCGCAGTACACTGTGTTTCAATGTTTCGTTATATTTATTTATTTTACTTGATCCCTAAAAATTCCACAGACTGAAATCTAAGTCTAAAAACTATAATATGATATAACTAGAACATATGACAACTTTGGTTGTACTCTTGCCTTATCTGTGCTGATGATAATCAACCTTTCTTGCATTATCACCTTGGCTCATTCCATGGATTTATTATTCATTGAGGAATTTGAAAACTTTGAAGATCTGAAAACATTTTAGTAAAATCCTTGTGTAATGCGTCCAAGTGAGTGACATATGATAATATAACACGGTATTGACGCTTTTGTGATAATTTTGACAAATGCGAAAAACTGTGAATATTCTCTTCTGCTTAAATTTTGTTTTGAAAGTTTTGTCAGAAGGGCCAATATTATTGATATTGTTTCAATCAACTTGAAATCGTCACTCTGCAGCTGAAACACAAACTCAAAAAAGCTGAAAATCTTGCTATGCAAGAGATTCTTGGTGGCCCGCGAATTCGTGTAGAAGCAGCCGAGTAAAGATTTCATCGTTTTTTCTCATATAGCTGATCAAATAATCGAGTGTTCAAAGAATTGCTTCTAAGGTTTTTGATAGCACTCATAACATATAGTAAAGACTGATGCGATCTAGGGCTCAGATTTTTGCTACTAAATGCTGTATGTGAATCACGCAGTTAATGACCAGTACCAGGGCTCTGCATAGTCATAGTCAACTTAGGATAGTCGGCTGACTATCTGACTGACTATATCCGTATTCAGTTAGTAATGACTTTTGGCTTCTTCACGCAGTTTCTCCGCCAAAACGACTATAATAAATTGAATAACATTTTTCCCTCTTCGCGACCCATCTCAAGTTTCCTGAAAAAATTTTAAAAAAATATGTTACGCCATGCACATATGTGACCAAGCATTTTGTAAATTCTTTTCCAATCACTTTATTCTAGTTCACTTCATTCAGCTATGTAAACACCTTGTAATCTGGTGAATAAAATTAGAAATTGAGTACATTATCATTCAAGCTCCAACGTATTTCAGAACGCATATGAACTTGCAACCCAGTGCTGCCACATTTTAATCTGTACCAGAGGGGTTAAAAATCTTTCTCATCTGTACTTTTTCGTCCAAAAATCTGTCGAAAATATTCGTTGTTGTTATTTAGCATGAAAAAATACTCATTTATTTACTACAAATACTACATGTTTGTCGTGTGTTTTGTAATGCTTATACAAAGTTTTTCTGAATCTAAACTGCGTACTATCATGAATTAAAATTTAAAAAAAATCGCTCCAAGCGGCTCCACTGCGGCGTAAAAATCGTCATGTATCTTAATGTTGCTTTGTTCGAATGTAAGAAATTTCACACGCAGAAAAAATCTGTACCAATCTGTACTTTTTGACAAAAAATCTGTACTCTGTACCGTACAGAATCTGTACCAAAAATAACGAAAAAATCTGTACATTTCCAGATAAATCTGTACGTGTGGCAACACTGTTGCAACCTAAGGGCAAGCTTGTTATACAGTAAAATATCATGTTTGGACATGAATTTGATGATGACTTCCTTCGTGTTAAATCGCGTATATGTTTAGAATACAGCAAAATGTTAAACCTGCCTGAAGGACTCGTACGCTCAAACACATTATTTTGCACGAACCTGTTCACGTTTTTTTACTTTCCGGATTTTTCATCTTGTACTTTTTTATTTTCATCTTGTGCAAACTCATCGTTTTGTTGAGTTTTTAAAATGTACAGCAATAATATTTTCCACTAAGATATTAGTCATTCTAAGGGTTGCCACTTATACAGAATTTTCTTTTACATATTTTTCGCCAAATTTCAGATACGGTATCAGTTATTTTTTCAAATTCAAATTTAACTATTAAATTACTAATTACCTTCTTACTAATAAACTTTGTTTTTTTATCGTTGAGTCATGAAGATATGTACCTTGATTTATAAAAAAGTTGAACCATATGGAATGTCACCTTACTTCTCCATTCCTGTTAACGTTTTTAGGACACTTTTTGATAATTCCACATTCAGCAGCGTGTGTTGAGGGAATATTGTTGCTCCACAACGCCAAGTTCTGGGATCGGTTGGTTTCCACAATGATGAACTCTATTTTGAAAGCAGAGAACTAGTTAGAGAACTCGGCTCAAGGAGGAGCAACAAGAATGAAATTGACGGAAAATTTAAGAAAATCAAACTTCAACAAAACAAAGAATAAACCTCATACAATTTATTATGAGAAAACTTTTTTTGTGATTTATTTTGTTGTATTGATACGACTTAAACAAATCATAAATAAGAAAAATAAATGGGAAAGTTAGATCTGATAAAATGTTCTTTACTGACGGTTCATTCATAAACGGGTCCACTGGCTTCGGCATCTTCAATGAAAATTCCAGTGCCTCTTTCAAACTCAAAGATCCTTGTTCCGTGTATGTCGCTGAACTGGGTGCGATATATTACGCATTAGGGATCATTAAAACATTGCCCATCGACCACTATTTTATTTTTTCAGACAGTCTCAGCTCAATAGAGGCAATCCGCTCAATGAAAGTTGATAAATGCTCATCTTATTTCCTAACAAGAATAAGACATCTATTGAGTGTTTTGGTCGAAAAATTATTCAAGATTACCTTAGCATGGGTTCCCTCTCATTGCTCGATTCCGGGGAATGAGAAAGCGGACTGGCTAGCTAAGGTGGGCGCTTTAGAAGGCACACTTTTTGAAAGGCAAATTGCTTATAATGAATTTTTCCACATTCCTCGTCAGTATACGCTCGTAAGTTGGCAGCGCATGTGGAGTGAAGATGAGTTCGGTCGTTGGTTACACACGATTATCCCTAAGGTCTCGACGAGTGCATGGTTCAAGGGATTGAATGTAGGTCGTGATTTCATTCGCGTGATATCTCGGCTTATGTCCAATCACTACAACCTAAACGCGCATCTCTATCGCATTGGGCTCGCAGCAAACAATCTTTGTGATTGTGGCGATGGCTACCACGACATCGAGCATGTTGTCTGGTCGTGTATCCGGTTCCATGCTGCTCGCTCTCAGCTCTCTAGAGCACTGAGAGCACAAGGCAGACAATCGGATATCCCCGTCCGGGATATCTTAGGTAGCCGTGATCCTGATCTTCTGCTTCATCTATACCGGTTCCTCAGAAACGCCGATGTCAACGTTTAATGATGTTTCCTTCGTTGTGTCCCCGTTTCACATCCCTCCTATCCAAACGATAAACTTTTACTTAGTCGTGGCAATACATACACACACTCTTTACAGATACACGGGCCAAAGGTTGTGCAGTCCACCGATCATTCAACAAGAGCCAAAGGTTGTACCGCTTATGACAACTCTACACGAGCTGATGATTGCGCCGGCTAGTGACTATTCTATCCTGGATTCCTCGAGTCGAGAAAGACGCACCACGCTAGATATGGGGTACAGACTAGGGGGGCGTTGCTGATTAATGGTCAGCTGCATCCCAATAGGAGGTATCCCGTGTCGGGCACACGTACAGAGCATCGAAAACTGCAACATACCAATTACGAGAACACTTGTAATACTAACCTCGAGCCAACCGCGAGTAATCGGTTACATATTACTAACATAGTTGTAAGCAAACATTGTCGAAATATTGAACTCCCGGCCCCGTTAGGCTGACGCCATATGAGCCTTAATAAAAATATATATTTTGGATAAAAAAAAATAAAAATAAATTCAAAATGAAAAAAAACCTTTCTTTAATTTTTTTCCGTTGGTTTTTTGATACAGATTTTTTTATGCTAAAAATTCAGATATAAATCAGATTTGGCAACCCTGGTCATTCTTTTAACAGGGTTGTTCACGTAACACAACTTATGGAGCATCTTAAATATTTCAAATGAGATCTTGTGTTATTTTATAGGGGTCGATATTCAGATCCCGTCGACCCCCAAAATCAGTTTTCATTTCTGTCGACCCCTGGGAAACCGAAGTCGACCCCAGGGGGTCGATATCGACCACTTTGAGAAACCCTGGTTTAGAGGGTTCGGCATTCAAATGGTTCGGAAGTCATTTGAGTAATCGAATTCAGAGGACTATTTTTGCAAATACTGTTTCTGAACCAATAGCTGGTACATTTGGTGTTCGACAAGGAAGCGTGTTAGGGCCTATTTTGTTCATAATGTACATAAATGACATGAAACGAGTCTTACGTTTTTGTGATTTAAATTTATTTGCTGACGATACAGTTCTGTTCATAGCAGCTAACAAATTGGAATCAGCAGCATTGCACTTAAATGGGGATTTTCACTCTCTGAATATTTGGTTGAACTACAAGCAGTTAAAATTAAATGTTGGAAAAACCAAGTATATGGTGATTTTTCCGAGATATTACAACACCGAGTGTTTTGTGCAGATAAATGGTGAGACACTTGATCGCGTTAGAGAGATGAAATATCTTGGTGTTACGATAGATGACAAACTGCTTTTTAAGTCTCACATAGATAATGTCATCAGAAAAATTGCAAAAAAATACGGTATCGTATGCCGTTTAAGGAATGATTTGACTATTTCGAGTAAAATTCAATTATATAAATCGATTATATCGCCACACATAGACTTCTGTTCATCCATTCTTTTGCTTGCTAATGAAACACAAATGTTGAGGTTCAACGTTTACAAAATAAAGTAATGCGTTTGATTTTGCGTTGTAACAGATTCACTTCCTCTGAGAGCTGAGGAAGTGAATCTGTTACAACTAAACACACTTCAATGGCTATGTGAATCAAAGGATTGTGTATTTAATCATGGTGTTCGTTTTTGAAATCATAAAAGGATTGCTGCCTCGACATTTGTGTGATCGAATTGAAAGAGGAAGTGATATGCTGACGAAGTACAAACACCTTTTTAAGTGTGTTTAATTGTCACAGAACTTCCTATTTTTTAAAGGTGTTACTTATTTCAATTCGATGCCTAGGCACATTAAAAGAGCAACTACAATAACTGATATTAAACGGCAGTGCATTTCACATGTCAAAAATGTAATATGAATGTTGAGATTGTAATCGATGAAGTTAGTTTGAGCACGTGCGCGTTATTGCAGCCATGATAAATCTGAATTGTGATAGCGATTTAGACATAGTAGAGTTTGTTCTCATAGTGGTTTGCTTGAAGATCGAGAGAGCGAATGTTGTTAAGTGAAGAAGGCCCGTGAGCGATTTCTGAAGGACCAAGCAGACAACCGTCAAAATGAACGGAAAGGCTACAACCTGAAATTCATCTAACGGGTCAAATGTTTGATTAATCTGGAGATCAGAACAGTTTGTCAGACAAATTTGGCAGTCATGTTTCAGTGAACTCAGAAAATGCTACTGGATGGCGAGACAGCAAACGCGTCTTTATGTTACTTGATAAAACTGAAAGATTTGCTGTTTACTTCTTACAAGTATTCCAAAGAAACTTTTGAATAGATGAAGCTGAGTGAAAATCTGATATCACAAAGAGGAGATCTCATATCTGTAGATTAAATCAGTTCGTTATTTTGCCACACTGGTTATGTTTTTTTTAATAAATTATCAATTAGATAATCGACCAACTCAAACCTATGCAGGGGAATGAGGCGGGATCTTCATTATTATTATTATTAAATAGAGTTATGGCACTTCTCAGCATTGAGCTGGAATATTCACCTACCCCCGGGCTTCTTGAATGCCAAAGGGGGATTTGGCTCTGTAGTATCTTTTTTTTCTCTTTATTATAGTGTCTGCACAATCATCGTGTTCTAATTATGGTGATTCAGGAACCGTCGCGCTATGTTACACGTTCCAAGAATCACCGCTTTCTGCATAACCGCAAGCTGCTCTGTTACTTGCAGCTCCTCCAATGACTGCGTGAGAGAGTGTGGAACTAAACCAGTAGCAGAGATCACTACTGGTATAATACGGATGCCTTTCAAATGCCACATTTGTTTTAGTTCTTCTGCCAAGTCGTGATACTTGGTTATCTTGGCAGCAAACGTAGATTGTAGATTGTGGTCTAACGGTATTGCAATGTCTATTATCAGCACTTCTTTCTTATTTTTATCGTAGACCACAATATCAGGGCGATTAGTCTTCGGACATCCGTAATAATCTCGCGATCCCAGTACAACTTGTAGCAGCTATTTTCTAAAACCGGATCCGGAATGTACTTGTAGTAGGGTACCAACTGATTTACCAAGTTGCGTTTTGATGCTAGCTGTTGATGAACAATCTTGGCAACCGAGTTGTGACGATTGAGATAAGCTGATTCGGCTAGCGCTCCACAGCCGGCTATGACGTGTTCAATCGTCTCTCCTACTTTATTGCACTTTCTGCAACAGTCAACAACGTTTTCGTGCAAGATGTACTTCCGGTAGTTTTTAGTCGCTATTATCCGGTCCTGGATGACTACCATAAACCCTTCTGTTTCCTTCTGTCACCTTGCACCAGCCACGTGTTCGATAATGTTTTGTTGATTTGCGCTTGCTCTAAACGATGGGGGTGCGTCCCATGAAGTTCTTTTTGCTTCCACGACGTTATTTTTTCTTCAGTAGTCTTCAAATTGCAGCTTAGCTCGTACTGCTCCTGCGCCAGATGCAGGGCACTGAATCCGGACCACGGATTCTCACAAACAGCGCGATAGATATCGTGACGGGTCTGACTTTCTTCGAAGTATCTCCGCAACTGCTGGATCTGGGAAACGCAAAGCGCTTTGATGTCAATGACACCTCTTCCACCTCCAACACGTGGCAAGGTGAATCTTTCTATGGACGACTTTGGATGGTGCATGCGGTGCTTAGTGAACGTTACTCTCATCGTCCTTTCAATGGCTTCTAAATCGGTGTTTGTCCACTTCAGCACTCCGAAACTGTACGTGAGTAAGGGAACGGCAAACGTGTTGACGGCTTTGATCTTTTTGCCGCCGCTGAGGTTTGTTCCCAAAACCTAGTTGATCCTTATCAAGAATTGTTCCTGGAGTTCCTTCTTGATTTTTGTATGACAAATCGCTTTCAGTTGCAGAAATTCCAGGTATTTATAGGATTCGCCCTCTACCAAATCTTGAATCACCTCACTCTCGTTTATGCGGAATCCTCCAGTCTCCACCAATCGTCCACGATGGAGCTGTACTGATTCACACTTCTCTATTCCGAGTTCCATCCGCACATCGGAAATGAAGTCGCTAACGCATTGTAGTAGAGTATGTGGCGCTTCTGTTGATTCCGCAAACAGTTTCAAGTCGTCCATATAGAAGGTATGGTTTATTGTCGTTGTTCTGTTGATATGGTAGCCATGGCTGCTTCGGTTGAGTGCTCTGCTCAAGGGGTTCATCGCAAGGCAAAACCACAAAGGACTAAATTATTATTATATTATTATTATTATTATTATTATTGTTAAAATAACTCATATTGAAAGATTGGCAAAATTTCGGATCTTGAATACTTGCTTTTATAGATTCGTCGATTCTTCGTCTTGTTTGTTTTTGTATTTTTCACCAGAGTAGATTTTAGTCAAATTTCCTAATTCAATCAATGCGCATATAGACAGCTCCTCGCGGCCGTGCAAAAAAAAAACACAATACTGTTTTCGCTTTACGACGTAAGAGGAATTTATTTATTTGTAAAAAGAAACGAATTACAATTAGCAATTAGCATACAGAGCACTCAGTGCCTCAACCTAACTGTTACGGCGAACCTGGGCGACTGCTGGCGGACACGGACGATAATACGGTGGAATCCGATGCTATGATGGACGAAGTCCTTTTCGGGATCTAATACTGAGCGTCAAAGCGTCGAAGTCCAATTATGTTTTAATAAAACCTCACTTTCGAAAATATAACTTTATTCGGTAACGTATCGACCAGAACTGAACAATTCTATCCTATCGTGTAATCGACCTCGATCGTCGTCGGTTTCCCGCGCAACGATCGGGTGGGAGAAAGATAGAAAACGGAAATGCGGTTGATACGAATTAGCATACTAATTTCAAGCAAGCTATAAATTGTTTGGTTCACAATATGTAGTGGGATTCTGAGTTATACAATTCAAATATGGTTCACTATTTTTCTTATGTTCTAACGTAAGATCTCCAACACTAACTAACAATTTTATGCTTACATTGTTGCCAATCGAGACAAGAAAACTCTCAACAACAATTATAACAAATTGAAGCCACTAAGTTGGGAGCTGAAAACAAGTGTAGACTTACTTCAAACTGTAAAATGATTTCGTAGAAAAGGCTCCAGACAACAGCTTTGGGACGGCGTACCCTGATTTCTTGGCACGGGGTGGGCTGCGAATTCCGCCGAAAAAAAAATTCTACTCAGTGTTCGGAACGAAAGTCTCGAATTTCGCTGTGTTGATGACCTAGTGAATTCTCAGAATGTAAAGCGGTTAGGTTTCTGAGTCCGCAAATAGAAAACAACTGTAAGCCAAATTGTGGGCGGTTATTCTTGGGAATAATAAAATAAATTGACAATCCTGAGATTATAAATTCAATGCTAAACGAGGAAAAAACTACATTTTCAATCACTATTGAATTTCCGACGTCTGATAAATATTAACCCCCGTTAATCTTTCTATTTTCCCAGACGCTCCATCATCGTTCGAGCTGAGCGGAGGCAGTCCACTCGGTGCAAGCAAATTCCAATCGATCACCTCGACAGCAAAAACGTCGTCTCCCGTGGATACGACACAACCCCAACCTCAGCCAGCCTCAGCTGTGACAGCGTCACCACCGTCGACCTCTTCCGCGACCACAACCCTACCGAAAGAGACCAGTGAAGTGGCCACATCAACTGCCCGGCCAAAATCCCCAGCATTAGCTCTACCACCGTATCCGGATCAATCGGACAGCAGCGTCAGAATATTGCATCCTCAGCCTCTGGAGAACATTCCCCAAAACATTCTGTCCTTTCCACAGTCTCCACCGATTATGATGTATCGGCCACCAATGGTTGGGAAAAATTCAACCACCAGCTCTGTGAGCGTGGCCACCGCAGCCGCCGCCGAGCGGAACAAACACAGTGGACCGTTGAAAAAAGCCATTCCACTTCATCTTAATAATGGCGGTGTCAAAAAGCCGTACCGGAAGTCAAAGAGCAAAGGTTATACAATTAATTTCAGCCACATTAACGATCGGGTGGCCCCGAATGAAGGACCACGAATGCAGGTCGTGACGGAGGGAAATCCTGCTGCAGACGGGGGACATATTGATGATGGGGTGGCTCACAGTTTCGGAGGGGTTCGATCCGGCATCAGCAGATTTCCGATTGCAGTGAGCGATGGCGCCGATGGGGACGACGATGATGATGACGATGATGTTGATGACGACGAGGACGACGAGGACGATGATGACGATGATGAGGACAGCGCGGAAACGGAAGGGCAGAGCAAGAATAATGGTGTTTCGCGGAGTCAAAGTGGTTCCGGTGCAAACAATGGTAAGAGGAATATGCTGTTTCGAATGGTGGATTAAACGGGATATTTTTTTGGGGTTTTATCGATTAATTTCGGTGTTGGCTTTTGTCGATCTTGTTCTTTCTCCTAGCCATACATCATCAATCTATTTTGGAATCATCATTAGTCATATTTTCCAGCGCTTTCCAAGATAATTAATTATTTATTGGAAGGATCCGTTTCCTGAGAAGCGTTGGAACTTGTCCAGATTTTTTGATAGCTAAATTGAGGTTGTCTATCCCACGATTCAATCGTTGGTAATAAAAAAAAGTGACAAATTTTAATGTGTAAATGAGCGGGGATTTTGGTTTCTATTCTCATATTTGTTTTATGTAACTCAAAACAGGCACCTTTCTAAATGTTTTACTGAATTATTTGGAAGTATAGAAGAGCATATATGACAATATCTTACGAACCAATTGTATAAACCAATTATTTTTACATATGAACTATTTAGAGCGTTATACATATTGCCAGAATCAAGAAACAGTGAAAGAATGTAAATCGGGAAGTGCTATAATATTAGAAATGCATGGAGCTATTTTATTAGGTGGAATTTTTGATTCAGCTTCCGAACTGATGTATAAAAGGCTTCGTTGCTATTTGACGAACAACAATTCTTTCGTGAGTGTTCTGGTATATCTGTATCTATATGTACAGGTAACAGTATATCTGTAGAAGTGTTCGTTGCAGCGAAGCTTCAGTAAAATTTCGACGAAATTTGAGCAGTGATTTCGTAGGAAATGACAAGTGTGTTCAGGGGACATCGGAAAATTTTCAAAAAATTGCTTCTAAGGCGTCGTGCACAAATTACGTAACGCGAGTAGGGGGGGAGGAGGAGTGTCGAGGTTTCGTTACTTAATGTGACATAGGGGGGAGGGGGGTAGCCGTGATCGTTACGTAACAAAATTCCATTTTTATTCCTGAATAAATTCACGCGCCCCTAGCTTCGATTCTGAGACCAAAAGAGGTATGTTCAGGAAGGCACTGTTCTTCGAACGCATTTCCTGATGGGATCGATTATCAAAGTATGTGCGAGCTGCCTGAATTCGAGATTATTCGGTACCGAAGAATAATCAAGCTAGTAACCATAATTAATGTGGATGGAGCATCAGACGAGAACCCTCGTTTTAAAAAGTTCATAGATATTTTCGATCTATTATTTCAATCAATTGAATTTTGATGCAATATTAGTTGCTGCAAATTCTCCAGCACGCAGTGCATTCAACTGAGTTGGATTGTCTCTCTTTTCCGGCAGGTTAAATACTTCCTCGATCATGAGGGATCTCACATGGATAAAAACTCGAAACAAGGGACCCGGAATTGGAAATAAACCATTTTTAGTATGCAGGGGAATCGTTAGCTGATTTGTGGAATAACCTAACGATCGATGGATATCCCGTCAAAGCAGAATATAGGGGAAGGATGGAAAAGACGGATACCTTTAGCAAACGTTGATTTTTTTGGAACTTCACAAAAAAAATAGCTATCTCACCACAAATTGATAGTCTAGGTCTCTTATTATAATAAAATTTGTCTCTTATTATAATAAAATTTGCCAATTTGTTGATTTGAAAAAAAAATAAGATTGAGTCGGGAAAGACGGACACCTGGGGTGGGAAAGATGACCACTATCTGAAAATTCAAGTTTATGTACTTGAAAAGTTTTGGTGGTCATCAAATAGGCCTTAAAAATGATCGAACAATAAGACTAGACTAAAATCACCTAAAAGGCTTGCAATTTGCAATTTTGTTCATGTCCAAAATAGCTTCCGGCATTCGGAATGACAAATTCGGATGATATCTGGTTGCACTTGCAAACGTAGTTAGTGGGTATCTGTTAAACAAAGAAGGAGGAGATAATCAATTTGTTTCAAAAACGAAATGTTCGTCTTTAGTCGATGGAGTGTCCGTCTTACCCGACTTGTTTCGTATTTTGTTTTCATAAATATTTCTGGAGTAAAAATGATAAAACTTCACCGCTGATTCGATAAATTGGAAGAGAAGTGATGGTAAAACACTCATGTAGCGAATAATACCCCAGAAAATTACTCGATAACAATGAGAACCTCATCTTCTGCAGACGAAAATTTACATCGAGCTGCTTTCTGTAGATTATTGTTTGTTTTTATTAATAAAATTAACAGAAAGCCAGCTAAGTGTACACAGTTAGTGTCACAGGTATTGATACACTGTATTGCAAGTTTGTATATCATTGAAATTTAAAATAAAAATGTAATTTATTAATGATACAGGGGTGTCCGTCTTTCCCGACTTTTCCCTATTAAGTCCGCAAACTCCCAAATCGACGAAGCGGAATTAGTACAATATCAAGTCGAGTTGTTTGCTCGTCACGTAAAGACATCCTTAGACCTTTTGCAGGTAGTGAAATGTAACGGCAGGAACTGCCGCATTGAACGAAGGAGTAATTATCTTTGTGTAAATCAACATCAATTTCTGCCAGTTCATGATCTTCTCAGCTAAACGCCAGATGATTTGAAAGCACCAATCCCAACAGATGTGAGCATTAATTTTCCATCTCTGTTTGTTCGAAATTCTATGATCTTGTCGAAAGTTCTTCCAAAGTCACTACTCGCATATAAAGAACTTTCGTCTGACCATGTGATTCCCACCTGGGCAGATATCTGTTTTTTTACGTTGATATTCTTTAAAAAAAGCTAAAAAATTTTCAAACGACTTTGACTTTGTGTACAGATTAGCGTTACGTAACATGAGAGGGAGGGGGGTTAGTCTTGCGTTACTTTTTGTTAATTAGGGGGGGGGGGTCCAAAAACATCATTTTTAGCGTTACGTAATTTGTGCACCTAACTGAAAAAATCAGGGTGTGTCGATTTTACTCACAGTGTCGGTTTTTCCCTGAATTCCCCTACTAGTGTCGGTTTTCCCTGATTTCTTCTACTGCTAAAAATTTAAGCTACAGAGCAAAACAATTTATACCTCTCTATGGAAGCAACGTGATTTGTGCGAAATCGATTCTCAAATCAGCAGAGAGAAAAAGCAAACACTTTCCATAGCACGGTTTGATATATGGTGTGGCTGATCGATGTCTAGAGTGAAACTAAAAATTAAAATTCGATTCGATTCTTTGTTTTTAAGAGGCTTTAAACTTTGCAGTTCATTCGTCTCTAAGGAAAAAATTAAAACCACAAAGTGAGCAATTTATACTTTTTGTTATCCAAGAAAGAAACCATTTCATCTTAGCTGGTGCCCGAATTGCAGACATATTTGTTGCATTGTAGGATAATGTGAGCGGCGAGTAAAGTTGGGAAATCTACCTATAGTATTCGTTATATTGTCTACGTGTTTTATCATTTTCATTATACGTCTTAGGCAAAAAATGTACGAGGGTTTATAAAATTGGTGTGAAACTCGTTTGCAACTCAGCAATTCCGTTCGTTCAGGAGGTCTGTTCTCAAAAGTGTGGCAGATCGTGAGGGGGCAAAGAAGGGTTGTTTGGTTTTAGCTTAGACATGATATTGTTCATGCAGTTGTTAGATGAATGTGTTTTGTTTTTCTGTACCACCGAAATTCTCAAAAGTTTGGGATCCCTGATAAATGTCTGCACCAAAACAATTCAATGTAAAACCTATGTTTAGTGTTTCCGCACATTCGTCATACTATAAAACTGCCTGATGCATCGCACGATTTTTCAAATATATGATTAATACCATTAGACGGAACGATTTTTTAAAGGTTTAAAACGGCGAAAATATATCTTATTGGCGATCAATTGTATTACAAATAACATAACAAACAACTTCAAAATATTGAATTGTTTGATGAACAATTAATTTAAAAATTGGATAGTATTTGTTGTCGCCACAATCGTATCGTATATTGTGCTTTATTTTCACATTCAATAAAAAGTTATCCAAAACATCCAGAACATATTTGGAAAATCTCCTGAACAGTTTTTTTTCTCGCTCTCGCTTTTTATTTTTATTACCTGTTTTAAGTTAACGTAACGTAATAAAATTAGTAAAAAAATTCTTCAGTTATCATACCCCTTCCTTCATTAATCAAGGACATTGATGAGACTAAAATAAAATCGTGGGACACGTTGGATTTCCATTATCCGCATTTAACGGTTTCATCATATGTCCCACGATTTTATTTTAGTCTCATCAATGTCCTTGATTAATGAAGGAAGGGGTATGATGACTGCTAGCTGCTACATGCCTTATTATTTTCTAGCTTTTAGTACATTATCTGTATTATTCTTATGTTTAATCACAAAGAAACCGTTTAACTTAAAAAGTTTTTTTTACTAATTTTATTTTCTAGTTTCTAGTACATTATTAGTATCATTAGTATATTTCTCTATAATAAAACCATCCAATTTTTTGTTTAATTTTTTATTTCTTACCTAATTTTCTTCAGAATATTTTTATGATGTACTGTATTCTATTAGTCAAATCATTTCATTTAATATTGACATTAGGGGATTGCAAAAATGAATCAAACCATTTGGAAAAAGTAATTGTTTATTTGGGGACTGCGGCCATCCTGGATTGGGATTTTTCATGATCTATCCCGTTCTAATAGCACTTTCATTCGATTGATAGGGTATTGAAAAAAAAATTCCGTTTCACCGTTTTGTAGTGGTTGTCATTTTGGATTTGAATTTTTTATAAATAACTTTGTTCTACTAGTCAAGCCCTTTCATTTGATACTCCTGTTGATGAGGTTTTAAAAAAATATATGTATTGCGCCATTTTGTGGTGGCAGCCATTTTTGATTTGCATTTTTTTATAAATAAATTTGTGGGGTTCTGAGAAAATATATAAAATATAATTATTAGGCTGTCAAAAAAGTCCTGCGGTATTTTTTTTGAATTTTCATTTGTTCATAAAATTAGTTACAATCATCTGTTTTAAGTCAAATATGCGCAGTTTTATTCGATGACTTGTTCCCAACGAGATGCCAACTTCATAATACCCCTGTTATAGAAGCTTGCTTCCTTATTGGCAAAAAACTCGGATAGCCAATTTTCACAGGCCTCTTTTGTGGCTAACTTCTGACTACCTAGCTCGTTCGCCATGGACAAAAACAGGTGGTAGTCACTTGGTGCAAGGTCCGGACTATACGGCCGATGCAAAAGAACCTCCCATCCGAGCTCCCGGAGCTTCTGGCGCGTCACCAAAGAAGTGTGTGGCCTGGCGTTGTCCTGATGGAAGACAATGCGGCCTCTGTTTATCAAAGATGGCCTCTTCTTCATGAGTGCTACCTTCAAAGGTCCAGTTGTTGGCAGTACAGGTCCGAATTGAGCGTTTGGCCATATGGAAGCTGCTCATAAAAGATTATTCCTTGGCAATCCCACCAAACACACAGCAGAACCTTCCTGGCCGTTAATGAGGGCTTGGCCACCGTCTGAGCCGCTTCAGCGGGCTTCGACCACGACCGTTTGCGCTTCACGTTGTCGTAAGTGACCCACTTTTCATCGCCATTCACCATCCGCTTCAGAAACGGGTCGATTTTGTTGCGATTCAGCAGCGATTCACATGCGTCGATACGGTCAAAGATGTTTTTTTTGTGTCAACGTGTGTGGCACCCATACGTCGAGCTTCTTTGTGAATCCAAGCTTCTTCAAATGGTTAATAACGGTTTGATGACTTATCCCCAGCTCTTGGCCGATGCTACTATGCCGGTCTTTCTCGGCTAATTCAGCGATTTTGTCGCAATTTTCGACGACAGGCCTTCCGGAGCGTGGCGCATCTTCGACGACCTCTACACCAGAACGAAAACGTTGAAACCATCGTTGTGCGGTGGAAATGGAAACTGTATCGGGTCCATAAACTGCACAAATTTTATTGGCAGCTTGAGATGCATTTTTGCCTTTGTCATAGTAAATATGTCGGATTTTCTCTTTATTTTGCTCCATATTTGCGACACTATAACTCACGAACGACTTAACCAAACAAAACACTGTCAAGGACTATATTATAGCGCGCAAAATACCTTTCCAACAAGCTATAGTATGACTCGATACAATGAATACAACTAGAACTACGCGCTTACAAAGACACCTCGCGGAAATACCGCAGGATTTTTTTGACAGCCTAATATATATATATATTGGGTTGAGGAAAAAGAAATGTCGTATATTGTCTACATATGGCAACACTTAAACATATCTTGTGTTGTACTTCTCGCATCGGGTCATACTATACGGCTATTTAAAGACGACAATCTGTGCTACAAGTGTCGTTTTGACAGTGTTATGATTGTCCTTTTCAGTCTCAAGTTATAGCGCGTCAAAGATGGAGTCCACCAAGCAAGAAATTCGTCATATTTTACGTTTTTACTACCTGCGAGGTAAAACTGCAACGAAGGCGGTTGAAAAAATTCGTGTGGTTTATGGACCCGATACTGTAACGATTCGCACAGCACAGTGTTGGTTTGATCGATTTCGTTCTGGTGTAGTGACTGTCGAAGATACACCCCGTACTGGTAGGCCAATCGTCGTGGAAACCGATAAAATCGTTGAAATCATCCAAGTAGACCGGCATGTGAGCACTCGCTCGATTGACCAGGAACTGGGTATAGACCATAAAACCGTTTGGAACCATTTGCAGAAGAGTGGATTCCAAAAAATGCTGGTTGAAAGGGTGCCACACGAGTTGACGCAACAAAATCTTTTAGACCGGATCAACGCCTGCGATGCACTGCTGCAACGGAACGAACTCGACTCATTTTTGAAGAAGATGGTGACTGGTGATGAAAAGTGGATCACGTACGACAACCTAAAGCGAAAAAAGTCGTGGTCGAAGCGCGGTGAGCCGGCCCAAACCATTGCCAAGCCCGGATTGACGGCCATGAAGGTTTTGCTGTGTGTTTGGTGGGATTGGAAGGGAATTTCTCTACTGTGAGCAGCTTGACCGTTTGAAGCAGGCGATTGACCTGAAGCGGCCAGAAATGATCAATAGGAATGGTGTTGTTTTCCACCAGGACAACGCTCGGCCTCACACATCTTTGATAACCCGCCAGAAGCTACGGGAGCTCGGATGGGATGTCCTATTGCACCCACCGTATAGTCCGGACCTGGCTCCAAGTGATTATCATCTCTTCCAGTCAATGCAAAACGCTCTTGGTGATACTAAGTTGGCCTCAAAAGAGGCTTGCGAAAACTGGCTGTCTGAGTTTTTGGCAAATAAGGAGGGGTGGTTTTATAAGAGGGGGAAAATGAAGTTGCATTCTAAATGGCAACAAGTTTGCAAACAAAACGGCGCATATTTGACTTAAATTGGATAATTTTAAGTATGTTAAATAAAGCGTCAAATTTCGATCAGAAATAAGACATTTCTTTTTCCCCAACCCTATATATATATATATATATATATATATATATATATATATATATATATATGACACCATTTGGATTTGCATTTTTCATAAACAACTGTATTCTACTAGTCAAGCCCCTTCATAAGATACCCATATTGGTGGGGTTTTATAAAAAAACCTATATTGATGAGGTTTTGAGAAAATATGTATTCCTCCATTTTGTGCGGTCGCCACCTTGGATTTTTAAGGTCATGGAATACGCAGTTTTATAACGACTGCAAAGATAAAGTTGTGTTCTTAATTTCATATCAATCGGTAAACAGGAAGGGGGTCAAATTTTATTATGCGGGAAAACGCTACAGACAAAGTTACAAAGTTATAAAGCTACAAACGTACATACAAACGGGTGAAGCTAAATAAAACCGTTTAATTATAAAAATCTAATCACCTTACACGTGCCATACTCTTTCCAATTTGTGCACAGTCAGAATAATCGCTGGTCACTCTTGTAATGAGTAGCGTCTGGACTGACAACGAGAGAGGGGTCTTGTACTTTACATAATTAAGACGAACTAATAAATAGTTCGTCATTTCCTTCCAATAATAACAAAAAACAAATTGAACCACTTCCACAGACGGCAAATTCGGTGGGTACGGATACGGCATGTTCAAGGAGGCGGAGGAGGACAAACAGCAGCATTACATCATCACATCGTCGGGACACGTGGAAATGTTCGACGACACCAGCATGGAGGTGACCGAAAACGCCTTCGGTATGAATCGATTGCCATCGCAACCAGACCAGCAGCAGCAGCAGCAACTGACCACGGTCACCAATGCCACGGATATACCGGCAGTGGTGGCACAGGGTGATTCCTCGCTGGAACATCATGACCAACAGGCAACGAGCTCAACGAGCTCAGCGGAGAGCGGCAGCGACCCGATGCCGCCGTTGATAACAATGATAACCAACGTGACACGAAATTCGATTTATTCAAACCGATTGTCGGATTCCGCTTCCGGGGGTGCGGCTACCAATCCACCACTAACGCCATATGCGCCACTCTCATCCGGGTCCATTATCGACGTGCTCAATTCGACGGCGGTGGACGGCGGTGATTATCTGGACGACAATCAAACGGAATTGATCTACCCGGCAGTTCCTGGACTCAGTGATAATGGCGGAGGCAGCAGCGGAACGCAAATGAAAACGACAGGAGCAACTATGACCACGCAGAGTAGTGCGACAGTGGGCGCAAAAAGCATTCCACAACAGCATTGCGTTGTTATGGGTAAGTTTAAGTTCGAATAACACGAAATGAAGTCAGTTGAAATTGTGTTGATATTACTTCTCTCTTCGAATTCATACATCATCAAAGACAGCTCGTGAAATGAATAATTGATTTCCAGCACCTGTCGAGAGCAAACAAATGGAATTCGGTCAACGCTTAATGAGCCGGAAGTTCATGATTGTTTACACAAATTGTTTATCAACGCAAAATCAATTGACGTTATCACATCCGGCGGCTCTCGCAAATTACGCCATGGATTAATGTACTCTTTTCAATCAATTCCTCCCATGCAGGTGTTTCGTACAAGGTGGGTTCGGTGCTGAAGCAGGAAACGGGCAATTGCCTGCACTGCGTTTGTGTGGCAGGTCCCGAGAATGACCCAGTGCCACGGGTTACATGCACGCCACTGAACTGTCCGCCGTTGATACTGCCGGACATATTGGATGGCGCCGGGTTCTAAAGTTCGCCAGATTCCACATCACGAACCGCGCGTTCGTCTGCAGAGGTGAGTGAATATCCCTAGCAATCAATACAATTCCAATGGGTTCCAATTTTTCTTGTTCAATTCACAAATCGGACAGCAAGCTAAAGGGTGAACAAAAAAAAAGGGAAAATAACGAGTTTTCTCCTCTGCGATGCATTAGGATTAGCCCCAATTCTCGGTGGAAATATTGATATCGAAGAACACAGACGAGCAGCTGCCTAGTGATGGGCTGCCGCGGCGTAATCATTTATTCAACAGCTCATTGAAACGCAAAGCACGGATGAGCATGGTATCCAGGTAAAAGTGGAAAAGAGCGAATGTGTGCTGTAATTTATAATGATCGGATTCAATCGTTCGTGCTAAGAACATTTAGGGCGCTTACAACCGTAATCGCCGTGCACGAGCTCGCTTCGGAGAGGATTGAATCGCGCTTGAAATACTTTGAATTTAACTGCCTGCTTACCCGTAATTATGCTTAATCTCTGCGACAGTAGGAAAGTTTGAGCAGGATTTAAAATTCCGCGATTTGCATTCTGAAGTGGATTTTCATTTCCTCGTCGATTTTTTTCAAGATGACTTTTTAGTTTAGTTTACTTTACATAAAGAATTTTTTCCACCTATCGGTCAGATAGAAAAAACAAATTTTCTATCTAACTGATATGTAGAAAATACTAAAGAACCTAAACAAAGTTTATGCAGCTGATAGGGTTACTATAATCAGCTGTCATTGATTGAGTCGATTCATTCTAATGTCTGACGCCATCTGACATTCATATCCAAAGTTTCCATAGGGTCGTCCCGACCCGTACTTTTTCTGCGCGGTCGTCCCGATTCGCAAATATTTTTACTTCATTTCTTACACAGCATGGTCGTCCCGATCCGCACTCTTATCATTATAATTTTTTCATACGGACGTCCCGATCCGTACTTTTTATTAGACATTTATCTACTGTACCCATTCTATATTAAAAAAAAAGACGGGTGGGTAATGTCGGGGACATAACCGGAGTGACGTAGGACTATACAAAGGGGACAGCTTTTGTTAAATATATATTTTAAATATATTGTTTTATTTTCTTCTCCTACGTGAATACCTACCTATCTACCTGAAAAATGGATTAGTTTACTGTTTACTCTTTATGAATATGTTGATGGTTCTGAAAAGAACCTTTGGTGTTGTGTTTTTGTTATCACTCGATATTCCCATCTTGTTCGGTTAAACCTTCCTGTTTAGCTATTACGTTTGCCACTCGCCACAGCTTTCACAGTTGGAAAATTTCTTCCTATCCAGCTTGTGACATATTGTTCAGTAAATTACATTTAATGCGACGTGCCGGAGAAGCAGTTTGCCACTCACTGAAACTAATTGTTGCCTTGATGAGCGCCGAACCGAAGCTGCTCTGTTCTTGATGCGGGTTTTCTGATTGTCGTGAGCAGCTTTGCAAGCCAACTCGAGCACTCCGACGGCCGAAACTCTATAATCGTTGTTAGGTATACTGGTGCTCCGGCACCAATCCGTTCGGCCTAGTTACCCTTGCGGAGCAATCAGTGAATGCGACCAACAGGGAACTGGAGACCTGCACGGTTCGAGTGAGACTTTGCCTTTCCCTTAACTTGTCCTCCTTTGTTACGTCCACGATGCCGATTTACGGGTTTACGGTTTGAAAGAAAATAAGATATTTTTTTGAGGTCCGCGTGTTTTATACTCTAGCGGTACACACTCACAGGATAGAGACAAATCTGCAGACTCAGCCAGAGGGGCGAGTCCAACGAGACGAACGAATGAGCGTTAAAAGGGAGCGATGGCAAAAAAATACATTCATTACGATTTGTTCGCTTGTTGGATTCACATGCAGGCTAAAAAGGGTCCTTTTCAGGATCACAAAATTATCTTCAATCTAAAGAGTTTATTGTTTTGTTGTCACTCGATATCCCCATCTTGTTCGGCTAAACCTTCCTTTTTAGCGATTGCATTTGCCACTCGCCACAGCTTTCACAGTTGGAAAATTTCTTCCCATCCAGCTTGTGACATATTTTACAGTAAATTACATTCAATGGCACGTCGCATTACCACCACTCAGTATCGGATTGGAGGTAATTTTAACCTGTAATTGAACATTTGCGATGACAGTGGTACAGTGTTGACTTTCAATGTGGGGTCATAATTTGGACCCCGAACTCTATGTTTACAAAAATGTCAAACTAAATATGTCGCACCTGTAGGTCCGTCCAATTAGCTAAATGTCGAGATAAGTGTAAATTACTGTACTATCAATCTAGAAGCAATTTAAGAATTGGTGAAAATCAATAAGCTCAGAACAACTGCCAAATTCACATACTCATCATATCCTGGCAAATAAATTATGAAAAAATCAATTTGTGTTTTATTATTATTTTGGATATTGTTTTAGAAAGCATTGAACTGTATTTCCTAAACTCTTTTTTGGAAGGTTTAATGGCCCTGAAAAGCCCCTTGTTTTATGGAATGGTTCCAATTTAGAAAACTTTGTACTCGTGGTTTTGAAAAAAACCTTTTCGAACGCCATCGATGCCGCCTTTTTCTGGATTTGCCACCAAAGCAGTTTGTATAAAGAACAAACGTTTTTCTTCTGCTACATGCTGCCGTTTTGCGATTGCGTTTGCCACTCGCTGCAACTGCCTGTTGTTGTCTTGATGTCCACCGAACCGAATGTGGTCTGTTCTGAATACAGGTTTTCTTATCGTCGCGAGCAGCTTTGTCAGTCAACTCGATCACTTCAGCGGCCGAAACTATATAACGCCGGCTAGGTGGACTGGTGCACTGGTACTAACGCGCTCGGCCTAGCTACCCTTGCGGGGAACTTCAGATCAACACGGTTCGAGCGGGATTTTGCCTTTCCCTTCACTTTTCCTCCTGACATGGCTGCTTGGGTTGGTTTGTTGATGTGTTGTGATGCGAACCGATATGGTGTACGGTTTGAATGAGAATGATCGTTACGGCAGCGGAGCGGGGATTTTTAAGCTGACTGGCTGGCTCGAGAATTACACATGTGTGAGACTGCGACCAATGTTTCGTTCATTTTTTCTTTTTCCTTTCCAATCGTGCTTCATTCTATTTCGTTGCTGCTCTGGTTGCCCGGTTTGGTCGGTACGATTTGAGGAGCACAAAATGGACCAATCAAAAATGGGCACATAGTGCATTTTGACAATGCTTGATATTTCACAATTATTCAATTATTTATCTCAAGAAAAATGAAATGTTATTCGTAATGATAGATACGTAGATATATTTCCTATCAATTGATGCAAAAACCTTTGCGATCTATTGAGAAATGCTCGAGTTATAAGCGTTCCAAATCTTGCATTTTTTCCTACTTGTTCAGTGCCTAGATTTCCATTTCACCCCCTATATCTTCCGGTTAGACGTAGTCCTACGTCAAAAGCTGAAACATATCGGTGTTAATAATTTGTTCGTTTTCATTGTGCATCTTTAGAGTAGCGCTCATTTAAATTTATGATCCGTTATCTTGAGTTTCAATGCGTTACTGCGAAGTAAAAGGTATTAATGCAATGGATTTACGAGACTGATGTGCATCAGTACCTATTTTTTAAATATTGACTACAAAACGTAGAAACATAATTAATGTTGTGTTGTTACTCTATAGCAATCAAAGTACTGACCTGCATTAATTAAAAAAACAAATCATTGTTTCTAGCAACAAGTTTCTATTTTTCTATTAAAGTTTCTGCACTTAGAAAAATCCTCGGTATAAAATTACCAAATACCTTTGGTAGCAAATATTTGGAGAATGTACAAAATTTTCCCACATCACTACCAGAGATTGGTATATTTTACTCGTTACATTAGTAAAATTGAATCTTGTCATCTTGACCATTTTCACTGTTGACATAACGCAATACGGAGGTATAATAAGGATATAATTCAAATACGTGTATTTTCGCCAGGAAAAATGTAGCCGATATTGGGCTTACACATCATGATTCTGCTTGCCATATATGTTTCTACGTACGGTAGAAAATGATTATAGATTGGTAGCATTTACCAAAAAAACATCGTTACATTCAGTATTGCCACATTTTCATCTGTACCAGAGGAGTTAAAAATCTTTCTCATCTGTACTTTTTCTTCCAAAAATCTGTACCATCGAACCAAACCACAAAAAAAATCTATTATTTTAGCATGAAAAAAATCTTTCATTCACTACAAAATATATTTACTTACCAACATTACTAACTAATTAATATATGTTTACATTTATTTACTACAAATACTACATAAACATTTGCAAGTCATTCGTGTGCTTGATGATGCTTATACATAGTTTTTTTAAATCTAGATTGCATACTTTCATTCATTAAAATTTTCGAGCTTCCGCCACGATGTTTAATCAAGTCTTTTGATTTCAAAATAGCGTTTATCGTATCGTTGCTGAGTCTATTCCGAAGCTTATTTTTATTTTGATTATATTCAGAAAAAATTCGCTCGACAGTTGCCGAGGAGTGGGGCATAGTGAGAACGTTACACACAAGGCATCGAAGTGCCGAAAATGCGAGTGAGCCGTCAACTCTTTTTAGGCACCCTATTTTTGTCCACCAATCTTGCACATGCTCGTTTTCTGAATCTATGATTTCCTTACGGAGTAATTTTATCTTCAGGGTACGGAATTCATCCTCCAGATCTTGTATAATCCCATCGTAGAACCCTGGAAACGCCTCTAATATAACGTTGATGCTTGTCAAATTGGGAAAGTTTTTGGGATTCAGCATAGCCGCAGCCTTGAGCGTCGGATCATCAAAATCGTATCTTTTTCTCATTTGCTTGATCAACTCCACGAAAAAACTGCGACAAATGTTCTTAAAAACGGTCCACCTTTCGCTGTCCATTGTTCTGATATTTTCTTCTGCTGCCATTCCCACATAAATATTCTTGCCGCTTTTTAAATGATCTTCAAATTTACTAGCATTGGACATTGAAACAACGTATGATTCCTCACAGATATTAGTGAGAATGATCAAATAAAAAAATTTCAGCTCTTCATGTAGCATCGTGAATTCAGGTTTTTCAGCCTGGAACAAACGATTCAATCTATTTATCTGAGGCAAAATATACACCAAAAAAGCAACAGAGGTTTTGTCATTAGATCTTTGAGAGCAGTCAATATTCTGCAAGCAGTCTGATTTCTGTCACATTCATACTGAATGGTGAAAAACAAAATCAACTCGGAAAATCGTGAAATGCATCTCTTCACCACCGCCGTTAACGAAAGCCAACGGATGGCCGAAGGGTGTAAGATTTTCAGCGGCTTGAGTTCCAAAACTTCCTGTATTAGCTCGAATTCGTTAGTCCTTTTTGGACTATTGGATATATAGGTATATATATCCCTCAATAAATGCTCAAGATAGTCGGGGATTTTCTCACATGCATAACTAGCACACAAAGCCAACGAATGACATGTACATTTGACGACTACTAGATTTGGACAATCGATTTTTAGCAAGCGCATTACGGAATTTGAAACCCCCATCATCATCGTCGCACCGTCCGACGCGAATCCTTTCAGACGATCATTGTAAGGAACTCCGTCCTTATGAAACTGATCAATAATTGCATCGTAAATGCTTTTATGATCAGCAGCACCGAGGGATATTGCGGCGTAAAAATCGTCATGTACTTTAATATTATTTTGTTCATCAACATCGCACATTCTCACTACCATTGCCAAAGTTTTGGTTGCTTTAATATCAGTTGACTCATCGACGATCAACGAGAAATTACGTTTTTTAATTTTTTCTACCAACTCCGCATGCTGCTCTTCTGCTATCACTCCACCAACGACAACAGTTGCCTTGGTCCTTCCGAGCTTAACTTTGGACAACACCTTAGAATATGGATCAATAGTTCGAAGAACATCTACCAGCTTATCGATAGAGTTGAACGAAACGTTGTTTTCAACTGCCCATGCAGAAATCCTTACTTCTGCTTGCGTTGTCATAGCTTCGTCGGGTTCCTGAATATTTGCAAAATCGTCCAGTTTGTTATTGTCTTCAGCAATAACTTTCGAAGCAGCCTCCTTATGACGCTTAGTTATAAGGTGGCTTACGAGGTTCGATTTTCCACCTCTTCTGATACTCAGTTTATCAAGACAAATCTTACACCATGCAGATGATTCATTTTTCTTGTATCTTTCGAAACATCGGTATTCTGATTCACGAGTCCATTCATTCCTGAATCTCTGCAATTTTTCTTTGGCAGTTCTTACTCTCTTAGTGACCGGTTCTCCAACTATAATGTCTGTGTCAAGGTCATCAGCGTTCTTTGTATCATCGGAACCTTATCGATAAATAATGTGTTTACCCGGCGAACTTCGTTCTGCCCAAAATTGATTTTTTTGGTTTGAATAATTTTGAGCAGTTACGTTTTCTCCCGATTGAATGCTTCATAGTAGATTACGTTGCAAGTGAATGTAATGATGAAATTACAACAATAACATCTACCATGTCACAAAGTAAAAAACTCTATTCGATTAGAAAGTCTCAAAACATTTTCAAATCGTACAAATATTAATAGAAATTGTTCCTGGATGTTATTTGAGTGCTCAAAATACGTGGTTCTGAGCCTTACGTAATAATGTTTCTGTAAACTCCCTAGCATTTCCAACAAAACTCAATATTATCATATAAATCTATTATCAGACACAATTCAAGACTTTTCTCTACTTACAAAAAAATGTTACTTTTACATAGAACATACATTTGATACGGAATTTTCATCTATAACTCTATTCCAAAATAGCGTTTATTCCACCTATATTTTCGCCACACACCAACGGAACACGAAGCTCAATGCCGTCAACGTGAATTTGAATCTCACTATAGAACATATCGGAAATAGATTTTTCCGGTTTTTCTTTCAAAATTTTCACAACAACAATATAAAAAAAAAACTTAATTCTAGAGTCATGCGCGGATGAACATATGAACAACTTGTTTTTCTATATAGAACCGGGTTTCATACCAATCTCAAAATGCTCAAAATCCGTTTCTTTCGCTTGTTTTTTTGGGATTCAAATCATCCATCTCGTCACATGGTGAATGCGGTATCGAAATAATCATGCCTTAAAAATAAATCAATAATAAAACACACATCAATATTGAAAAACAAATTAATACTAGGTTCGTACCACTCGACATCTCTGAATCTTTTTCGTTCGTTCTTTTTTTTTTGTCTTGGACTTTTCCGTTTCATCAATTTGCGGACGTGATGAAAGAATCTTGCCTGAAAAACAAATCGAATAATCTAATTATTGCCATTTACAGTAAAACATACCTGCGTCAGCTCTCTCCTGTTTTTTAAAATAATCCTTCAGCGTTGTTTTACGGGACATTTTCACTTTTTCTCACTATAACCTTCGTAATCGAAATAAAAACCGAAAAGGCTATTTCAGCTAAGCTTGTAAATGATTTCAAATGGCGGTTTTCAAGTCAATCAACATATTTTCTTTCTTACACATAGTGTCTTGACGTTTTCTCGGCAATGTTTTTAAGTTTACTGGAAGAGAGAGCAGGACAACAACAGATGCAATCATGGAGCACAAATCTGCTCTTCACATTGAGCTTCACAGATACGTTTTGTTTTGCTTTCATTCATAGCAAGGGGCGCATCTCTAGTGATTTCAAGTAATAACACTGAGCAAAAAATATTTAAAAAATCTGTACCAATCTGTACTTTTCGACGAAAATCTGTACCCTGTACCGTACAGAATCTGTACCAAAAATATCGAAAAAATCTGTACCTTTCCAGATAAATCTGTACGTGTGGCAACACTGGTTACATTTGCTAATTATTTCCCTCAGTATGCAGTTTAACATGGAACATTAGTATTTCTGCCAACCCTGCTGTTTACTTTATCCTTCTTCGAATGTACTATTTACTTACTGACAGTCTTCATGCCTCCCGTGGTAAAAAAGTTCTGCTATTTGGAGTCTTCTGCTAGCGAGTTCCGAGCTGACCATTCATGACTTCGTCGCAGCGGAGGAATTCCAGTGCTCGCAATTCCATGTTGTTTCTCTAAAAGGTTCCACACAAACTTTAATGATGAAAAACAAAACACGCCAAATGGACTTGGGAATCGTGCAACTTTTGTCACACCCAACTCTCACGCAGAGCGTCTGAAGGATCACTTCTCAAACCATAGGCGGTCTCCGATTATCCCGTTTAATCCTCGCCCCTGGCAGGATCGCCAAAATGTGTGCCCATAAGCGTCCGCGGGATAATCAGAGACCACCCGAAGCCGAACGATGACTGCCTGCTGATAAGATGGCGGAAGATGTGCCGGTTGTCCAGCCCACTTGATCGCTAAACTGACGATGTCCGTGTTGCCAGAACTGGGCATGCCACACAAAAGGTTTCGAGTTCTGGCTCTGAATGACATGTCAATCTTCAGCGCAGAAAATTAGTTAATAATACCATAGATAATGAATATTTTCGTTTGCACGGTTCAAACATTTCGGAAATTTTATTTTTAGAAAACGACAGTTGATTTTCGGCGGATCATGAGTTTGGAGTTGTTCACGTAAATTCCGAAATGTTCAGCGGCGTCAAAGTACACGATATCGGTGGTCAGTGGTCATCCCACGATTACTCCATTTGGAAGCGTTCCGTGCTATAAAAATAACATAAACATGTAGCGCAAAACGTTGTTTAACCAGAATTATCACTTTTATAACAAAATATTCTTCCTGAGCATTCCAAGAATGATATAAACAGCTGTATTCTATTCGGTTTTAATACCTCAAAGACCACAAAAAATTACACATCTCGCCTAAAAATATAAATTTTGAAGTGTAGTTCGGAAGTTCGGAAGAAACAAAAAAAAACACGAAAATTGCAATTAAAGGTCAGATTAAACGGTTTTTGAAATTAAATTCATTGTGATAAAATCGCGTTTCAGTGACGAAGTAGAAACCCTAAAGAGTATGTTCAAACAGTTTGTCATAATGTTTCGGCGCTGTTCTTATTTTCAACTCAATCATATGGTCAGTGTTGAGTCAGAGGGAACCAAGTCGCAATATTAAAAATTTCGAGTTATTGATAGCATTAGGTTAAACATTTCGTAAGCTACATACCACATTTATCAGATTTGCAAAATCACGCGTTTGGCAGGAATAACGTATCGAAATTGTTTTGAATGCTCAACGAAAACCCCGCATAGCACCAAACTTCAATGTCGTTTTTCTCGAAATCGTAAAAATGTCACATGGTCTGGTCTGACTTAACGTCAACCGTATATAATGACAATGATAATCAGCAGGATGCTTGGTCAGACACAAGTTTTTATGCTCGTCGGCCACGTCTTTCACCGGGAGAACTAACATAGTGAACGGTCCTGGAATTTGATACGAGATTGACGGTAAACATGCTCTCGTTGGTGGACAAGATTACCGGATTTTTTAGCCTGATAAAGGTCGAGATTTTCTTCCATTGCTCGATTCGTAACACTCGGATGCAGTTGGTTATCATGAGAGTTTTTTTTCCGCGCCCTCGACTTCGCGCCAAACAAGCGTTCGCCATAGTATGCATACCGAGCCATACATTGGTGGCTCAAAGCTACTAGAAATTTAAACACTTCTTAAAAGAAACGCTTCTGTTAATATTACTTGTCACGAAAAAAGTTGCATTACTTTGTCATGCTCGAGGTAAGCATAAGCATCCTTAGTTGAGAACGTTTTGCTACTGGCAAGCGAAACCAAATCATACACAAAATTTCAGAACGACATTTACTTTCATGGTGACTAAATAAACGAAATAATCTTTTTCTGTTAATCTCAACCTCGAAAAGAGTAGCATTGCTGCATTATGATCAATATTAGCGCAAATGAAATCCTGATTGATAGCAGCTTTGCGACTGGTACGCGAACCCAAATAACTTACGACATTCCAGCACTACATTCAAGATGATTGGTATCCCCCAAATATTTTTTTGGCGCACAACCTTAATGCCTGCTTCGCCATACTGTCAGTTCAATGCATTGATGTAATGCACCAACGAAGCCTTTACGATGACGGAAAACAAATAATGTTAACTGCTTGGAAAAATACTGAACAATTGGCCTCAGCAGAGATTCACTACTGATACCACAGCGCAAATATTTCCCTCCCGCTATCTCCTCTCCGTGTTTATATTTATCGTTACGGAAGCATAATTTGCACCACCAATACACACGGGAGCAGATACAAATGGGGGTTCAGCGTAGCAAATATGCACTATTTTTGCGTACGGGTTATGAAGCACGCACGTACGCACACAAATATCCATATATTGAAGCATCTAAATATACACACACTTATCTCCGTGTTGCCCTCTTCTCAACAGAAGCCCTTTCTATTAACCTATGCTCTTCGAAGTGCTCTGTCGAAGTGCTACCGCTGAACGGAGCCGAAAAATATGCATATCGCGCTGGTGTGATCGATGTGCAGTATCACCCTGATGTCGTCTATAGACGACGCTCGTACACACAGGTCATCGCGCGGATGTCGCCTATAGACGACGCTCGTAGCGAAAGGGTTAATATTGTCTGTCTAGATTGGCTTAGCTGTCATCATTGGTGGAGAGAGTTTTGCTACCGTCATGCGAAACCAAATCACAAGGAAAATTCCAGAACATTTAGTTTATTGTAGCTTAGCTTTATGATTCCCCACATAATTGTGTAGCTCAAAACATGAATGCAATGGCGTCAGTTTGATGCAATGATTGCAATGCCAGAGACATCAGCGAGTGAGTAATTTGGCAGTGAGTGAGTAATTTTGGCTTCCAATTTTCATCAATTTAAACCATATACAGACGATGGGATTGTAATGTGTAGCAATTCAAACAAATCTTAGGGAATTTCCGATTCGTTTGGTATGTAAACCGCCAGAATCCGTTCACGTTAACTTTATTTCATAAAACGTGACCTGTTTTCAGATCTGGCACCCTTAATGAAAGACGTAGTTCTACGTCAAAAAAAAAACCAAGCGTGTTTTCATTTAGTCCCACTACTAATGACTTAGAGTCTCTTAGTTTAGAAATCGGGAGAAAATCCATGAATGTCGAACATTTCGAACATCAGAGTATCCCAAAATACACATACAAACACGACTGAACCCCAATCAATAAAATCAAACAGTTAATGCTTGGGAGCTTTTTGAATTTTTGTTCCATTGAATTCATATCAATTTGAAAATTAAACGTTCAAACAATGATATTGCTGTGGTATTGGATGCGCCCACCACATTTTAATCAAAACACTGTCGAATTCAATTCGAAGCACACTCAGCTGGTTTTAAGCGCACAGCACGCCATTACATCCGGAAATTATTATTCTACCACTGTGCTCATTCCAGAGCTCCGCAAAAGGGATCAGTTTCAGTTTCGTATTTCCGTCACTATCGAACTAGCTATAAATACTTGCTTGTGAGCTTGTAGCTTGGGGTTTATTTTCGGTGCCCGCTGATATACAAACGAGTTTTGCGGTTTATTGGAAATTGGAAAATATATAGGAACACTCCGAAGCTCTATTCCCTTCCTCAATCGGGAACACGTCGCTGTTTCGTGTGGTGGCGGCAACGATACGAATGTGCAGGAGCTAAAGAAAAGGGTCGTATCTCTCTTGCAACAAATCAACCCATCGAGAAAAGGGGTAAGCCAATCTTCTTTGTTTGGTTGGAATGCAGGGGGATGTGAGTTTACGGTAATGAAACCATTACAACACTAGCATCCCTTGGTAAGCTGGTGCATTTAGTTTTTTTTTCTTTTATTTCGAGATGGAACAACACAACTTCTGGTTTGCAATCAGTATTTCAATTTGAAGCGCAGCTTGACGGAAAATTTGAAATTGATTCAAAATGATGGAACATACTAGCCAATTACAGCTGCAGCTCTTCGCAATGGTCTCGGCTTTCAAAACGCTAATTATATCACCGACAGCAATCAGTTGCTATAATTAATTCCAACCGATAATTCAATCA
This sequence comes from Toxorhynchites rutilus septentrionalis, assembly GCF_029784135.1. NCBI lineage: Eukaryota > Metazoa > Arthropoda > Insecta > Diptera > Culicidae > Toxorhynchites > Toxorhynchites rutilus. The sequence continues at coordinate 272,933,538 of NC_073745.1, forward strand.
CTTACACGCATGAATTAACGGTGCACGACATTACACATGCAATGCCTCTGGAATGAGAGTCCAGGGAAATCCCATATACCTATGTATTATAAAGGCATAGATCTCCACCCAGGGCAGTAACGATCTCCATTACGTGCGCAATCACATCCGTTATCAGCACCATTCGTCACAATCGAGCACCGCTGTGCCGCTGCTCGGAGGAATCACAATGTATGCGTAAAACTCACCCCCAGACAGCCTGCTGTCGTATCCTTGCGCTTTCCCTGAAACTGTCTGCATTCCGGTGGCTGCATGATAATTACCTTTTTGTTCCGATTACCAGCGCGCCCCCCCGTTGGCATTGTTTGTTCTATTGGAAGGGGTTCACCCAACGAAAATTTGCAGCCAGCATGTTACGGTATCTTCCATGGAGCCCAGTAAATTATTGAGCATTTTACCCAGCCCACAAAATTCGACTCCCTCCTGTGTGCAATTTGATTTCGGTTGAAATCATGACTTCAGGGAAATGGAATGCTGGGCCCCTCTCCGGTTGCATACATGCATCCTGATTGGAATTGCTGATTATTTCTGGAAACAAAAGACTATTTGGGAATTTCGTATGATTGTGTTATTATGTGATATGAGTTCGATTGATGTGTTAAATTTTATCGAAACGTTTGCGATTAACACTCAAACTACCGACAGTTGCTATATACCTATTTCTACCAAACCGGTCATTTTGACCGGTGTGATGTTTAGTTGTCAAAATATCAAAATTCTAAAAAAAATAGCAGAGAATGATATATATTTCATTGTAATATTGCAAGTACAGGTCGGACTCGATTATCCGGAGTATTGATTTCTTTTCACTCCGGATAATCGAGTCATAAGAAAACGAATTTTCCCTCTTATTTATTAAACGGTTTTATCTACCTTGACCCGTTTGTATGTTTGTGACTTTGTAACTTTGTAACTTTATAACGTTGTCTGTAGCGTTGTACCACATTAATAGAAATTTAACTCCCTTCCCGGTGACCGATTGATATGAAATTTGGAACACATCTTTATCTCTGGTGTCATTATAAAACTGCGTATTCCATGATCTTGAAAATCCAAGATGGTGGCCGGTACGAAATGGCGGATTATGTACATATTTTCTCAAAATCTCATCAGTATGGGTTTTCCCCAAAACCCAATCAATATGGGTATCGAATGAAAGGGCTTGATTAGTAGAACACAGTTATTTATGAAAAATGCAAATCCAAGATGGCGGCCGCTACAAAATGGTGGATTACACATTTTCTAAGAACCCCATCAATATGTATATCAAATGAAAGGGATTAACTAGTAGAATATAGTTATTTATATAAAATTCAAATCCAAGATGGGCTCAGTCCCCAAATAACTAATTACTGTTTGTATGTGTTGCGAACTTCACTCTATTTTTTTTAAACTTATTTCGAAAATCTATTCTCGCTCAATGGTCTTTTTTGTCGGGCTAAATACAAACTTACGATGTGTATCGTACGAGAATTTATTCCAAATTGAGCAATGGTTTCTGGTTCGTGGTTTTACAATAACTTCAAGGGTATTTCAATACAAGGTAAGTATACACTGTAAGGTAAGTATAATATTATGGTAAATTATAGCAGGGTGTGTATTTGGTAAGTATGACTTGTGATAAGTATAAATTCTAGGGGGGTCTTCGTAGCCACATTGGTTGCGCGTTCGCTTTGTAAGCGATCGCTCGTGAGTTCAAAACTCAGAACCCTCATTGACCATCTTTGTGTTGTTACAGAATAGCTACGTCCACGCAACAATCATCAGCGATGGAGATCGATCCACGATCGAAATAAGATCGATTCATCCATACAACTGCTCTGCTCTGCAAGACACATCGGGCTGCTGTTCTATAAATAACTCAACAATGATCAATCAACTGTCTCCGCTCTCCGGTGGTCCAACTGGATAATGAAAGAACAGAAAAGAATACTCTTACGCCTAAATGGCTACTGTGTGAATGTACCATATGTAATGGTATAGAAGGAATACTGGCGAATGGCAACTATGTAATGTGCTATATTATAGATATGATAACCATGTGACATGTACACGATTAAAATTCGGCTCTGTTACAGCTAGATTGCTAATGAGCCTTAAATAAATAAATGGGATAAAAAAAAAGTATAAATTCATTTTGGTTTCCTGTTTTTTTTGTGCCCATAAGCGTCCGCGGGATAATCAGAGACCACCCGAAGCCGAACGATGACTGCCTGCTGATAAGATGGCGGAAGATGTGCCGGTTGTCCAGCCCACTTGATCGCTAAACTGACGATGTCCGTGTTGCCAGAACTGGGCATGCCACACAAAAGGTTTCGAGTTCTGGCTCTGAATGACATGTCAATCTTCAGCGCAGAAAATTAGTTAATAATACCATAGATAATGAATATTTTCGTTTGCACGGTTCAAACATTTCGGAAATTTTATTTTTAGAAAACGACAGTTGATTTTCGGCGGATCATGAGTTTGGAGTTGTTCACGTAAATTCCGAAATGTTCAGCGGCGTCAAAGTACACGATATCGGTGGTCAGTGGTCATTCCACGATTACTCCATTTGGAAGCGTTCCGTGCTATAAAAATAACATAAACATGTAGCGCAAAACGTTGTTTAACCAGAATTATCACTTTTATAACAAAATATTCTTCCTGAGCATTCCAAGAATGATATAAACAGCTGTATTCTATTCGGTTTTAATACCTCAAAGACCACAAAAAATTACACATCTCGCCTAAAAATATAAATTTTGAAGTGTAGTTCGGAAGTTCGGAAGAAACAAAAAAAAAACACGAAAATTGCAATTAAAGGTCAGATTAAACGGTTTTTGAAATTAAATTCATTGTGATAAAATCGCGTTTCAGTGACGAAGTAGAAACCCTAAAGAGTATGTTCAAACAGTTTGTCATAATGTTTCGGCGCTGTTCTTATTTTCAACTCAATCATATGGTCAGTGTTGAGTCAGAGGGAACCAAGTCGCAATATTAAAAATTTCGAGTTATTGATAGCATTAGGTTAAACATTTCGTAAGCTACATACCACATTTATCAGATTTGCAAAATCACGCGTTTGGCAGGAATAACGTATCGAAATTGTTTTGAATGCTCAACGAAAACCCCGCATAGCACCAAACTTCAATGTCGTTTTTCTCGAAATCGTAAAAATGTCACATGGTCTGGTCTGACTTAACGTCAACCGTATATAATGACAATGATAATCAGCAGGATGCTTGGTCAGACACAAGTTTTTATGCTCGTCGGCCACGTCTTTCACCGGGAGAACTAACATAGTGAACGGTCCTGGAATTTGATACGAGATTGACGGTAAACATGCTCTCGTTGGTGGACAAGATTACCGGATTTTTTAGCCTGATAAAGGTCGAGATTTTCTTCCATTGCTCGATTCGTAACACTCGGATGCAGTTGGTTATCATGAGAGTTTTTTTTCCGCGCCCTCGACTTCGCGCCAAACAAGCGTTCGCCATAGTATGCATACCGAGCCATACATTGGTGGCTCAAAGCTACTAGAAATTTAAACACTTCTTAAAAGAAACGCTTCTGTTAATATTACTTGTCACGAAAAAAGTTGCATTACTTTGTCATGCTCGAGGTAAGCATAAGCATCCTTAGTTGAGAACGTTTTGCTACTGGCAAGCGAAACCAAATCATACACAAAATTTCAGAACGACATTTACTTTCATGGTGACTAAATAAACGAAATAATCTTTTTCTGTTAATCTCAACCTCGAAAAGAGTAGCATTGCTGCATTATGATCAATATTAGCGCAAATGAAATCCTGATTGATAGCAGCTTTGCGACTGGTACGCGAACCCAAATAACTTACGACATTCCAGCACTACATTCAAGATGATTGGTATCCCCCAAATATTTTTTTGGCGCACAACCTTAATGCCTGCTTCGCCATACTGTCAGTTCAATGCATTGATGTAATGCACCAACGAAGCCTTTACGATGACGGAAAACAAATAATGTTAACTGCTTGGAAAAATACTGAACAATTGGCCTCAGCAGAGATTCACTACTGATACCACAGCGCAAATATTTCCCTCCCGCTATCTCCTCTCCGTGTTTATATTTATCGTTACGGAAGCATAATTTGCACCACCAATACACACGGGAGCAGATACAAATGGGGGTTCAGCGTAGCAAATATGCACTATTTTTGCGTACGGGTTATGAAGCACGCACGTACGCACACAAATATCCATATATTGAAGCATCTAAATATACACACACTTATCTCCGTGTTGCCCTCTTCTCAACAGAAGCCCTTTCTATTAACCTATGCTCTTCGAAGTGCTCTGTCGAAGTGCTACCGCTGAACGGAGCCGAAAAATATGCATATCGCGCTGGTGTGATCGATGTGCAGTATCACCCTGATGTCGTCTATAGACGACGCTCGTACACACAGGTCATCGCGCGGATGTCGCCTATAGACGACGCTCGTAGCGAAAGGGTTAATATTGTCTGTCTAGATTGGCTTAGCTGTCATCATTGGTGGAGAGAGTTTTGCTACCGTCATGCGAAACCAAATCACAAGGAAAATTCCAGAACATTTAGTTTATTGTAGCTTAGCTTTATGATTCTGTCTAGAATCATAAAATCTCCGGTGGTCCAACTGGATAATGAAAGAACAGAAAAGAATACTCTTACGCCTAAATGGCTACTGTGTGAATGTACCATATGTAATGGTATAGAAGGAATACTGGCGAATGGCAACTATGTAATGTGCTATATTATAGATATGATAACCATGTGACATGTACACGATTAAAATTCGGCTCTGTTACAGCTAGATTGCTAATGAGCCTTAAATAAATAAATGGGATAAAAAAAAAAGTATAAATTCATTTTGGTTTCCTGTTTTTTTTTGTGTTTCTTTTCAGGTTTTATTCATCGTGAACATGCCGGACACCGTTGTTTCAACCGTCATCTAACTTGGAGTTACATTGTTCGCGTCACATTCAATTGGTAGAATTGCGATTTCGGTGATTGCTCTGCGATATTTCCCATTCGTTGTTTGCACGATCACTACTCGAACATGACCATCCTTTCCGGGAATCGTTTGTATGATGCGTGCCATTGGAGCGGTGGTACGTTGTCCTGCCTCAGGAGGACCAATTGATCATTTTGAACGTCTGTGAGGGTTGTTTTCCATTTGCTTCGTTGTTGGAGTTGACTGACGTAGTCTCTGAACCAGCAACGCCAGAGATCTTGGACAGATCTTCTTATTTCCCGGAAGCGGGACAGGAGATTAATATTTATATTACCTAAATCGGGTTCGGGGATGGAAAACAGGGATTCGCCAACCAAAAATTGACCCGGAGTTAATGCAGAGATGTCTTCAGGATTATCTGACATTGGACACAAAGGGCGTGAATTAAGTATCGCTTTTATCTGAGCAACGACGGTGTGGAACTGATCCTTGTTCAATGATCTGCAACCGATGAAACGACGAAAATGGTACTTAAAGGACTTAATCCCTGCCTCCCAGAGCCCACAAAAATGCGGAGAACGGGCTGAGATGAAACGAAATTGGATTCCTTCACTCAAACAGTAACTGGACCATTTAGTGGAACGAAATTTCTTCAAATAATCCCTTCTCAGAGTTTAAAGTTCCCGAACGCAGTCGCATTTTCGCAATATATTTCGAACACCCGTCCCCGCCGCGAAACGATTATTTTTACCGTGTTAATGCAAGCGACGGTCGACAATTTCGAGGTGCACGGCCTTTACTGCCAAGCACACGAATAACGCGACGTATTTTTTGACCGAAGCTCCTCTTCCACTCAACGGCCGAACGAGAAACGGCCCACAGCAGTCCAACCCAGATCGAGAAAGCACTCTAGCAGGATTCAAGCGAGCCGATGGTAATGGTGCTATTATGTGTTGCGTAGTTTTGGGATTTATCCGAAAGCACGTGATGCATTGGCGAACTATCTTGCGAGGTAACTGCCGACCACAAGCGGCCAGAATCGCTGTCGTACTGTCGCCAGAACAAGTGATGGTCCAGCGTGAAAAGTCCTTACATGGAAGGATCTCATAATTAACTAGCTAATTTTGTGGTTTGCCGGTAGAAGAATAGGGAATCGTTTATCGTATGGAGCTTTCATATTTAGCAGCCTTCCATTGATGCGTAATAGTCCAAATTGGCCCATAAATAAATTGAGGTTCTTCAATTGTGAATTTGATCCTGTTTGCTTTATGTTGTTCGAATGGGTTAGATTCTTTTCGTATATTTGGATTTCTAGTGGAAACTCCTCTCTCTGGGCCAAATGTACGAGTACCTTTAGTGCATTATCGCATTCGTCTAGAAGAAGCGATCCAGTTTTCCTATCACGACGACTAGCATTATTGTAGAAACGATAACAGAATGCTATTGTTTTTATTAATTCCGAGAATCTATCGAAGATTTGAAAATTGTCAACACTGGCGTGTAGTGTAATTACTGATCGAGTTTCCTTTTGTAAATCACACTCTTCTGGCACTGAGTCGAAAGTATCGGACCAGGAATCCTGCTCCTTGGTGAGGAAGTTAGGCCCATGCCACCATAACTCGTCATTCACAATCTGACTCGGGAGCATTCCTCGCGAAAATTCGATCCGCCGGATTCAAATGGGTTGGAATGTGTTTCCAGTTGCAATTTTTCGTCAAATCATCTCAGCAATACGGTTCGAAAGAAAGATTTTCCAGCAGTGTGATGGCGATTTTATCCAATGCAACACGATGCTAGAATCTGTCCACATCGTCACCGATTCAGTGAAGACAGTAGTCCTTCGTAGGGTATCAACTAGCTGGCTACCAAGTAATGCGGCCCAGAGCTCTAAGCGCGGTATAGTTTGGCCACGTAGAGGAGCGACGCAGTTAAACGACATAAATGCAACATCCGTAACCATTGACGGATGCGTCATAGAAGCAGTGTAAGCTGTATTCTCGATGTATGTAGGACAATATTCGTCTTGGTATATCCACCGACTGAAGCTGACGTAAATCATCGCGATATTTCTTCCACCAACCGCTGTGGATTTCTGAACGCTTTTGATCCCACGGTATAATTTCTACCGACAGAGTTTGAAAAAACATTTTAGCATTGACCACTACGGGTCCAAGAACTACCGTTCTGAATCATATTTCGGACACTTTGTTCTAATATCTTGAAATGCTTAATGCACTGATGACAGAACTTTAAAATTAATATCACAATTGCTTATTGAGAGTAATCCCTTGGTTTCACTATCATTTCACATGAGAACTACATTCGAATCATAACATAATCGGCAGAAATCTTACAACACTACTCATTATCGTTTGTGTTTGACGTTTGCTTAGCGTGAGCACATAGAATTTACCCGTTCATGAATTATTAAATTTCTCCCGTGTTTCATCAGTTCTCATCATCGTTAACAGTTTACTATGATTGCTTGGTAAGTGTTTCGCAGTTGACTATAAAATATAATCAAGTGTAATGTAATTTTCGTCCAAAAAATTTTACAAAATAAAGTGTCCGAAATTTTAATTCAATCTGTCCGAAATTTGATTTAGTGTCCGAATTTTGATTCTTATTCGCTTCATTGAAAAGCATTTTATTCGTTGATTTTTGTATGTTTTCAATCAAATAGGTACCAAAGTAGAAAGCTTAAAAGCATATTGAACTAATTTATTAAAAATATCAACCAGATAATACCTGTGCATAAAGTTTAGATCTGTTTTCTGCATCATTTGCCTTAAGCGTCCGAAACATGATTCAGAACGGTACCGTCCATCGGTGTCTCGGGATACAGTTTGTTGGAAGTAATCCTCACAAAATTGTTCCTCGGAAGTGTAAGCTTTACCCCGATCAAAATCCTCGATCGTCCAGAACCTCTCTAGTTGACAGTTGAGGTCCTGGTTGATATAAAAGTGGCTGGTTTGTGTTGGTGACGATTCTTGGATCGGCTCTGGAACCATTCCGCAAACAATATAACCGAGAACTGTTTTCTGTAGAATTGGGCTGCCAAAAGCGAGTGTAATCTTCTGACATTCAAGTAAGAAAAAAATAGTTCGACACCAATAAGAATATCAACTCCCTGGCTGATGTTGGAATGTGGGTCGGCGAGGGGTAAATTGCGTGGTATTTGCCATTTGGTTATATCTATGTGACAACTGGGCAATGACACTGTCAACCGTGGAAGAACTAGACAATCCAGGTTGCAGTCAAAGTTTCCAAAACGAGAGGCGAGAGCTACGGTGACTTCGTAATGCATGTTCACTGTAGATTGACCGATGCCGCTGACTGGTGAAAAAAATACATAGTCGTCCATTTTGTGGCGACGACCTTTTCGTCTAGTGTATTCTCCAAGTCAAGTCATTCAGTCATTTTTAGCAATGGCAAAATTGTATTATTCAAGATCATAGAATACGCAGTTTTATAATGACATTAGAATTAATGGTATGTTCCAAATTTCAGATCAATCAATGATGAGGAAGGGGGTAAATTTCAATTAATGTGGGACAACCCTACAAACACCCAAACATACATACAAAGAGGGCAAGCTGAATGTGGCCCGTGGCCGAGTGGTTAGCGTCTCACATTATCATTCCGGGTGTTCGGGCTGGATTCCCGTTCTGGCCGGGGGATTTTTCGTCGAAGAAATGTCCTTCGACTTGCACTGTGGTCACGCGTATTCAAGAGCTTGCCCCTCGGAATATATTCAAGGCGTGTTATTTGGCTTAAGAAATCTCAACTTAGTATTAGCAAATGACGCTAGTTAGTAAATACGTTGAGACGGCAAAAGTTCCACAGGGAACCTTAACGTCAGTCAAGATGAAGAAGACATTCCAACACCGCCCCCCATCCCCCTTGAATGGGCTGCGAACACAAATTTCTGCATAAAGGTAATAAAGGGTGTGTCACATCAAATTGCATCACGGAAAAAACGCTGTAGAAATTCGCCCAGTAGACCGATCCTTTTGAAAATTTTAGACAGTAAAATAAAAACTATTAAACAACTTTTGGCATTTTCTTTTTATTCATACTTCGAGCCCAAGCCCGTATGCTCGCACCTTCCTCTTTACCCCGTCCATAAGGTTCTGTACAACGTCAGGTTGTAGTTTTTTTTGAACAGAAATCCATTTTCTCTTGAAGTCCGCCTCCGATTTGACAACTTTTGGATTCTTCCGGAGGGCCTGCTCCGGGAAGGAAGCTCCGGCGCGTTGGGCGGGTTCATTTCCTTTGGCACGAAGGTGACCCCGTTGGCTTCGTACCACTCCAACACGTCCTTTGAATAGTGGCACGAACCGAGATCCGGCCAGAAGATGGTCGGGCCCTCGTGTTGCTTCAATAGTGGTAGTAAGCGCCTCTGTAGGCACTCCGTAGTCCGCTTTGACGTAAGTTTCGTCGTCCATTACCAGGCAATGCGGCTTCGTCAGCATATCGGTGTACAACTTCCGGGCTCGCGTCTTCCCCACTATGTTTTGCCTTTCGTCGCGGTTAGGAGCCTTCTGAACTTTGTATGTACGCAGGCCCTCCCGCTGCTTGGTCCGCTGGACGAATGAACTTGACAAATTCAGCTTATTGGCGACATCCCAGACCGAACTTCTCGGATCACGTCTAAACTGCTTAACTACGCGCTTGTGATATTTTTCACTGACGGAGCATCCATTTTTGCCGTTCTTCACCTTCCGGTCGATGGTTAGGTTCTCGAAGTATCGTTTTAGTACTCTGCTGACCGTGGATTGGACGATTCCCAGCATCTTACTGATGTCCCGATGTGACAACTCCGGATTCTCGAAATGAGTGCACAGGATTAATTCACGACGCTCTTTTTCGTTCGACGACATTTTTCCAAATTTACGAAAAATTGACAGTAAAGCATGGCCAACGTGATCTATACACTCTTATCTGATTATAAGCGAAAGCTGAAGATATAATTCCTAAAAATTAAATTTCTACAGCGTTTTTTCCGTGATGCAATTTGATGTGACACACCCTTTAATTACATTAGAATGGTATGTTCCAAATTTCAGATCTATCAGTGATGAGGAAGGGGGTAAATTTCAATTAATGTGGGACAACCCTACAAACACCCAAACATATATACAAAGAGGGCAAGCTGAATGTGGCTTGTGGCCGAGTGGTTAGCGTCTCACATTATCATGCCGGGTGTTCGGGCTCGATTCCCGTTCTGGCCGGGGGATTTTTCGTCGAAGAAATGTCCTTCGACTTGCACTGTGGTTACGCGTATTCAAGAGCTTGCCCCTCGGAATATATTCAAGGCGTGTTATTTGGCTTAAGAAATCTCAACTTAGTATTAGCAAATGACGCTAGTTAGTAAATACATTGAGACGGAAAAAATTCCACAGGGAACCTTAACGCCATTCAAGATGAAGAAGACTTTCCAACACCGCCCCCCCCATCCCCCTTGAATGGGCTGCGAACACAAATTTCTGCATAACTCTGAAATTAATCGAGCAAATGAAACCAAATTGGGCCCCCATATGCCCCATATATTTTAGGGTACAATAAATGTTTCTATGGTAGTCAGACACTCCACCCCCTCTCTTAGGGGGAGCTACCATACAAATGAAGCACAAATTTCTGCATTACTCAAAAATTAATCAAGCAATAAAAACGAAATTGGACATTGTGGAGGTTTTAGGGTGCAATAAATGATTTTATGGTGGTTAGATACTCCTCCCCCCTCTCTTAGGTTGGTGTTGATGATGGTATGACACCGCTTCCTCCTCTGGAAAGGAGAGGGGTTCCCATAACAATAATGCACATATTTCAATCAAACATGACAATTGAAATTTTTCGGAAAACTCTGAAGGAAAATGGGAAAATTTGAGAAATTCAATTCGCATGTGTTCTACAATAACACATTGACAAGTGTTGTTAGTCCATTTGATGTTTGCGGTAACGAAATTGATCTTTGTTCGAAAGTGGAAATGGATTTTAATGTGATAAAACGCACTACTATATCGTCTTCTATCTATGTAAATAAAAATGGGTCGCCGAATGTGTTGATAATATTGAATTGTCCGATTTAGGGCTGTCTTAATTATATCATATTTTCTATATCAAACATTTATTCCATGTAACGGAGAAACATGTTATTTGCAAGTGGGTGGAAAATCTTGCACGAGAATTGTGTCTGAAAATAATCTCATATTATAATGTCGAGTTTTGGTAGAAGTACAGAAATTTAATAGTGAAAAATAATATTGAGGGATCAATTAGAATATTAATTAATGAACAGTTCTGCGATTGGACCCATGAACATGCGCTAAGTAAGAAAACGTGGAAGTGATAACGAAAAATAAATTTTGGGCTGGACGAAGTTTGCCGGGTCACCTAGTAATTAATAAAAATGGTATTTGAACTTATTTCTATACATTGATGTCAATGATTGGATATAAGACGTACATACATATTTGTCTAGTTACGCTAATAGAAAACATTTGAAAAATACTTGAACAAAGTGGACAGAAACGCATTCACTTATCATGGTTTAACATGAACATTAATAAATTGAATGTTCACAAGCTCAAACTACCATAACGCTTCAATACATAGCAACAATGGTTCTATGAAAGGATGATACAAAAACCACTCAATTAATGATACCACAAATCAACAGCCCGACTGATTCCCAGTCTCAGCGATCTGCGGGGAGAAATTGAATTATGTTAATAGGCAATCATTTGAGCATTATTTCCACTGAATTTTGCGCCCGCATCATCGGTGGCGGAAAATAGCCGCCCAAACGTCAGCCAGCTCAGTGGGGCTAGGAAAGAGCAACAAGATGTTTTAAGTGGTTTTAATCCCCTTCCAAGACAGCAATGGGGATGCGGTTGCTCGACCCATCCAGACTGTGAAGAGCAAACAGAAAAGGCGTCTCTTGGCAACAATCAGTGCATCGATTGGTTTCGAGAATAGACAATCCGGTTCAGAGTTTGATCAGCGCCACTCAGCCCCAAGCGGAACGCAGCTTCTAGGAATGGGTTTTTCGGGGGCTGTTTAATGGAGTTGCATGGTATTGCGCGTCTCCATCGTTCGCTCGAGTGTTACGTGTGTTCTTTTCGGAGCGCGTGGGACACAAAAATCGTGTTCAACCAATTTGCTCGATGCTCATGCTTGGAAAGGATTTTCGGATAAAACGGGACGAAGGCTGCTCTCATTCTACGAAACTGTGTATTTTGGTCCAAAACTTATATGGATTTTATAAATAAACGATGAAAGAAATTCATTGAAAACTGGGAAAATTATAATCCTTGCGAAGAGAAGATTTTGTTTCAATATGCGTATAATTTTAATTGTCTGTCAATCGTAATTGCGAGCGGAAAAATACCCCAAACAAACATCAACGACCGATTAAACCCAGGTGAATTCAATTATCGTTCAAAATGCACACTGATTGCTGAAGTCGTTTCCTCTCTCACCCCTCAATGATTTGCCTAATGATGATAATTTTAATTAAGTGCTTATTATTTATCCCTCGACTAACAAACTGGTGGATAACTGATCAACATGTACAATTAACGTGAGGAAAAGCTGGATTTTCCTGCCGGACGTCATACATTATAAATGATGATTTTCCGCATTCACGTGTTGCATTGCTGTTATTTTTCCACCCCAACATACGCAGGATTGTATGTAGCTGGGGACAAGCATATTAGTACTTATGGCCACTGCCTGAAGTGGCACTTGACTAGAAGCGGCGTCCCGATACTTATCATCCGCTGTCGGCGCCAGCGCTATGATACGCTATTCAGATGCCTGCGTGGATTCCCGAGGCATTCATTTTCAATTGTATTACAATCAGTGCCCAATTAACACCCACTCAGAGGCTGGAGTGCGTAAACTTTGCAATAAGTGTAAAATTCAATTGAACATTACATTGCGCCCATGGGGCAGATCGAACGGTAGTGAACGATACCAGCTGTGACCTGCGCGAGCCTTGTTACATTCCAAACGCATCTTAATGTTACATCGCAACGTTGACTTCTCGAATTCGTAGACATCCCCGTTATGTGCTGCATTACATCAGCAGGGAGAGCCTCTAAAGGGAAGCAACGGATCGAACTAGGTCGAATCATGTTCGCGTGCTGATGTGTTTCGTTCCTACCATTGTGCCTAGAAGTCAAAGCTACTCCCACCAGAGCCAACAATGCTGCCATGCTGCGTCACGCGCCCATGCTCGCTGAAGTAGGACTCGAAAGCGATCATTTTCGAACGTTCAATCATGCGTGCAAATTGCTCTAAATTCGAAAACGTTTCCGAGAGAATGGGCGCATCGTGCGCCGGTAAAGGTGATTCCGTGTTGGTGAAATTGAATAATGCGTAATGAGTTATTGAAATTTGTTTCTGATTTTAGTAGCATGAGAACCTTGAAAAGGATGCTGTACCTCACTAATAGGCCCATGGAATAAATAAAGGAAAGAGCTTCTGTGAAAAATAATTATATACATAATACTAGCTGACCCGGCAAACGTTATTCTGCCATATAAGTTAATCCTTATGAATATGTTGGGTGTTAGATAAAACATTACAAATGTATTAAGTAAGTGTGTTTGAATGTTTTAAGGACCTTTAAAATTAATCGAATGTGATCGATAAATAAGAATTAATGAAACGGGTGTTTATATGTTCAATGTATTTGATTTGAACCCATTTTGTGCAAAGCGTTCGAAAAATCGAACGGTAACTTTGAAAATTATTCATGCCTTTGGAAAGCAACCAAATGATAATGGTTTTGCACCAAAAGATAGTTTAATTTACCATCAACTTCATTGAATTTTGTATAACTTTATTGGGCAGTAAATTCGATTTAAAGCATATATGTCTGGAAGGTGTTCTCAATTTCAATGAAAAAAAAAACCAATAAAATACAAAAATATGTGAACTTTTCTACAGTATAACTTTGAAAAAAAGAACATACATTATGATGTAGGCCAAAAACCATATGTTTGAGCCCCCTACAGAAAAATAACAGCCGGGGAAATTGAGTGTTCGATAAATCGAACATTAGCCATAACAAACTTTTTTTTTCTGCTGAATCAATACCAATACATCTGACCTCTGCGGCGCATCCTAGTTTGTTTACGTTGGAAGACGAAAGGTATTTTCATTTATTTCAGCATTTTCAACTGTTTCGATATTTGTTATCAATTAACTCAGCAAATTTTATCAAAAAATTGCATTTCTGTCCGTGATAAATGGCGGAGATGGCGGTCCGTACAATTTCGTGTCTCCTCTTGGAGGAAATCAGTACTTTGAATAATGATTCTAATGAAATTAATGGTGCGCCGGGTCCGTCGGGCGATTTCATCGATGAAGAAAACCTAAATGATGATTCTATTCTGCAGAATCGATTCTTTGGGAAATGGATAATCGGAAACAAATACTTGTTAAGCTTTGACATTCTCAACGGACAATAATGCAAATGTAAGCAATAACTTTCGTTTGAAAAAAAAGTCGGCAAATTGAAGTGACGTTCAGTTCGCAGTATGTTTGAAATTGCAAGAAAAAGTGCAGACTCCGGCTTCGGATGTTCGATTTTTCTAACAGTCATTTCCCGGAAAATGGAAGTTGGAACAAAATAATTCTTGAACATTTGGGTTCAAATTTCTCTGTCTCGTTGGTGGAAGATACGTCCTTGTTATTTTCAAGATGGAATGCTAAATTTATAGCTGCTGGGTCATGTTCATGAATTGGGAAACCAAGGCAACTCCAATGGAGCTGATATACCTTTCTATTTGGAACCGCATTTTTTCGTCATTGTCATTCAGTTCAATCGCAGTAGCCGAAGCGGAAGGTTGTAAAAATTTCGCCAGCATTTCATTCGCTGCAATATAAGAGTTATAAGAGTTGAAACCCGTTGTTTGCTGAATGGGCGTTCGGCTGTCCATTGATTGTTCAGCTGTCCATTGTTTGGTCAGCTGTCCATTGTTTGTTCGGTTGCCCATTGTTACATTGACCCTGTGTCATTGTATTGATACGAAAAAGGAGATGGATTCCCGTAATGACCATACTAACTGTTTGAAGATCCAGTTCGGATCAAGCTCAAAAATGCCAACGGACAAGGAGATTTTTGTTTTTTTTTTCGAGAACGTGAATGGGCTTCTGATTCGCTGTGTGCCATGCTCCGAGAGCCTAGGGAGTACAGTGTATATGTCAAGTTCCACTCCGAGAATTTGATGAAGGCGGCGCTCTTGAAAAGTCCTCCGAGCGTCAGATTCACGTATGATAATGACCAGACGGTTCTAGTAACATTTGCAACGGCCAGAGGTAACTTCCGATATGTGCGTCTATTTGGAGTGCCAATCGAAGTGGACGAGAAGCACGTGGCCACCGTGCTATCGAAATACAGGAAGATACATCACATGATTCGAGAGAGATTCGGTGCAGACACAGGATATCCAATACTCAACGGTGTGCGTGGCGTACATATGGAGATTTCCACTGATATTCCACCGCAGCTACACGTGCAACACTTCCAAGTTGGTGTATTTTATGAAGGTATGCAAAACAAGTGTTTTGCCTGCGGTAGACCGGAACACGTCAAGGCGAGTTGCCCGTAAAGAAAATCGGTCTCTTTCCGTTTGAGACAAAATGATGCTGAATTCACGTCCTATGCTGGAGCATTATTAGGAATGCCGATCATTCCAAAGCCATCCACGTCCGAGATGCGGGATAAATCGACCAAGGAAAAAGATGTCAACTCTAATAACGAAGGGCAAATGGTTGTAGAATTTTCCATGCCAGCTACGTCCGCTACGTTACAAAACGAGGCATCAGCTACATCAAGGACAACAACCGATGCTGTAGAATCGACATCCCTGCAGAGAACCAGTAGTTCTACCGAACAAGCGCCAGATGAAGAGCTAGCAACCCATACCGGTCCTAAGGAGACGGAATCAACTGATTACGCAAAGGAGCAGCAGACTGACCCTCACGAGTGGACTCCAGCGAAGAAACGAGACCGTACGTCACGTAAGGATGAACGAGGAGCATCAAACAGTTCGGATTCATCGGATGTGGGGAATTCAAAGATTCGATTGCTTGAAAATCAATCCCAGCGTACACGGTCGCGCAGCCGTCGGATGGAAGATAAGTAAACTTCGTATTGTTAAATTGTGAAATGAATTACTCTATTAATATTGCCACGCTCAATTTAAATAGTATCAATACAGATGCTAACAAGGCTGTTTTCAAAGATTTTGTAAAAAATTACGATGTTGATGTAGTATTTTTGCAAGAAGTGACATTCGAAAACTTCTCGTTTCTTAGTTCTGATAAACATAAGTGAGGGTAAGAAAGGCACGGGTATTCTGTTGAAGAAAAACTTAAATTACAATTCTCCTATTCTCGATACTTCTGGTAGAATTACATCAGTGATAGTAAACGATATAAATTACATCAACATATATGCTCACTCAGGTAGCAACAAGAAAAAGGAGAGAGATATTTGAAAACCATTGCGGTTCCATGCTCAGATCATCATGCTGTGATTTTGAAATTGTCCGTCCAACGACACGAGCTCAACACAAGAGGAAGGGGATACTGGAGAATTGATTCAAATCTGTTATCATCACCAGAGGTTAGCCAAGTCTTCAGAGAGCAATTACAATTGCTAAGAGGTAGATTGGAAGACATGGATCATAATTCATGGTGGAACTATGCGTTCAAAGCTAAAGTTCGTAGCTTTTACAAAGCAGAATCATGGCGCCGTTATCAGGCTGTGCAGAACAGTAATAATATTTTGTATTCTCGATTCCATGCATTGTGTAACAGGAGATCTAATGGAGAAAACGTTACCGATGAAATTAATATTGTTAAAAACCTTTTGATGGAACACGAAAACGCAAGGCTGCAATGTTTGCAGTCTAGAATTGGAGAAAAATCATTGCTAGAGGGTGAAAAATTGAACGTCTATCAGGTATCGAAGCATTTACACAACCATCTCACGCCAGTGATTCAGTCAACTGGAACTAATGATCCGCCAAACAATCGTCCGTCATTACTGGAAGTACACCAATACTACAGCGACCTGTTTGCAGAAAGTGAGTCCTCTGGGATAGAGAGCTTAAAAAATCCTATCAGCTACATCAACAATACACTCGACGAAGAAGATGCGATTGGATTAGCTCGACCGATAACCGAGCGAGAAATTAGTCTAACACTTAAACAGAGTTCTAAAAAGAAGTCACCTGGACCTGACGGATTGACATACGAATTTTATTTCTTGTAGCTCGGTTCAATTCGTATTTAAATGGGCAGACGATGCCACCCAAGGATTTTTCGGCTGGAATCATCACCATGATTCCTAAGAAAGGAGTGGTACCAACAATTCAGGACCATCGCCCAATAAGTCTCCTGAACACAGACTACAAGTTATTCTGTAAAATTCTAGCGAAACGAATTTCCTTAATACTGGATAAATTACTGGGTTCTGGACAAAGTGCTACAGTAGATGGCCGATCGTGCACTGATAATCTGAAGGACATTAGGCGATTAGTAACACGATCTATTGAGTCAAAACAGTTCAAAGGATTTTTACTCAGCGTAGATCTTGAAAAGGCGTTTGATAATGTCAATCACACATTTCTGTGGAAAGTGCTTGAAAAGTTCAGATTCCCAACGCAATTGATACATTGTTTGAAAGCCTTGTATAGCGTGGCTACATCGAAAGTTCTGCTTAACGGATTTTTTACGCCAGAAATTAAAATGAGATCTTCAGTGCGGCAAGGATGCCCGCTCAGTATGATCCTTTTCGTTCTCTACATAGAGCCTTTGATCAGTAACATACACACAAACTCCAGTGGTGTTCTTGTGTACGGAAAATTCTTAAAGGTAATAGCATATGCTGATGACATTGTTATATTCGTCAAAGGCCAGGAAGAGTTCGATTCAATTATGCAAATCTTCGATTCGTTCACCCAATATGCAAAAATACGAATGAATAAGCAAAAATCGTCGTTTTTGAGGCTCAACAATCCAAAATCAGGTCCACAGAAAATCCCAGAGGTCGATGAACTAAAAATATTGGGTGTAGTTATCGCTGGATGTTGGTCGAAAATTATAGATAAAAATTATACGAAACTCATTAATAGTATCAATTTCCGCTTAATGACAAATGCAACCAGGAATTTGAACATGTTTGAACGGGTATGGGTTCTTAATACGTTCGTACTCTCTAAACTGTGGTACATCGCGCAAGTTTTCCCACCAAGAAATTACCACCTAGCCAAAATTAAAAGCATGACAAGAAATTTCCTTTGGCGTGGATCTGTTTTCAGAGTTGCAAGAGTTCAGTTATACTTAGACTACTATCGAGGAGGTTTACGTTTGATCGATCCGGAAACAAAATGCAAAGCACAGTTTTTGAAAAATATTCTGCATTCACGGATTAATGGAAGTAATACTCCGGAGGAAAATTATTTATTTGATTTCCAAAATAGCGGTCGTCTTACTAGAAACGCAAAAGAATGGATAACTGCCGCGCGAAGTATGGTGCAAGAAACAAATTTTAGAGCCGAAAGTTCACAACAGATGTATAACAAGTTTCTCAGTAATACTCCGATAAAACCTAGTGTAGACAATGATTGCCCTGAAGAAAATTGGGCGAACTTGTGGAGAAATAATAGCTACAATTTTCTATGCTCTAAAGATAAATCCAATGTGTTCCTGCTACTAAATGATATCATTTCGAATAAAGAAAAGTTGATAGCTTATAACATCGGAAGGCTTGTAGATGGAAATTGCGATATGTGTAGACAACCAGATACAAATCTACACCGTATAGTTGAATGCACGAAAACCAGAGAAATACGTGAATGGACGGAACAAATGTTAAGAGAAAGGCTAAACGTAAACTTTAACACAATTGATGAAAATTTATACAAACCTATAAATGAAAATAACCCTAAACAGAAAGCAGCGTTATGGTTGGCAATACACTTTATCAGTTGGAGTGTAAAGTTAAAAACTGGCAGTCTGTTTTGAGAAATACGATGTGCAAATAGAAAAGATTTCACAAAGCATTTTGAGCAATATTTGAACATATGTGAATATATGATCTTAACATAATTTTTTTTCTATAAATTCCCTCGCATTTGGTGCATGGAAATTTAGGTGCTACTTTATCCATAATATAAAATAATCATCCAACACAATTTTCGTTCAAGATTTTTCTCTACAGAGAATGTGCTACTTTTTTACATAGAACACATATTTAATATGTAGAGCTAATTATAGTTTGATTTTTTTTTCAAACGTTTTTTCCACCCGTAATGGATATTCGCTTCACAGAAATGGAACACGGAGCTCAATGTTTTCAATATCGAATTGCGTGGCAATGCTTCCACATTTGCACAACTCGATTGGACTTGAGTCGAACGGATTACAAAATACAAAATTGCAATTCGTTAGGGTAATTTTGACTCGATCGGTTTCGAGAATACGGGTGAGTAGTCGATCAGTTGACAGATCTGGAGTTTTCAAGGAAATTAAACTATCGGTTTTTTTCTGGGCGTATTTTGTGGATACCCAAACTAAAAATGTGTGCATGGGGTAATCCTCACTTCATCCACTCAACCGAATACATTCAGCAATAGGTGATACTGATTTTGTAATTCGACCAAGTGTTATTTGCAGTATTTGAATAATTCATTGTGCTCACTTAAGGCTTCCGGCTCGCCGGCGAAGCGCCTGGCTTTATATTGATTGAGGTTACTTGCGCATGAAGCGAATATAGCGTCATCTGACATTTAACTACGTTAATAAAATCGTTCTGTTTGAAAAACGAACGAAGGTTGAAATATTTGGATATTGTTCATACAAAAAAATCGCGTTTTTCACTCTAATCGGTATTTAGTAGATGACAAATTTCATGCCAACTCTACTGGTCATGAAACTTTGTGGGTGTAAAGACATGGGTCATTTAAACAACTTTGCATACTTGAAATATTCGAAAAATAGTTAGATTACTTTTTGGAAAAAGACAATTTTCTTTTTCTTATTTTTTTACAAAAAAAATTTAATTTAAAAACTATGATACCTACAAAAATATTGTCAAAGGATGAAATGTAGGAAATTATTTAAATTTTCACAAAAAAAATACCAAAAATTCTTTCGAAAAAAATTTCGCTGACAAAAAAGTTATTTTAGAAATTAAAATTGATTTTTCTCAATAACGTATTTTTTAAAAATTCCCAAATATATATATATATATATATATATATATATATATATATATATATATATATATATATATATATATATATATATATATATATGAATAGCCCTTAATTTCCAACAAGTCGTCCATACATTGGAAGATGGGCACATTTACAGGGAAAACATTTTCGAGCAACAACTTTTTCATGTTTTCTTTGAAAAAAATACAACTAACCCTAAATAAAAAAACTCAAGATAGCGATATAGTGTATTCGACAAAGTTTTAGATCTTGTTAAAATATAAACTTTTGTCGAAGAAATCCACTTTCTTTTATAGTTTTTGGAATACAAGCCATTTTTGTGTGAAGACTCCTGAAAAAAATTATGTTTTGCTCGTAACTTTTGTGTGTGTAAATTCTCACGTTTGACATGTTTCTAAATAGAGAAAAGTTAGCAAAGCATGTAAATTGCGATAATTTATACATAAAAATGTTACGAATTAAACATTAATAGTTTTTTTTGTTGTTTTGTTGTTGTTCGAACAACTCTTTCCATGTAATTATGCCCATCGTCCGATGTATGGAAAACTTGTTGGAAATTTTAAGAGCTATTTATATCTATTTTTCTCAGAATTTAAAAAGCATATGTTTTCGAGAAATATGAATTTTAATTTCTAAAATATTTTTTTTTCAATGAAATTTTTTTCCAAAAAATTCTTTGATAATTTTTAATGAAAACCTAAATAATTTCCTACATTTCATTCTCTGATCAACTTTTTGTAGATCTTATAGTTTAAAAACTTAAGATTTTCCGAAAAAAAGTTGAAAAAACTCAAAATTTGAAAAAAACTTACAAAAAATATCTATCAGACCTAAAAAATTTTAGTCAAAGAATGGAATGTAGGAAATTATTTTGGTGTTCATTAAAAATTATCAAATAATGTTTTAGAAAAAAAATCATTAAAAAAATATTTTGAAAATTAAAATTCATTTTTCTCGAGAACATATGCTTTTTAAATTCTCGAAAAATAGATATGAATAGCCCTTAAAATTTCCAACAAGTTTTCCATACATCGGACAATGGGCACAATTACATGGAAAAAGTTTTTTGAACAACAACTTTTTCATTTTTTTTTCTTTGAAAAAATACTATTAATTCGTAACATTTTTATGTATAAGTTATTGCAATTTACATGCTCTGCTAACTTTTCTCAATTTAGAAATATGTCAAACGTGAGGATTTACACACAAAAATGTTACGAGCAGAACATTTTTTTTTGCAGGAGTCATCATACAAAAATGGCTTGTATTCCAAAAACTGTAAAAGATAGAAAGTTTATGTCTTCCACAAAAGTTTATATTTTAACAAGATCTATAACTTTGTGGAATACACTATATCGCCGCTACCTTGACTTAAAACGGAATTATGGATAGTTGTATTTTTTTCAAAGAAAACATGACAAAGTTGTTGTTCGAAAAACTTTTTCCCTGAAAAAGTGCCCATCTTCCGAGGTATGGACGACTTGTTGTAAATTGTAAGGGCTATTCATATATATATATATATATATATATATATATATATATATATATATATATATATATATATATATATTTGGAAATTAAAAAAAATAAGTTTTTGAGAAAAATCAGTTTTAATTTTTAAAACAACTTTTTTGTCATCGAAATTTTTGGTATTTTTTGTGAAAATTTAAACAATTTCCTACATTTTATCCTCTGATAAGAATGTTGTAGGTATCCTAGTTTTTATGTTATATATTTTTGTAAAAAATTACGAAAAAAAAATTGTCTTGTTCCAAAAAGTAGTCTAATTCTTTCTCGAATATTTCAAGGATGCAAAGTTGCTTAAATGACCCATGTCTTTACACCCACAACGTTTCACTACCATCTCAGATGGTGCTGCCAACTTCTAAGACGAGTTGGCATGACATTCGTCTGATGGTAATCGGTATCCTAGCAGCATCGTATATAGTTTACATCCTATTCTCATGCCTACCAAGTTTTTTGTGCATAATTTGATTGAAATCGGTCGAGCCGTTTTGGAGGAGTTCGGTAACAAACACCGTGATACGAGATTTTTATATATATGTATATAGATATTTAATATATTATAAACAGAGAGAAGCTTTAAAAAAACCCACCACCAGTTATTTAAAAACTTTTCTCTATTTTTGGACTATTCCATTAAAACTACTACAGCAATTTCAAAGAATTGTATATTAACTATTATTCTTTCAAGTAATTAACAAGTTTTTTTTACCATTTTTGTTAGATTTTGTTTACTTCCCTACATGACTTCTTTAACATTAAGCCTATCAGAGCGGTCAAATGCCTTCTTTTAAAACATTAATCAAAATCGTTAAATTTCGGGTTTTCTTTTTTTGTGAAGTTACTGCACGACTTTTTTTTCAATCTCCATTTCTTTCCTTCTTTCGTTTTTCCTGATAATCTTATGTACAGGGTCTTACAGATTAAACGCTCACGCAAAAAAATCGAAAAGCTCCTTACAATTTTTTTTTCGCTCCGTCGATGGTAACACTGCGTTCTCCACTTCGGGACGATAATATTCGGCTACTCGTTCAGTCTGATCGGATGATTTTTCAATGGCAAGATGTACAATTCGAAAGGACGGGTATTTTTAGTGAGATCGTATCCGAGCATCCGAAGCTTTAATGAAACTCTGTCCTCTTATGGTAAGAATTTCAATATTTCTCGTCGTCGATTACTTCCTCTGGGGGTACGTGAAGGACCGTTGCTATGTTAATAAGCCACAAAATTTGAACATGTTAGTGTGAAGAATTTGGTTCACGAAAATGTCCTAAAATAAGCTTTATTTTCGTTTTTTAAAAATAAAAAACGGTTCACTTTTGTAGAAGTTATTAAAATTTGATGCGTGAGCGTTTAATCCGAAAGACCCTGTATGATACCTTCACCTACCATGAGCAGTCATTTGACCGCTGGAGAATATATGAACTTTTCTGATTTTTTTTTGCATTGAAACTCAAACTTCCTACACATTTTAAGTTTGCACAGACAATATCATACGATTTTGTTTAGGATCACGCTATGTGCTTATGTAAAGTGAGTGACCAGAATTTGTAGCTCATACCTGAATAATAAATTAATAAAAATAGCAAGTAATATTACAAGTAAAATTACAAAAACAAGATGCAGATTTACTCAATATATAAACTAACCCTATAAACTCGATTAGTTTGGAGTCAAAATCTGGTTGGCCTCAGATGTTGAGAATAAATACATTGTAAATGGCTTGCCATATTTTGGAAAAGATGACCAGAGACCATAATCAACACCACTGAATTTGTTGTTCTCAAACTCACTGAACCATTTACAGGGTGCGTAAGGAATATAATCACCGAAAAGAGTGAATTGCAAAAACCTGAAAAACAAAAGAAAGATAGAATGGTACGTTTTCCAACGCAGTTTTGCAAATCAGAAAATTGTACTTCAACAATTTATAAAAAAAAGTCACAAAAGTGATTTTGGATATGTTTGAAGAATTACATCGTTAAACCCTTTGATAAAGATTTGGTGGCCCTGAAAAGGGCCGTTTTCTTGGTTGTTGGGCATTATTTGTTCACTCCACCAGAGTTTACCGAGTGATGATGACAGACGTATGGTAAACAGTCGTTGGATGATGCGTATCAGATAAAAGACACCGAAGTGGAACGAGATATGATGAAAATCGCCCTCTGTAATCCTAGACGAGATGCCTCCTGTGATATGTATAGATGAAATAAAGAAAAAAAAACTCACCAATGTAATATAAGATAATTACCAATACTGAACACAATTATTAATTTTTTTCATAAGTAAAAACATATTACTTTAATATTTGGAAAAGAACATATTTGAAATGGAAAAGGTAATTTTCTTATATAATTTTTTACTTTCTGAGTGTTTATTCAACCCAATGCGAATTTTAATTGGACTAACAACACCTAATACTAGAATGTAAAGCATATGGGAATTTTTCGAATATTTCTTCACTTTTCCAATTTTTCTCGCAGTATAAACTTTCCTTGGGTGAAAATGAACACAACAAAACAGATAGCTTAAACCAAACGACCCGTTCTCGAGAGGGAACACACCTTAGTTTCTATTTATGAAAATTGAAATAAATCGTTTCGAATATCAAGTCATTTTTAACAAAACTGCTACCATATACAATTTTACACTTACACTTGTGCTAAATTTTTCACAATACACGATCGGTCATTGATATGAAATTTCAAGAAACAACCAACACTTAAGTTCCAAATTTGAATTTTATTCGCTACAATTATTCGTATCACGCCCCTTACTTGCAATACAAAAATGACCCCGACTTACATATATTTGCAATGATTGATTGATTCTTTGTTCTTGAGAGGCTTTAAACTTTGCAGTTCATTCGCCTCTAATTTGCAATACCGATTTTCCCCAGACAGCTTGTTTTAGATTTCTCTGTTAGGGAAGACATTTCGGTAGAAACAAAGCTCCCCCTACTTTTATGTATTTGCAATGCCGATTTCTCCCAAGCAGCTTGGTTTTGATGTCTCTGTTAGGGAATACATTTCGATAGGAACAAAAACTCCCTCTACTTTTATGTATTTGCAATGCCGATTTTCCCCAGGCAGCTTGGTTTACATGCCTCTGTTAGGGGCCCGCCGCACGTGTCGTCAATTTCGACCAATCCGAAGTGGGTATTTCCGTTAGGATGGGGGTTGAGACTCGGAGGTTTAGCTCTTTTTTTCTGAACTAGTTTAATTTACCATAGGTTTTTAGTTTCGATGTTAGTTTTACTATGTGATGATTTTTCTATGTGACGAGTTTATGTAGTGTAACATTCATGTTTAGATATAAGTAACATCATCCTTATGTAGTGTAACATTCATGTTTAGATATAAGTAACATCATTGGGGCCTTCACAGCCTGTTGATGAATAGACAATAAACAGAAATAAACAGAAATGTCTCTAACAGCGACTTCTCCCTGACGATCTTCTGACCGGATTTGGTACCAAGCCACTACACGAAGGACGTGTTAGACTGGCTAAGGCGAATGATCTAAAACGACCTGAAGTGGTGAATAATGTATAAGAAATGTCGAGATCTAGTGTCATCTCGAAAAAAATATTTGTCAAAAATGCACACTCTGGGACTTTTTTCGGCATGCGAAACGAAATGTATGGTTTAGGGTACCAATAAAAATAGTTATCTCGGTTTTTCATTCGGAACTTGCTACGAAATTTTGATTTGCACAATAATATACACTATGCAAAATATTAGCTCATTCGGACTTCATTTACTGATGTCGCAGACGTTAAAATTTGAAAATCGAAAAATCAGCCCAGAAAGTAACATGTAATGTTAGGTATTAAATTTTAAGAAGTACACTACGTACGTACACTTAGGAATAGAATAGGACACCATTATAAACACAATACACGTGTGATAAATTGAAAATTTTCTAGTATGCCTTACATGAATGTTCTTCGTACATATATTTCTATTTATTCTGTCGTTTTCCCGTTCTCAAAAGGAGATTCAGGCCTCGCCCGCTCTAGTTTTGCTGGAAAGTGTGAGCCATCGCTAGGCTTTGAATAGGTTGGAAACGGCTGAGGGTTCTGTCCTTGTAGCGTGTGTATAACACTTTTCAAGATTTACCCCGAGCTCCCGACTGACAGCTTAATGCTGCCGGTGAGTTCTAGAGGAACGACCCTGAGGTGAGAGCGTCGTGAGGTTTGAGCTAGACACTCACGAGTAACGGACGGAAAGTTACAAATTGGCTTTGCGCCACTCTCCCTTAAGTCCGATTGAGCTGATATTTGGCCTAGGGTGTTTTTTTCGAGATGGTGAATATTTTTTATGAGGTAACTTTTTTAAACTCGAGGTGACCATTTTCATTGGCACCCTAGGGTAAGGAAAAGTTTCGCGCACTCGGATATAAAGGCGAAATAATTTTTTTTTATTGATATTAGAGACCCGTTCCACTATATGTTATTTGGGTCTTTTAAGTCTAAATATTACAATTCATATTTTCGTATCATATTTCTGTATAAATTCCAATTTTCCTCAGAAAATCCATGATGCTTTTGATTCGATCCTCTCCATCTGCTAGAGCTTCTCGCATATTTGCTCGTAATCCCGTACTCCTACGTTCGTATTCTAAACCAGGACACTCAACTATAATGTGCTTTACGGTCAATCGTCCACTACACCACCGACAATTCGGAGCATCTGTCCTGTCGAGCAAGTACTGACGTGTAAGTAGCGTGTGACCTATACGCAATCGAGTAAGCATCACATTTTCTTTTCTTGTCTCTGCTGTCACTGTAAAGGGTAAAACCGTATTTTTATCTTCTCTCAGATTGTTCTCCCTCACAGCATCCCATTCTGCCTGCCATCTCCAAGTGATTCTTCTCTTTATATGGGTTTTAACTTCCCGAATATCAACCGCGATGGATCTGTCGACTGTATGGTTCAGTAACGCTTCGGCTCTTGGTCAGCAAGCTCGTTGCCTGGTATACCAATATGACTCGGTATCCAGCAAAACGTGACATCTTTCCCATTATCGAAACATGTACTGTAAAGTGTTTCCATGCAGTCTCTCCATTTCGTCCTTATTCTGTAGCTTCCGAGCGAAGTTATTACACTGAGCGAATCTGTGCAAATAAGGTACGCTCCAGTCCCATCTTTATTCCTTACTCGTAGTAAAGCCTCTTTAGCTGCTTCGCTTTCCGCTGCATAAATGCTCGCAATATCCACCATTCTTCTGCGTACCACCATATTTCTATCGATAATGCTAAATCCGCTTCTTTCTTCACATTTAGACCCGTCCGTGTATAAAGTTTCATGATTTCGATATCTCGTCGATTTTCTTAGAAGAAATCGTTGTAGTAATGATGCTGGTAAATCATTCATGCGACTAACATTCAATAAAGATGTATCAACCTTGATCAATCGTCTCTCCCAGGGAGAGCTACTTGGATGGGAGAAATGATATATACTAGGAAGCAAGATTTGCAATTTTCCCAAAATATTCGTTCCTCGCTCTTCAGTAGTACCGGATCCTGTGAATTGTGGTGTTCCCCAAAGTTCACCGGAACTGGAATCCATGTCTGATAAATAGTACCGATCAGAACTTTCCATGAAATCTTCTGAGTCAATTGCTGTACGTTCGGCTTCTTTCCTTGCCTTAATGTTTGCTGTATATATAGCAGTTCGCTGATCAAGTAGTGTTCTAAGACTGGTAATACCCACTTCCGCTTGAATGCTGATGATAGGACTGGTGTAAAATGCTCCATTAATTGCCCTCAATCCGGCATTGTGTATCGTTTCCAACCTTTTCAAATTTTCATCGCGCACTGCTGAGATTACCGGAGCTGCATAAAGCATTTTTTCTAGAACTGTAGCCTTATATATTTTTAACAATGTTGCTCTATCGCCGCCCCACGATTTATTGGCTACACAGCGAATTAAGTGTAGCCTTTGGTGACACGATGCTCGAATTTGCTCGATATGTTTTTTAAATTGAAGCTGCTGATCGAGAGTGATCCCTAAACATTTATACACCTTTCGTATGGGGATTGGAGTATCATCCATGTTCAATGTACGTGTCGAAACAATTCTCCTAGCTCTCGGATGTTTGAAGATCATCGTTGCACATTTTTCAGCAGAAATTTGGAAACCCGTTCGTTCTTTCCAGCTGCTGATCACATTCAGCGCTCTTTGTAGCCTAGTTTCAGTATCCTCAGAGTTCTTTCACCTGATATCAATACCACATCGTCTGCGTAACTGAGACAGATCACATCGTTGATCAGACCTTCAGTTAAAGTATTAATAGCCACTAAAAATAGGGTAACACTAAGAACAGATCCCTGACACAGACCATTTTCCATTATTTTTTCGTTAGACAAACTTCCATTAACAGCAACTCGTAAAGTTCTTTTCTTCAATGATTGTTCTATGAATTTCCATAAGCGACCTCCAATGCTCCATGAACTAAGTTTTTCTAACACCATGCGCCTCCATGTCGTATCGTACGCTTTTGTTATATCCAAAAACACTGCTTGTGCGTAATACCTTTTCTTCAATAATTCTCGTATAGTTTTTTCGAATGTAACTAGGTGATCTGTTGTGGACCTTCCTTTTCTAAATCCATATTGATGTTGGTGAAGTAATTTTTTCGGCTCCAGAAGAAAAACGAGACGGTTATTCACCATGGGTTCGAAAACTTTTGCCACGCAACTATTTAGGAAAATAGGTCTAATTCTTTGGATTAACTCGTTCGCCTTTCCCTTTATAAATTGGGACAATTATTGATGTAGTCCTATGCGATGGGTATATCGACTCTATCCACAGGTCATTGTATTCTTTTAACAGTTGTTCTTTACATTCTTGAGATAAGTGAGTGATCATTGAATAGTGCGTTTCGTCTTCCCCAGGAGAGGAACTATTTATTCCTTCTAGAGCTTCTTCCAGTTCGTACATGGAAAAAATTTCATTGTACCTTTCATTGGCTTGATCAGAAACAAACAACGATTGAGCTTCAAGTATTATTTTTCTCTGACGAAATTGTGCGGTGTAAGATGCATTGCTTGAAACAAAACTAAAGGCTTCGGCAATTAACTCGGCTATTTCATGGTTCATTGTTGCAGTTCGGCCATCATACGTTATTGCTCCTATGTAGTTTTTTTTACCACCTCCTTGAATTCTACGAAACTTACTCCACATTTCCTTCATGGGTGTTTGTGAATTGAAACTGGTTGCAAATTTTTGCCACGATGACTGCTTTGCTGAGTTAATTAATTCACGTACAGTTTTCCTCGCTTGTTTGAATTCTTCTACAAGACGTTGTTTGCAAGGGTGATCATCTGCTACGGATTTCATTTTCCTAAGCACTTTTTTTTCGTTTTTTTATTGCTGCACCTATGTCTTTGTTCCACCACGGAACCACTTTTCTACCAGGTTGATATGTGGTTTTAGGTATTGCTTCGTTGGCGGCTTGTAGCATTGCTTCCGTCATGTTCAGCATTTGTTCTTCTGGATTCCGATTGGTGGTGAACTGAAGTATGTTGTGATTAACGAAGGTTGTTTCGCCACTGTTCAATACGACCATATTACATTCTGTAAATACTTCATCCATATCTTTTCCTCTGGGGTTAAAGTCGGAGGATCCCCATGAAGGATGGTGTGCATTTATATCACCAAATATAATTGGTTCAGCCACACTACGAATCAGTGATTCGATTTCTGTTTTGTTTACGTTTCTGCTGGGCGACAAATATGCAATTATGATGACAGTATTTATAGGTTGTCCGATCTTCACGATGATGACTTCTAAGGTGAAGTCAGTATCAATTGTTTGACTATCAATACCGCAACAAGCACTCCTCCTGCAGCCCGATGGCAGTCAGTTCTATCTCTGTTATGAACTGTGTAACCGTTAATTTGAGGAGGATGACGTGATGAACACATGGTCTCTTGCAAACAAAGCACCAATGGATCCTTTTCGTTGATCAACAAGTCTAATTCTGCCTTTCCAGTTCTGAATCCTTGGATGTTCCATGAAATTATCATGGGGTAATGGGTTGTTACCTGTTGAGCTGTAGCTGTATCCGGGGGGGATATATAATTAGGTAGTGTAACCGAGCTATTGTACATATAACTTGCCTGCGGAAACAGGCCTCTCATGTCAACAGCCGCCGACGGATCTTCAGGAAAGCCTGGAACGTCATCGGGCGGGGTTGACACGAGGAAGGGCCTAGCTCTATTTGAGCCGATTATTCTGCTGCTAGTAGGTTGGTTGTGATGTTCATTTTCATTACGTTGTAGATCTGCTTCTCCAATGCTAAGTTCTCGTGTGTTCAATGAATTTACCGAAAATTGATGTGATGATGTTTGTTTTCTGGATTTCGTGTTAGGCATGTGCGTTTGAGAAAAAGACGTGGCATTGAATGATTCTATTGAAAAAATTCCATTTCACTGGAGTCACAGTTTTCTTCTGTTGCTTTCTTTCTCGTAGCTTGCGCTTTACGGGAACGGCCAGATTTCCTCTTTACATGTTTTGGCTTTTCAAGCTCTGTCACCACTGCTGATGTCAATGGTAGATTTAACTTTCTTAGTTTTCGGTGATTTCGTTCCTGGGCTTGAGAAGTTAGATATGTTTGACGTGGACTGTCCGGTAGCTTGATTGTCTTTGCATTTTAATTCTTCGATTTCTTCCTGAAGTTGTTTCAATCCTTTCAATATGTTTTTCGTTTGTATCAATTCCATTCGCAATCTTTCGATTTCTTTGGCCTTTTCCGATTCACTACTTTGTTGTCTGAGGCGTTTCAGTTCCTCCTTCAACATGTGTATTTCGTTGTCCTTCTCGCTGTCTTTTCTGATGTTCTCCAGTCTACTCTGTGCACTACATACTGCTGAATAAGTATTTGCACTGTATAATTTGGCGTATTCTTTCCTTGATTCAGCGAATGAAATGCCACTTTCCACTTTTATCTTTATGATTTTCTCTTCTTTTGCGTATATTGGGCATTTTTTATTGACCGGGGAGTGGTTTCCATTGCAGTGTTTACAAACTGCTACTCTAGTACATTCCTCTATTTCTCTTGGGTGACTCTGAGAGCACTTACTACAAATCGCATCATTTTCGCATTTTGCAGTTACATGGCCATAGTTGAAACATTTATAGCATATCATTGGCGTTGGATAAAAGAGTCTGGTTAGAATACGTAGAGGACCAAACATCACATATTTCGGAGGTACAGTTCCGTTTATTGTGAATATGAGCGTTGGTGTGTTATTTTGTTGCCTTCATTACGAGTAATCCTACGAACAGCAATGATATTCTGAGCCTTCAGTTCCTGTTTTAACTCATCTTCAGTTAGTCCTATAACCTCACGGCAGCTTACTACGCAGCGGCTTATGTTTAGTCTTTCATGAGGGACGACTTCAACTTTTGTGCCATCAAGTAACTCGGTCATTTTCATTAGTTTTCGTGCTTGTTCCGTACTCCTGGGTTTAAGTACATATTTGGTACCATTGTCTTCTGTGTGAGCTGCCTCAATTTTACCACAAACTTCATCAATTGATTTCCCTATGACGAATGGTTTTTTTCGGAAGAATATTGTTTCCAATCGGTCTCAATGATAGCACAATTCTTTGTCCGTACATTCCCATTCTGTCCATCCATTTGGGTAATGTTCTAGAATTCATGTTTTCCAATGGATCGCCGGGAGGCGGATGCAAAGGATCCAATGCCATTTAGCCTATGAAATTATTCTATCCAGTTCGAAGTAGTCAGATCACTCTACTTGTATAAACTGTTCAGTCTATGTTGAAACGTTCACTATGCGCCTTAAGCGCCACTAATTTTCTTGTGATCAAGTTGGCTATGACTTTTTTAATAATATAAAAGATTTTTGTTAGCACTTCCGATGAAAAATTCCGATTATGATTATTACAATTGACGGCCTTGAAACGAGAAAAAAAATATTCTCAAGGATGTATTGAACGCTATTTTAAGTTCGCGAATATATTTTCCCTTCTTCTGAAGGGGTTTTCACCACTAAAATTACGCTTTTTGTTGAGCTCACCAAAAGCAACCTTTATATAGCTAATATCATGGCCTGCTCCACGCGAAATAAATTAAATGGATGATGTCAAAACTAACATCAACTGTTTCTTTTCACTCCCTGAAAATTTGATGATAATCGGATAAAAACTCGAATTTTGAGAATGAATTTTGTTTGTGCGGATTTTAAACGGCACACCCTTTATCAAAAGTCGCTTTTCCACATAATGCCGCTCTTTAGCCCTGGTATGACTCTGCGGATCTGGCCACTGTTTTAAAACTGCAATATAAAGTGCTTCACTTCCGAAACCGAACCATAGCTTATCGAACCTATCTTTTCGTGTGGGGTAGTCGATACGTGAAAAGGCTCTGAACGTTCTTATAAAATAAAACTGTCACTAAAATAGGCCCAAACCATCTTACACATGTGAATATCGAATTCTTGGATTTTTTCCACAAAGACTGATCCAAACACAAATAAAGCAGGCAGAAACCATCCATCCCGAAAAACCAACCTTGCCGAACAATCCTAAAATAAATAAGCATTTTGACCCTCAACCCCAAACCCGTGATAACAATTTGTCACTAGCAGAATTGTGGGCGGCTCCTCCCATCGCGGCTGCCAATGTTCTGTAAACATAATCCCCCTCGCTTCTTCTCCGTCATTATTCTGTCTGACAACGTGATTTGGCTCCCTTGGGGGGAGCATCCCGACAGCGGTTCAGGCAGATAAAAAGAAAAGGTCCCGAGCAGTCATTCGGAAATCACACCAATAGCTACTCTCGAGAAAATTAGATTTAAGTGACACGCAGACATGCCACAGAGCGGTGGAGTGGGCGGTCTAAAAAATGAAGAGGAGGCAATCTTCATGGAAAAAAGTCACAGGAGGGTTGTGTCCGAGACACGACCGCATATTTGACGTAGGGTTCCGTTAGGCAATCTGTTGTAAGCTGATTTTGGATATGTTTGAAGAAAATCGTTAAACTCTTTAATAATGATTATGTGGCCCTGAAAAGGGCCGTTTTGTTTGGTTGTTGGATATTGTTTGTTCACTCCACCAGTGTTTACCGAGTGATGATGTAAGAAGGATAGTAAACAGTCGTTGGATGGTGCGTATTAGATAAAAGATACCGAAGTGGAACGAGATATGATGTAAACCGCCCTCTGTGATCCTAGACGAGAAGCCTCTTGTGTTATGTGTCGATGAAATAAAAAAAAATTACCAATGTAATATAATATAATTATCAATACCGAACACAATTATCAATTTTTCTCATCAGTGAAAACATGTTACTTTAATATAGAGAAAACATATTTTAAATTGAAAAGATAATTTTCTTTTATAATTTTTACTTTTTTAGGTGTTTATTCAACCCAATGCGAATTTTAACTGGACTAACAACACCTAATACTAAATGTAGAGCATATGGAAAGTCCCTTTTTGTAATATTTCTTCACTTTTCCAAATTTTCTCGATGTATAAACTTTCCTTGGGTGAAAATGAACACACAAAAACAGACAGTTTAAACCAAACGACCCGTTCTTGAGCGGGAACACACATTGGTTTGACTTGTGACTTATACAGGGTTTTCCATTTCGGGCTTCCGAAAGTATACAGCCCTGCGCTGACAACCGTTTGACATAGCTGTCAACCAAAGCGTCATATCGTTAGTTGAATGTCTGCCATTTTACAATATGAATCATTTAAGCATCGCACAACGTGTTAATTTTGTTAAATTATACTATAAAAATGATGAAAAACCGGCAAATGTTTTTCGAGCATTACGGACGGATTTTGGTCGTCATGGACGGCCTACAGAGCACACAATCGTTAATGTAGTGCGTAAATTCGAACAAACTGGATCCGTAGCGGATATTGTGAAACCTGTGCATCAATGTAATGTGCGTTCGGCCGAAAATATTGCTGCTGTTGCTGCCAGTGTCGAGGATGACCGGAATCCACGGCGTGCTCAGCAATTGGGCTTGTCAAACACATCATTGTGGCGAATTTTGCATTTGGACTTGCACCTACATCCATATAAAGTCCAACTGGTACAAAAATTAGAGCGTGGTGACCATGGAATGCGTCGGGCATACGTCGATTGGGTGAACGAACAACAGCAGCAAAATGCTGAATTTTCGCATCAAATTTTCTTCAGCGATGAGGCACATTTCGAGCTCGGTGGCTATGTGAACACCCAAAATTTCCGTATATGGGGCTCAGAAAATCCACACGTGATTGTTGAGAGGCCATTGCATCCGCCAAAAGTCACTGTTTGGTGCGCATTATGGTCTGGTGGAGTCATCGGGCCGTATTTCTATGAAAATGAGGACGGCGAGACGGTAACTGTGAATGGTGAGTGCTATGGCCGCATGTTAAGCGATTTTTTTTTGCATCAAATTGAAGATATGGATGACATGTGGTTTCAGCAGGACGGCGCCCACGTGCCACACAACACGACCGAACATGGCCATATTGCGAACGCAATTTGAGAGACGCATAATTTCGCGTTTTGGTGATGCCAATTGCGATTTGAGATCATGCGATTTGAACCCGCTAGACTTTTTTTTTGTGGGGTTATGCGAAAGACCGTGTCTATGCCAACTCTACATAAACTCTTGAACATTTGAAAGACAACATTCGTGAAGTTGTGACCGAGATACCGCCCCATATGTGCCGAAAAGTCATCGAAAATTATCTCTTCCGGATCAAGGTGTGCGAGGAAGCCCTAGGTGGACACTTGAATGATGTTGAATTTCACACATAATGGCATAAACCAAACTTTAATTTGAAATAAAAGTTTCATCGAAATTCGAATTCTAAGTGTGTTTTATTTCAATTTACTTTCGGAGTTTAAAGTTGGAAAACCCTGTATTAAGTCATTTTTAACAGAACTGCTACTATACACAATTTTACACTTACTTGTGCTAAATTTCACAATACACGATCAGTCATTGATATGACATTTCACGAAGCAACCAACACTAAAGTTTCAAATTTAAATTGTATTTCCTAGAATTAATCATATCTCTCACCTTACCTGTAATATAAAAATGTCGCCGGCAGCTTGGTTTTGATTTCTCTGTTAGGGAATACATTTCGGTAGGAACAAAAGCTCCCCCTACTTTAATGTATTTGCAATGCCGATTTCCCCCAGGCAGCTTGGTTTAGATGTCTCTGTTAGGGAACACATTTCGGTAGGAACAAAAGTTCCCCCTACTTTCATGTATTTGCAATGCCGATTTCCCTCAGGCAGCTTGGTTTTGATGTCTCTGTTAGGGACTCGCCGCATGTGTCGTCAATTTCGACCAATTAGAAGTGGGTATTTCCGTTAGGATAGTGGTTCAGATTTTTCAATTGGTCGATAGTTGGTTCCATGACATATATTATTTTCTTCAATATAAAAAATTGTTATGGAGTGCCAAAATCGATTGTGCAAAAATGTCATCAATCCTTCATGAAATGATTGAGCAATAAGCGTTTTAAATTGGACAATTTTAACGATGTGCTCGATTCTTGATTTTCAATTTGTACCCGAATATGTTCCCGAAAGACGTAATCCTACGTCAAAAAATAAACCGTCGAATCAAATTGTCGCACCAGGGTACATCACCAGGATCGATGGGGTGAGGTGGTTCCGTCGCTCGATTGGGGCGTCGTCAAGAAGCGTGAGAAAACGTTTTATTTTGCTTTGGTCTCTGGGGTCGGGCGCCGATCACGAGCTCATCATTACAGATCTAATGCGAGCCCATGAAGGAGAAGGAGGGCGTGTGAAAGACGCGTTTGATACCGCTGTCAAATGCGTAAACGGAAATTGAAAATTTATTGATTTAGGTGTCCCCAATCTGCCAGTGGAGAGTGACACATGTAGTGGATCACGATTCGCTTGTGGTCATGCTTCGCGTAGCATATAATTAGCCCAATGTAGAATGTTGGAATCTATGTTTCTGATATTTGTGTCAAACTTCGTTTCAGATTCTTCGCGGGACAGCCTTTGCGGACTCGGCGGAACTTTACGTGCGGAAGTGTTATCACTAGGAAAAAAGGTAATACACCAACACTACAAAGCACATACGGACAACGATACTCTTTGTGCAGTGAATCTGTCGTGTGAAATGTAACAAAAACAATGGCGCTCCCATAATTTATCATTTCGAGTTTCTTGTGAATATATACGATAAAATGAATGAACTATTTATAACGAACCAAAACAACACACTCAAAAAGAACCCATCTTGCTGTGAGCTGTAGATCTTGAACAAAAACTTATACCTTATACTCTAACTAGGACTGCTACTCCTGACCAATAGGAAGGAGGGTTAGAAACACATATTTAATTGGGTGTTTAATCGAATGAGCAACAAAGAAAGAAAAAAAACAATAGACATAGTGAAGCAGAAGGTGATTGACATTAGTGACTAATGAAATTAGCCATATTTATTGACTATAGTAAGAGCTTGTGTATCATAATAACAATCACTGATTTTTTTTTCTAGGTGTACAGAAGATATCCTCTATGACGGTATTTTCATAGATGCGGTCATGAACGAAACGTAGAATAGTGTTACCGTTGAATATATATATGAATCAAAAAGGTTAGCACTCGGTTCCGGCTGGTGCAAGCGCAGTCATCCAGGGGCCATTACGGGGTTCAGTTATTTAAATGTTTCTTATTCTCCCCCTCCCCATAATCCAGTCACGCTCGTTGCCGACAAAAAAGGATCACGTACGGTGCATTCGTTTAAATTGGACACCGTTTTGAAATCATATGCTGCCTCTGATATTTATGGCTGCATTTTGGGGAAGCTCTATTTTCTGTGACCTTTTTCCCGCTTACAACAATAGTAATCCCCTCGAAAGTTCGTCTTTTTGCAGAATTGTTGCAAAATAGGAAACGAAAAATTGTGCGAAACAATTGTTACGCTACGCTGATGTATTTCAGCTCAACCCGAGCGGTTCATGAGATTTGCCTTAAACAGTAACGCAAAATAAAATCCAAATTGATTGTCCGAACTAAACAATTTCATCAATTCCACCTCGTCAGCGTGGTTAAATAAATCTCTGGCACCTGTGCGAGCAGGGAAACCTTTTTTTCTCTCCTGGTCATATTGGCAGCACGTTTTGTTTCCGTGTGCTCACGTACAAATCAGCAAAATCACACCCTTCGTGATGTTTTCCGACCACCCGACCACCGCCTACCCCTCTTCCGTTACATTCCATGAACCAAAGCATACCTGTATCCGCTTCCGACTTATGCTGGACCAGAAGGTGCGTGATTTCACCTTAATTGATATTGTAATTTTGGGAAACCATGCAATTTGAGTCCGCTGGTTGCATTCCCATAAGTGAAAATTATTTTTTAAAGAATCACGATTCAAAAACTATTCATTGTAGCGGAAAGATTGCTAAGGAGAGCTTATAGGGAATCGATAAGTTTTTGCATAAAACTATACGTTTTGATTTTCAAAAACCAAAACAATAAAACCAAACCTTCACAATTATAAACAGTGACAGCACAGCAGTGGAACTCCATACAATCCTCTTACTAGAAAGTGTCCACATTTTCATCGCTTATTTACGTGAAGAATATAATTTTTTCAGGTACACTTGATTTGAGAGTGTATGGATTTCTGGCTGTCTTGACGCAAGGTCTTTAATGAAGAATGATAAGATGGGAAGGTTTATATAAACATATTTATAATTACATAAGTTTATTCAAATATTAATATTGCCCTTCTTTAACTATTCAGTGCAATTTTATCAAAATTTGAAAGAGATATTAAAAAAGAAATTTTTTTTTCAATATTGTTTTGAGATGGTTATTAAAAATCAATGATAACCTTTGCTTTATTATTTATCCACCACCACCTCCCCCCCCCTTACTTGTTAATTTTTCCTGCGTTTCGTTCTTTGACCTATCATTTTGACAAAATTTGAGAGGTTTGAAATTGCGTCAAGATAGAAATTTGGTGTGAGAGAGCGAATGGTGGAAAATTTTCTAAGCTTTATAATTAAAGTTTTTCTGTAGTATTTAATTTTTGAGTTTGTTTGAATGACCGATTGTTTTTGATTCATCAAAGATTAAAGAATAAGATTTCATTTGATATGTCGGTTTTTGAAATCGACTCAATGGTTGAAAAGCTATGACGTTTTGGAAGAAATCTTACTTACTTAATCAGCAAAAGGCTCCAGTGGCATGTGCTGTACACAAAAGTCGTCTCCATTCACATAAATTTTATATATTTTTTTTCCAATTCTTAACTTTCAAACTCATTTCAAGGATCAACATATCATATCTTTCTATTAATCCGCAAACATGCCTAGTAGTAACTTAAAAAAACCAAACTCATAAACGACAAAAAATTCGATTGTATATTTTTTATATATTTTTACAGTTTTACAGTACACATTCGCTTATTGGCGCTTTTTTAGTTAGAGTGCTTTTTAATTGGCGGTTCGCTAGTTGGAGCACGCGCCAATCAAAAAGCAGTCATCCGTCATTATTGTATGTCAGTTTTACTCTTTTGTTTCAATGCCATTTTTATTGAAGGGTCTTTGAATGTTACACTCAAAAAATTAATGCACAATATTGCAAATGTTTTCGTTTAAAAATATATATAAATATATATATATATATATATATATATATATATATATATATATATATATATATATATATATATATATATATATATATATATATATATAATATACAGTGAATTATATCACATCCACTATTTAAGGAAGTTAATGATACTTATATTTTCTAACATCAATCCAAATGCAGTAATCCTAATTATTATTATGGCCGCACTAAAAGACATGAAAAACAACCAGAAAAACGCTAACTTTGTAATTTGTGAACTATGGTAGTAGTTTTCAGATTTTCGTGAAAATTGGTAGCTTGTTTTGGTTATGGTAAAACATTGAACCTGTATTATTTTTTTTGGTGATTCGATTTTTTCACTTTTCCCAAAATAACTTTTATCAAAAACTCATAACTTTTGAACCACTAAGCCAATTCGGATGATCGACACATCAAACTGAAGTTAATTAGCTAGTCTTTTTAAAAAAAAAGTATCAAACTTGCAGGAAATTTCAATTTTGTTTTCGTAATTATTGATTGTATAATTTTTTTTATTGTTTACATGGTTTCGGGGCCAACGGCGCTGAAATTTTCTATATTTTTTCTTAAAAACTGAGGATTTTTTACACATTTACATTTTTTACTCAAAATCAGATGTGTCCTTTTTTCCTTTTTGAGTTATAATGTTAACGAGTTGATCGATATATCAAATTAAAGCCAATGAGCTAATTTTTTTGGAAAAATATTACACTTGCGAAAAAAATGAATTTTGTTTTCGTGATTAATAATTGTATCTAGTTTTTATAGTTTACATGGTTTCGGAAAGTCGAAATATTGAACTCCCGGCCCCGTCAGGTTGACGCCATATGAGCCTTAATAAAAATATATATTTTGGGATGGTTTCGGAACCAAGGGCGCTGTATTTTTTATATTTTTTCTTGAAATCTGAGGATTTTTTACTTAACATATTAAAAAATGAGGGATGTGTTCTTTTTCGTTCTTGAGTTATGATTTCTCAAAGTTAACATGTTTTTAAGCTTCTTTCGATCATCCTATGCGACTAGACTATATATATAGGTATATGCGAATAGAATTCCTCTTTTTTGCAAGTGTGAAATTATTGACTTCAATCAACTATGTCAATTATCTGAATCGGTTTAGTAGATCAAAAGTTATGAATTTTTGAAACCCGTAATTTTTGGAAAAAGGGAAAAAAATAATTTTTTGAACCATCGGTTAAATTTGAAAAATCATAATTTAAAAACGAAAAAGAACACATTTTTGATATATTATCTAAAAAATCATTAGTTTTCGAGAAAAAATATAAAAAATATTGCGCTCTTGGACAATGAAAACTATAAAGAACAAATACGATCAATAATTAAGAAAACAACATTATTTTTTTGCGAGTGTAGTATTTTTTCAAAAAAGACTAGCTAACTGGCCAATTTGATATGTCGATCATCTGAATCTGTTTAGTAGTTCAAAAGATATGAATTTTTGAAAAAAGTTATTTTTGGAAAAAAGGGGAAAAACTAGATTTTTCGAACCACTCTAAAATGGAATGGGATCTAATATTTAGCGATATGAAACAGAACTAGCAATCTACAAAAAAACTTGAGAACCACTATATCGGTTTGGCATGGAATATATATAACACTAAAAAAAATATAGTTTGGTGTTAATTTCCCCGGCAACTAAAAAGCTGATTACTAGAAACTAATTGATGTTAACGTTTATTACCTTGTAAATTCTAGAACAATACCAACAGAGGGTATTTTAAAAAATAAAAATGGCTTTTTACGGGGTGTGTTCGAAACTGAAAAAAATTAAATTTATTTAAAAATCATATTTTTATGATGTTTTTTAAGCGTACATACATAACCTAGTCGTATAATTATTGTATCATTCAATTTATTTCATTGAGAATACTTTAAAATATTTCAACCGATGCTCTTACCACATTTTAATGTTTTTATTCAATGTCCAGTTTCTATGACGAAGCTTCATTCGTAAATTACACATTTGTCATCAATGGTGGAATACGACCATAAATGGTGTTATAGCACAGTAAGTTATGATTACAATACATATGGGTTTATTCTGATAATGCAAATATTGACGACATTATACATAAACCGATCAAAATGCATTATAATATTTGTCCACAGCACTTTCAGCACCTATATATATTTTATTCGTAATTTCTATCCCATTCGCCGTGTTTATCATGATGATGCTAACATTAATAACATCATATATGAACCTCCCATCTTATATATGACGTTTCTCACCGTTTTAGAGAATGTCTTTCGGGTAACTGTCATTCGGGTGAGTGGGTTTCGGGTAAATGTGACACAATCATGTGGAACACCTTTTATTATCCATTTTACTTAACATTGTGTTCAATTTTTAGAGCGTAAACCATCTGTCAATTTTTTCACTGTTTACATTTTCTTGCCACAAATCGTTGCCACTTTTTTCTCTCATGTTCCACTTCTCTTCTCTGGTGACAGGGTATTCGTTCGGGAGGAAACTTTGCCCAATCGCAGATTTTTTTATGGCCTAGCCACAGATTTTTTCTCGTATGTATTGGCGCGACTAACCATTTTGCTACTTTTACTATTACTCTATTTAGTGGTGTTCCTGGATATGCTGACTGTTTAAAAGCCTCTTTTTGTACAAAACAATGGATCGCTTCTCCTCAATTTATTATTATCTATGCCGAAGAATCTCCCGTCCTTAGCTAATTGATCCGCTAATGTATTTCATGTAAATCCAGTATGTCTTGGGACTCGGGCCGATTTACGTTTAGATTCTTCGCAACTCCGAAAAACACACATTTTGTTTTAGAGATATTGCTTTCGATATTGCTACATCCAAACTAGCGTTGGTAAAAAAACATCTTCGGCAGAAACAATGTTGTGCTGAAAGGGAAATGAACAAATATAAGCTCCTTTTTCGAAAGTTTTAAAATGTACACTCTGTCCAACTTCTATAAGACTACCCTGACTATAGTTCGTTGCAACACAAACAGTTAGAATTTCAACAAAATACATTCATACATTGTCGAATGCTTAGAATAAAGTATGTTTAACGTCAGTTTCGTCCAAAAGAGTTGTTCGTTTATTTATTGTGCTTAAGTATGATAACTTCAGCTGTCCAGTTTCTGTAAGACCACTTCAATATTCATAAGTATTACTAGTTGAACCGGCAAACGTTGTTCTGCCGTTTAAATTCCAGAGAATATTTCGGGTGTTAATTAAAACCTAACTAATGTATTTTAAGCGTGTTTGAATGTTTTAACGATCTACAAAATTATTTGAATGTAATCGATAAAAAGGACGAATGAAACGTTTTCAACGGTAGTTGGTATGATGTTTCATGGTGCAATGTATTTCATTAATGTAACAGATATGTTTGATCTCTCAAAAGTTAAGTGTAAAGAAAAAAAAGTAATAGATTTTTGTCGTAAAGTTGAAAAACGCGCTTCTATTTTTCAATATGGACGGCTAAATTTATAATTGATGGGTCTCGTTCATGAATTGGGAAACCAACGATACCCCAAACAACAATGGAGCTGATGTATCGTTCTTATTTTAGAACCGCATTACTTCGTTGTTGTCATTCAATCGAGGAGTATTCACAGCG
Source organism: Toxorhynchites rutilus septentrionalis (assembly GCF_029784135.1). Lineage (NCBI taxonomy): Eukaryota > Metazoa > Arthropoda > Insecta > Diptera > Culicidae > Toxorhynchites > Toxorhynchites rutilus. The sequence continues at coordinate 272,975,586 of NC_073745.1, forward strand.
GTATTCTAATTAAGCCATATTGCAACTTCCTTTATCCACAGACTTGCAAATGTATTAATTGCTATTTGCTCAGCTGAGGCGAATATGGGTACTACTCAACGATTTTCAATTTCAATGTCTGCGTTGTTGATATTTGTGAATGACATTATCAGTATTTCTTCGTTAATATATTAGATATTCTCCTACCCTTGCGATTTTGTCGTAGGTGAAATCTCTAGAAAAACGCTTTGTACATATTCCATCTACATGCAAAGCGATAAAGTTTTCAAATCACTCCATGGACCATACACCATTATTGTGTTAACAATATCGAACAGTTATTCATATTCCCGAATCCGATTGGTTGGAAACTCGATCGAATTCCACGATCGCTCGATGTCGTTTAAATACATAGAAGACATAGTCCTTACCCTTACTTAACTTTTTGACGTGGGACTACGTCTAACCGGAGTATATGGGGGATAAAATGAAAACCTAAACACAGAACATGCAGGAAAAAATTAAAGATTCCGAATGCTTATAACTCGAACATTTCTTACTGGATCGGAAAGATGTTTGCATCAATTGATAGGGAATATTTCTACGCTTCTATCGCAATTAATAAAATGTCATTTTTCATTAGATAAACAATCGAATAACTGTAAAATGTTAAGCGTTATCTAAACTTCATAACTACCTCATTTTTATTGGCCCGATCTACGGTTTCCCTAACACAGCCATCAAACCCAAGCAGCCTTGGGGAAATCGGCATTGCAAATACATGAAACTCGGGGGAACTTTTGTTCCGATTGAATAGTGTTTCCCCAACACAGACTTCAGAACCAAGGTGTCTGAGGAAATTGGTATTGCAAATTCATGCAAGTCAGTGGCATTTTTGTTCCGACTGAAATGTGTTTGTTTAACACAGACTTCAAAACCAAGATGTATGAGAAAATCGGCTCTGCAAATAAATGCAAGCTTCGAGTATTTTTGTACTCGCTTGACTGTGTGCAAACTAGAATATGTTTCCTTAACACGGTCTCCTAAACTTAGGAACCTGGGAAAATTGTTGCAGACACTAGAGACGAATGAATTTTCAAGTTTAAATCCTTTATAGTATACAAAGTAGAAGTTGAAGTTTTTGATTCATGCAAGCCGGGGGTACTTCTGCACCCGCATTTTTTTTTGCACTCCGCAAAGTGTTTTCCTGTGCTCCCGTGGCTGAGTGGTGCGTCAAACCTAACATGCCGGGGGTTCGGATTCGATTCCCGTTCTGGTCGGGGGAATTTTTCGTCAAAGAAACTTCCTCCGTCTTGCACTGTGGTCATGCGTATTTCTTGAGCTTGCCACTCAGAATGCGTTCAAGGCGTGTTATTTGTCATAGAAATCTCAATTAAGTACTAACAAAATGACGCAAGTAATACTACATTCAGACGGCGAAGCTCCTCTAGGAACGTTAGTGCCATTCAAGAAGAAGAAAGTGTTTTCCTAGCACGGATTACAAAAGCGGGTACGAACGCAACGCTTGGGTCGGTTATTCATTATTGTATTGAAGGATATGTCTTCATATATTCTGCTCACTGAATTTCTACGCATACCATTTGATGATTAGGCAAAATGTTGTCATTAAATTTACTTGTAACGAAGAAAATTTAATCAATACAAACAAATGATTGCTAAGCTAAGGTAGTCCCACGTCAACCTTGCGGTTATATCATAGATACAACCCACCCATTTTTTGTCTATAAATTTCCTTGCATTCCCACCAAAACTTTATACATGAAAAAAACATCGTCAGACACAATTTTTCTTTCAAGATTTATCCCCCAATTGCAGAGAATGTGTTGCATTCCACATCGAACACAGTTTTGATATGTAGAATTAACTTCCAGTCAAAAAATGTTGAGAAGCGTGTTTATTCCTCCGGAATATCCATTTTACATTTTTGTCTCACATAAATGGAACACGGAGCTCAATGTTATCTATTTCGAATTGCGTCGCAATAACGGCGTTGCTCATGATAGCCTTTCCCAAGTGAATGTATTCTTCCTCAAGCCACTTATGTTGATTAGATCGTAGAAATCGCAGTCGTTCGCTCTCTACCTTCGCGTACATGTCGACCATGAATTGTTGGTACAGCTCACGACATCATATAATGACATCATACGATACACATAAAATCCATGAAGCGCACTCCTTTATTTTATTCGTCCGATATAGCTATTCATAGATATTATTTCAAAATGAGTAATGATGTTCCTAATGAATGGAGTACCTGTGGCAGGATCACGTTGTCTAATGTTTGAGCAATATTTATCTTGTTCTTTCACAACGGTCGGGCAATTGTCGTCAAAGATATTTCTTCTGATTTGCATTGTGGTCACAAACATTCTAGAGCTTGCCACTCAGAATACATTAAAGGCGAGTTTTGGTATGGAGATCTTAACTAAGTACTACTAAAAATGATGCACTACGATGAGAAGGCAAATGATGGGAACGTTAGTGTTATTGAAGAAGAATATGGAGAGAGTCGTATGAACGATGTGCGTTAACGATGAATTCCAGATTATTGTTTTTTCTTCGAATCACAATTTCTCGCGTCATTGTGCAGACACCTTCTAAGATGTTAGTAACGCTTGCGCACTGAATCTAGATACGTGCTCTCCAGCAGATGTTTTATCAGAATTGACAATAACGTGGTTGTCATTTTGTAATCCGAGCAAGTGTGATTTGAAGTATTTCAATATTTTGTTGTGCTCATTCAACAATACCTTCAGCTCGCCGACGATACGCCTGGCTTTAGACGAAGTGAGGTTACTTGCGAATGTGTGAATGAAAGTTCGACCTAGCGCCATCTGTCACTTAACAACATAAATAAATACGTTCTGTTTGAAAAACGACCGACGTTTAAATTATTTGAATATTGTTTGTACAAAACTAAAATCGCGATAAAAAAATAGGGTATGGGTAAAGCGACCAGATGGTCAGAGGTCTAACGCGGGACACAAAAACAAAACGTTATGTATATAAGATATGTGAACATAAACCATACTTTAGCCTGTCTAAACTGATCTGTGTTATTTTTTTCCAAGTATCGGCACTCGATTGTGATTTTTCGGTGGTTTAGATTCTGCTTACGCCTGAAAAACCCCTCGCTCAATCAGAGCATTTACGCCTGGCAAGTACGATTCAAATTCTGCAATTTTCTTCAAATTACCGAATGGAATGCTCGAAAATACCAATTCATTTTTAATCAATTTTAGGCTGTTGATTCGCAGCAGCAGCACTGTCAAGCAACTTGATTTTTTCATACTGTAAGCTCCACCCCACAGCGAAGGATTTGGACATCCGAGACAATTTGTGTGTTTACAACATCTCATCTCATCTCCCTGCCGCTCCTTAAGCTGGGAGATCCGGGAAGCCGGGAGGCCAAAATGGGCATTTTTATGCGGAAGCGTCAGACGAGACCTGTCGTATCTGAGCAGCAGGCAATCTCACAGAAGGAGTAGCTTGAGGTGCTGGTGGGAAATTTCTTTCCGGCGAAAGAAGTGAAAAACTTTTTTTTCACTGGTGAAAAACTTCTTTTCGTGCTAATAACGAAAGACGAGACGTACTTGATGCTAGAATTCAACGAATTGAGAGGACTTTATGTTCCCCAGGTAAGCGATGACGTCGAATATATCATCCACATCAAGTTCTCGAAGAAGGTCCTTCTCTGACAGACGTGAAGGGAATCTTCACTCCCGACATTCTTCCAAAAATAGAAGTAAAAAGTGACGAACCAGCCAAATGAGTTGAAAACCGCTATAATACAGATATAAAAAAAACCTGAAGGGAATGTCCAAGCCGCTCTTCTTTCGAGTCATATGGTGAACGGGGAGATATAAAGTACGAAGTGCTTACCGCAGTTGCGAAGGTGATGTGGTATTTAGGCTGAACCTGGGATCAGCCCATTATGTCAAAAAAACACTGGAGCTGGAGATAACAATTGTCGCGAAGACCGTCAACCTTCCGAACATTCCCCAGCTGCGACCTATAGAAAACTTTTGGGCGAATGACCAAAATGGAGAGACAGTCGACCACCAAAGCCACGAAAAGGTAAAAGAACACGCCGAGATGAGATGTTCATCGGTCATGGTTGAGGTTCAGGCCAACTTCCGTAAGACCGCCCAGCGCTTCACTTACGATACTGTCGAGTATACACTAATTCTCTGGACTTATTTAAAACATTAAGCCCTGGCCGAGCTAGGGGGCCGAGATGAACTTCTCGTCTGACTCACGTTGGTCCCTGCGGATCAATAGGGAGCTTTTATAAAAATCATTTTCCAATTTTGTTGCTGTCGTTTCGCGGGACGTAATCTTACGCGGGACATTTTGTTGAAAGGCGGGACTGTCCCGCGTAACGCGGGACGTCTGGTCAATTTAGGTATGGGGGTTTAAATTTGTGGTTATTGTGGCGTTGTTTGAAGCAAAATTTAAGAAAAAAAATATTCAGATTTTTTTTCTGCATAGGCCCACTCTAATCGGTTTTAAATATTTAGTAATCGGTATCTTAGCGGTATCGTATACAGTTTACAACTTTTTTTCATGCTTACCAAGCTTTTTGTGCATAATTTCACCAAAATCGGTCGAGCCGTTTCGGAGGAGTTCGGTAACAAACACGAGCAAATTCTCTGATATCAACATTTTCTTGGTGAAATGCATCGATTTGTCTTTCTTCTATCTCCGTGAGCACTTTTCCCTTCGGTATTTACCAGATTTATTGATCAAAACAACTAAAACAACGGAAAATGTAACTGGTCTTATAGAAACTTGACAATTGAAAAATACGAAAACATTCGTTTACGCTCAGCGCTTGCACACACACATATGAAAATCATGCAGTGCATGTGAGTCACCAATACCTACACACTAGAACATAAATTGAAGCATTGTTTGTTTACAATGACACTTTTACAGGGACGAATGACCATCGGGTTAAAGTCTCTTAAAAACTGAACTTACAATGACACAAAGCAGTACTGTTTCTAGTATGATTTATGGTATATCCAGGTGTCGTTTAGATTATGTTGCCTTTTTTGCTTTTTTATAAATAACTCCGCCTCCGAATGACGGATCTCTATAGTAGCATGTTCGAAAAAGAATTTGAGACTATTGAAACCCAGAGCAGACGGTTCAAAGCCCCTGACGAGGATTATTGTAAAGGGTTTTTCAATAAGAGCGCTACAAAAGTTTTTTTTTGAAATAAAACAAAAACGGTTTTGGTTTGGACGCAAACAGTTGACAGGGGCAGCGGCAGATTTTGTTGCAAGAGAGAAGACACAGTACGGTCAATCGTGGTAGCGCGAAATGTGGCAAAGTATGGTACAGGTGCGCCATCGCGAAGAGGTTAAAGATTTCACAATGGTTAAGCTCTCCGTTTTACTTTCAGCAAAAAAAAATGGGTGGGTTATATCTATGATATAACCGCAAGGTTGACGTGGGACTACCTTAGCTTAGCAATCATTTGTTTGTATTGATTAAATTTTTGATTGAATAAAAGAATTTCCGAATCCAATACATTTGCTTTGTGAGTAAAAAGATTGTATAATGCCATGTAAGGTCAATTCATGCATTGTGATAGATTATGTTATTCATTACAAGTATATTTAATTCCCTTTACTTTCCTTTTACGTTGGTATGATGACATCTTGGTTTTGAAATCTGTGTTAGGCAAACACCTTTGACCTTCTTTGTGTTAAAGAGGCTTTAAACTTTCAGTTCATTCGCCTTCAAGGCAAACACATTTCAATCGGAATAAAAATACCCCCGACCTGCATGAATTTGCAATGCCAATCTCTAGCCTTGAGAAAAACCCTGGAAAAACTTTACTCTACTCCTGCACTACACCTCCACCCTCAATGCCTTGAGGAAGGCACTCGGTCCCTCGTCGTCCAGCTCGACCAGCAACGATGTTGTCCAGTCGGTGTCCACACAAAGAATGATTTGCAATGCAGATTTCTATAACGCTGCTGGTTTTTGAAGTTGAACTTTTGATGGCTGTGTTGGGGAAACCGTAAATCGGGCCAATCAAAACGAGGCAGTTAGGGCGTTTAGATAACGCTTAATATTTTACAGTTATTCAGTTGTTTATCTAATGAAAAATAACATTTTATTAGCGATAGAAGCGTAGAAATACTCCCTATTAATTGATGCAAACATCTTCCCGATCCAGTGAGAAATGTTCGAGGTTTAAGCATTCGGAATCTTTCATTTTTTCCTGCATGTTCTGTGTTTAGGTTTTCATTTTATCCCCCATATACTCCGGTTAGACCTAGTCCCACGTCAAAACAAACTTCTATGTGAGTAACAGGACCAGTAGTTATGTGGATAGCGTGGGTGTGCGGAACACCTTTACGACTCAATCGACCTTGGTTCGATCCCTGCTTGACATCGTTGGGGATTTTTTATACTACTCTAAGCTGACATTTGTTCTGAGAGAATGAGAGTGCTCCATACTCGATGACTGTCTGCTCCATACATACTAACGTTTTACTACTCCTAAAAAGGTGTTTTTACTTGTGCATCTGACGCTTTAACATATGAAAAAGCATCTTTTATACCAAGTACGATATCTATTCTGCCAATGCTAGTTTGGGTGTCCATATCTAGAGAATAGAGGGAGCACATACCATTGAAGTCCAGGTTACTTTTTCACGACTTGAGCAACATGTGGTCGTTAGTGAGCTCATGTGATGGTACCTGGTTTAAACAGTTTATGATATACAACGCTGAGTTAGTCCCACTAAACGAGCTTAAAACCACTGATCGGTGGTTTGACCGCCAATGATGTTGTTGGCCGCCGTAACTGCAAATGCAAAAGATTGGTGATTATTATGGACATCCCTACATACTTTGGGTGTTACTTATTTCGAAAAATGGGAGTTGTAGCATCAGTATTTTGGGACACCATGATCATTTTGAGAATAACAACTGGATAATTATAAAAACAGGATACAATTACCTGTTTTAAGATTGTTGTTTAATCATAGATAACTTTTGATTATATTTTAATCAGTTTAAATATAAAAAAAAAGTACATAAAAGAGACAAGGTTTTTAGAGTATAATTTTATACAAAGCCTAATCGATTCTCTCTACGACTTTTCTCAATCACCGTTTATCTACAACGAAATGTTTTCGAATTATTATTGTTCTGGAAAATTCATATGAGAAAACACATACAGCATTTTGGGAAATTTTATAATTCTACGTAAGCGGCAAACTTCATTTATCTAACTGATCAACTTTTTTGAGCGTGAATGGAATTAGTCTTCCAATTTTTTCATTTAATTTATAGGAGAAAAATATCAATTCAAACATATCCTCCATACGACCTAAATGGTACCATTAGCTGTACCAAGAAGTTTAATTTCATTGCCCTCAGTTAAAAATGTTTAATTTAGCAGGAGAAAAAAAATTGTAGGATCAATATACATATTAGGAATAGGTTCAATATTTGAACTAAATCTTACGTTGAATAAAAAAAACCCTTAAGCAAGAAAGGGATATAATCAAAAGTTTGTAACGATACACATTATGCAAATAGATACATTCAAGCACACACACAAACACACACACAAACAACACTAAAAGTAACATTACAATAAATTATGCTCAGAAACAGAAACACGAACTATATATCAAATGGTGTTTTTCGTCTGCTGTTTAAACGAATACAACATTTTGAAGTGAATTAACGTATATCCAACTCGTTTATACTGAAAACAATGAACAAACACACAGGACATGTTGCAAAAACCAAAAAAAAAAACATACTTTAGGAGTACATCTAAATAGGCAAAACTATGAACAAGTAGTTAATATTGAAGTTAAAGTGTGAACCAGTTTGGGAATGAACGAATCCAAGAACCACAATAAGCCATGTTGAAAAATGAAAGGAAAATAAAGATATATGGAAACATTAAAAAAAAAAGGATTACTGTTCACTCACGTTGATGACATCCGAAAAGACCGGCAAATGTGCCACCCATAAACGCACATCTATTGATGACCTCCAGCTTATCGAAGCCATTTGTGATGATCTGACAAAAGCGCGGCTAATGTTGCACTTATTCAAAGCGCGTCCTTTTTTTCGCGGGAAGACTATAAACTCACCGCGTTTCCACAGGATTTCTCACGCACACAAAGGAATCGCACACACACCCTCAACCCTTGCATAGTTCGTATACCCGTGTTGCGGGTACAAATGGTTTCCACACTGCCACCCCTTCCGGCCTTATTTGTCCTATTTGTATCACACGAAAAGCTATCATGTCATTTTGAATTTTTCAAATAGAAAAACAACACCCCCGGCGGCATCTTACTGCGCTCTCTGTTTCGGTTTTATTTTATTTTTTATGATGATCTCGTTTCATGATGTCAACTTCATCAATCTTGTTTTCTTTCCCGTAACATCGGGGTTTTCCGTGGCATCGTGCAAAAGCAGCTCGGAACATGGGTGGCAAATGATACCAAGTGGTGACACCCGTGAAACACAGTGGGATTATGCTGGATGTTGGTTATTATTTGAGTTCTATTTTATCCGCGACTAAACTTTATAGCGGCCGACACGGATGGCGAATTCTTTGTGATTACCAATTTTTCTATTGGCACTACAAAAGCATTGGTGGAACAGCACGTTAATTGACGTTGTGAAGTTGCGATATTTACTTCCTTCCCCAGGGCTTTCAGTGCTGCTGGGTGTTGAAGCTGCTGATAATGGTGGACTATTGGTTCGAACATCGGGAACTGGAATCGCTAATAGTGAAGATCCGATGAGAAAGTGACCCAGGATTACGAGGGTCGGGAATTGGCAACACTGATGTCATGTGAGTCCATCTGACGGTTCCATCGTAAAGTTTGACATTTTTGACGATATACGTACTCAGAACATTTTGTCATACGGACGCTATTTGTTTATTTTATATTTAGTTGAAAGTTTGGTCTCGGCAATAAAATCGAACTGAATCGTGAACATTTTCGTGCGATGATTTTTTACGACTTTCGACGTGGATTATCACAACAAGAGTGCGTCAATCAACTTAATTTGACTTTTGGCGATGAAGCTCCATCAAAAACCACTGTGTATCGCTGGTATAGTGAATTCAATCGTGGTCGTAGTTCGCTGTCCGACGAGTTTCGTGAAGGTCGTCCAAAATCGACTGTAGTGCCAGAAAACATCGATGCTGTGCACGAAATGATTAAGGAAGATCGTCATGTAACCTATTGTGAGATTGAGGCATCCCTAAGCATTAGTTCCACCAGCATATATGCGATTTTACATGAACACTTAGTTGTGCGAAAATTATGTTCACGTTGGATCCCACATAATTTGACAACCACTCAAAAAAATTATAGGAGGTTGTGTCCAAGATACGACCGCATTGTTGACGTAGAACTACACTGTTATTTTATATAACTCGCCATACATTGATGGTTTGAAACTACTAGGAATATAAATACTTCTCATCATTTTGCGCTATTCTCAAAAGAAACGCTTATGTTAATATTACTGGCATTACTTTTTTATGCGCGAGGGAAATGCAGCTTTCACCCTTAGTAGAGGAGGTTTTGCTACTGGCAAGCAAAACCTAATCACATACAAAATTCCAGAACGACATTTACTTTCTTGGTGACTAAACAAGCGAAATAAACTTTTTTTTCTTAATAACAATCTCGAAAACAGTAGCAAGGTTCATTATGATCAATATTGGTGCAAATGCAATCCTAGTTGAAAGCAGTTTTGCGATTGGCACGCGAACCCAAACAACTTATAACATTCCAGTAAGACATTCAAGATGCTTGGTATTCCCCAAATATTTTTTTGGCGCTCAACTTTACCGCCTGCTTTGCCATAACGTCAGTTTAATGCATTGATGCATTCTCAAAGGCACCAACGAAGCCCTTATGACGGAAAACAAACAATGTTAACAGCTTGGAAAAAGACTGAATTATGCCACACAGCTTGTTCTCTGCTGTAACATCCATCGATGCGAATTCGCTGATGGCTTTGTCAAGAGCGACCGCCTTCACCACCAGCGGGGGGTTGATTTTGGTTGCTGCCTGGGTAACAGCGTTTACATTTTCGACCGACGCGCCGAAATCGCCTACTTCGATGTTGTTCGATGCGGTGTCACTTACGAAGGCTCGGTTCAGTGCGAGCGCTTTTCACTGCACCAACATCGCGTGCAGCATTAGATGACGCTTGCCTCGGAATTTTATTGCCCCTGGCAATACGTTCGTTCATTGCAGGACTCGAGCCTGCCTTCCTCTTCTTCTTGCTCATCACACACTACGCGAAGCGTAACCGAACGACGATATCCAAGTTGGATTACCACTGGTGGGGTCCAATCTTAGATCGAAGCGCAGCGAAAGCAAAGTGAACTGGATTACTCAACAGTCCGATGCCGAATGAAAGTTTGCCTCAGCGAGATCCACTGTTTATACTCTAGGCAAGTATTCCCCTTCATTCTTCTACCTTTTCCTTTGTTCACGGAGACTTTAAATCCTACGATTTCCCTTCCGTTGGTCGTCGATAAGTTGCTCGTTATTGACAGCTCTGTTTGGGAAAGCACACAAAATGGACAGAACAAATGTATGGAAAAATGGAAACGCTTAAAGTTTTCATGAATTTGACCCATCTACAAATCAGGGGAATCTAATGTATAGCATATTAAACAAATCTTACGGAATTTCCGATTCGTTTAGTATGTAAATCGCCAAAATCCGTTCGCGACAAACAAAGTTATTGACGTTAACTTTATTTCATAAAAACGTGACCTGTTTTCTGATTTGGCACCCTTAATGAAAGACGTAGTTCTACGTCAAAAAAGGCTCGTGTCGATTGGAATAAATGCTTTGAAAATTGGTTTAAGCGCATGCAAAAGTGTATCGGTCATCGTGGCGAGTACTTTGAAAAACAGTAAAAATATATTCGCAGCTTAACTATTTGTTTTTGTTCCTATTCCCGAAATATAAATAGCGACCCTCGTAGAACATCCACATCCAACGTTGACGGATTCAAGCCGACCACCAACGGGGATTGCGCCTAGCTGATCGCGGAACGGATTGAGGAATTTCAGCGGAGAGCGGACGGATACGACGTGATGGTTGGATAGATAACACTGGTATGCCTGGCGTCGGGAATTTCCTAAAGGAGGCCGTACATTGTTTGTTCGGGGGTCAAGTATTTGACGCTTTTTGACAGACAAAGTTTGGTTTGAAATTTGTACAAATACTATTTTGTTTGCCACTTTTCTATTATCAACAGTGGCAAACAATGTCAAACATCGAACATGGGAAAAATCGACTGAAATATTTGAGGTAACCTAACCGTGTACCGACAGGTTCGAAGAATATTTTAGGCATCCAAAAATTTACTATTTGCTTGTCGTGTTTTCTGTCAAATACATTTGATGAATACACATTGATCAAATTTTATCTGTCAATAATAGTTAAATATTTGTCTCCGGTCAAACAGTGTATGGGCACCTGCTCTTCTTTGTTGAACGTCTAGGTCGTTTGCGTTCACAAGTCCTGTGCAAACACACTTCCCAGTACGCCTTCCGTAATTGAATTCCATTTGTGCATCCGAAAATCACCCTTTGGTAACAGTTGCTCAAGTTCCTGCTTCAGCAAGAGTAAGGATATCACCCGTCCTGATTTATCAGGACATGTCCTGATTTTAAGATCCTCAGCTGGCGTCCTGATTTATTAATCATATTCTAGCATTTGTCCTGATTTTCATAAGAAACTCAGTTTTGTTGAGGAATTATAATTTTTTCCGTGTTTTTTTATTTCGTTTCAAACTAGCGATGAAACGGATAGTGGTTTGGCCGGATAGCAGGATAGTCGGAAGAAGAAAATAAAGGAGCACATTGCAGATTACGAAATGAGAAGTTACGCTCACAGAATTAGCAAAGACGAGATGATGTCTACGGATCTAAGGAAGGTGTTATATCTGCCACTTGGTGTAGTACAGAATCCTAAAAAACCACAGAATATGAGATTTATTTAGGACTTTATTTAGGAATTTGTTTTTTGTTATCAATATCTTCAAACAATCACGTTTTCTTACTATGAGCAAGTTCATGGGTCCAATCGCAGAATTGTTCATTGATTGATCTTCTAATTTTTTTTATTAAATCGTTTATTTTTACAGGCTCAGTTACATAAGTTTAAAGGAGCCAAACTCCTATCTGTATTGTTACAAGTATATATAATCATTTTTCATTAATTCTAGTGTTAATGAAGTAGAGAACCGATTACTCGCGGTTTGCTCGAGTTTAGAAGGGTGACATTTTTTTCAGGAAAAGGAAGGGATATAAGGATATGTTGACAATGTTCACACTCACATTCGCACTCACATTCATCATACTCAATTCTTAAGCCTATCTTATATCTAATATGTATTTACATTTCACCTTATTCTATTGTTAGTAAGAAGGGATTTAATTTCTCGCGAAGGAAAAGGAAAAGGAAAATATAAGGATATAAGGACAATCACACACGAAGATCGATAACTTTTAAGAAGACGTATATTTGGGACATGTAATCAAGGTCTAACCGAGCCAACACATCTCTCACCGGCACATTGGGCTGTCTTCCTCTGGCCCGAAGAGAGTTTTCTAAATTCGATCTGGCAACAAGATACACCTCGCACGACCAAACAACGTGTTCGATGTCGTGGTAACCTTGGCCACAAGCACAGATATTGCCATCGGCAAGATTAAAACGAAAGAGTAGCGCGTCTAACGAACAGTGATTGGACATGAGTCGAGAGAAGGTGCGAATAAAGTCCCGACTCAAGTCCAGACTTTTGAACCATGGTTTGAGGCTAACCTTTGGGATAATCGAGTGAAGCCACCGACCCAATTCATCTTCGTTCCACTTACGTTGCCATTTAACGATGGTATTTTTACGGACTAAAGAATAAAATTCATTGAAAGCGATTTGACGCTGATAAATATCGCCTTCAATTGCACCTACCTTTGCCAATAAGTCAGCCCTCTCATTACCCGGAATTGAGCAATGTGAGGGGACCCAGACAAAGGTAATGACATAACAGCGTCTGGTTAAAGCACTCAAAATTTCTCGTATTCTCTCAAGGAAGTACGGCGAGTGCTTTTCTGGCCTCACTGAACGGATAGCTTCGACAGAGCTAAGACTATCCGTTACAATGTAATAGTGTTCAACAGGTCGTGAGGCGACGCTGTCCAGCGCCCAGTGTATTGCTGCCAATTCAGCAATATACACTGAGCAAGGATTCTGAAGACTGTGGGAGGTGCTAAAAAATTCGTTGAACACTCCAAATCCTGTGGACTCATTCATAGAGGACCCATCAGTAAAGTACATATTATCACAATTGATACGCCCATATTTTGCATTGAAGATCGTAGGAACGATCCCCGATCGATGATAATCTGGAATTCCATGGATTTTCTCCTTCAAATGTACAAAATGTACAGAGGAATTGATGTAGTCAGGAAAACAAACACGGTTGGGAGTATACGAAGAAGGATCAACCTGCATGGAGATGAATTCATGATATGAGCTCATGAATCCTGAATGAAAATTTAGCTCGATAAGCTGCTCAAAATTTCCGATCACCAATGGGTTCATAACCTTACACCGGATGAGGAACCGAAGCGATAATAAATTGAAGCGATCTTTTAGTGGGAGTAGGCCTGCCAAAACCTCGAGACTCATGGTATGCGTTGAGGACATACATCCCAACGCAATACGGAGACAAAGATACTGAATTCGCTCGAGTTTAATGAGATGTGTTTTGGCAGCTGATTGAAAACAGAAACTGCCATACTCCATCACTGAGAGAATAGTTGTTCGATACAACATTATAAGATCTTCGGGATGGGCTCCCCACCAGGTGCCGGTAATTGTACGGAGAAAGTTTATTCTCAGATACGTTCGGAACAATATTATGTTCCAGAAACCGATTGAATAAATTCAACAAGCGATGTTTCGCCACATCAGGGAGATTTTTCAACAAGTTGAACTTAATTCTATCCGTTCCTGGAGCCGAGTTGTTACAAGAAAGGAGAGCAAGAGAGAATTCTACCATCGAAAACTCGGAATCACGATCGCACCTATCTTGTGGTATATCTCGAACAATTTTTTGCACAGGAACGGAATCGGGACAAACTTTCCGTGCAAATTTAAAAATCCATCGATGTGAATATTCTTCGCTTTCATTCGATGAAGAGCGATTTCTCATGTTTCGAGCCACTTTCCATAATTTTTTCATTGACGTTTCTCGTGACAAACCTCCCACGAAAGTTCGCCAATAAGCACGTTTTTTCCCTTTGATCAAGTTTTTAAATTGATTTTCAAGGTCCAAATACGTTTGAAAATTCTCAATGGTTCCACGTTTTCGAAAAGCTTTAAATGCGTTCGATTTACCCTGATAAAGCTTGGAACATTGGCTATCCCACCATGGATTGGGAGGCCTTCGACGAATAGTGGAGCCTGGGATGGGTTTCGTTTGAGCGCGAACCGCGCTATCATAGATCAACCGAGAAAGGAAGTTATACTCCTCCAATGGAGGCAAACCATCTCTGGAGTTGATGGCTAGAGCAATCGCGTCCGCATATTTTTTCCAGTCAATGTGTCTTGTGAGGTCATATGCCATGTTTATAGATTCAGAAGACCCAATGGTGATGAAAATTTTGATTGGCAAGTGATCACTACCGTTGGGGTCCTGGATTACATTCCACTTGCAATCTAACGATAGTGAATTCGAGCAAAGCGAGAGGTCAAGAGCACTTGGGTTAGCAGGAGGTTTAGGTACACGTGTTGTTTCCCCAGTATTCAAAACGGTCATATTGAAGCTGTTACAAAGGTCATATATCAACAATGAACGATTGTCGTCGTACTGTTCCCCCCAGGCAGTTCCGTGAGAGTTGAAGTCTCCCATGATCAATCGTGGCTCAGGAAGGAGTGAGCACATGTCAACAAGTTGCTTGCGGCTAACCGCAGCTCTCGGAGGCCAATACAAACTGACAATACAGAGGTCTTTGCCTCTGATGTTTGCATGACAAGCAACAGCTTCGATCCCTCCAATAGGTGGAAGTTCAATTCTAAAAAATGGGTGGCACTTATTAATCCCCAATAGTACCCCTCCGTATCTGTCATCGCGGTCCAAGCGTATTATATTAAAATCGTGGAAAGAGAGATCATTTTGAGAAGAGAGCTAGGTTTCGGACAGAGCAAAAACATCACAATTGAATTTATGAATTAGAAATTTGAAAGTATCCAATTTAGGGATAAGACTACGACAATTCCACTGTAAAACAGTGATATCTCCGACCTCTCTATTTAAATTAGACATCAAGAGAGATAATCATTGCAAGAAGGGGCCATGTTTGCATCAATTGCTGCAAAATTGTCTTTAACACTGGAAGCATTGAGATGACAATGGTTCTGATGGAGTCGAAAACGTTAAAACACGTGAAGATTTGATCCACAAGGTCAGTCAACTTTATAAATCCCGATTGGGAAGTTGAACTAGACGGAAAAACAGGGACAGTTGGGGTTTTTGATGTCCCCTCGAGTGCTGGGCCGTTCAAAGGTGAACCATTCCCACGGAAACCAGGAGGAACCTGATTTTGCTTGTCCGCTGCGCTCGATTTTTTAGACATGCTAACAGGGGGTATAACCGGTGGGGCTTGTCCTTGAACTTTGGGAGTGGTCACATTTTTGCGCCGGGGATTCCCTTGGAAAATGAACGGTGTGCCCCCGTTAGCTGTGTCCGCTTCCATTTCGTCAACGGGCAACGTGGTGAAGACATTTTGAGTGTTGATTGATTGTTGTTGGGCAAGTGGAGAAGCGCCCTTTAAAATATCCGCAAAAGTGCGTTTTGAACGTTCCTTCAAAGAGCGCTTCTGTTTCTCCCAGCGACTCTTGTAAGTTTCACAAGCTGAGAGCACGTGTGGGGATCCCCCGCAATATGGACACTTATGCTCAGTCGCACTGCAGGATTCCCCTACATGTTGCTCTCCGCAAGTTGCACAGCGCTCCTTGTTGGCACAATAATCTGAAGTGTGACCAACTGACTTGCATTTGTTGCAAGTCATGGGCTTTGGCACGAAGAGTCGCACAGGCAGTCTCAATTTGTCCACCATGACGTAGTCAGGGAGGGCCGAACCAGCAAAAGTTACTCGAAACGAGTCTGACGGCGTGAATTTCGTTTTTCCCTCTTCTTGGGATACTTTACCTAGTTGGCGACTGTCCAAAATTTTAACACCCACCAAAGGGAGTCTTTTGAATTTACCAACTCCTTCTTTTATCAATTGGCACGTCAGACCCGTTTCAGTTACCACCCCCGAGATTTCTACGTCATGGGAGGGCACGTAGACACGATACTCTAGGGTGAACCTCTCGTCGATCACAATTGCATTTGCGTGTTTCCGATCACTCACGACAACACGCAGTTTGTTCGGCCTAACCTTAGAGATTTCGACCACGGAGGAATAAAATCTTGCCAGATCTTTCGAAACCTGAATGACATTAATAGATTTTCCTTTAGGTTTGGGCCGGAAAAAAACAACCCATGGACCAGCTCCAGGTGCATCGTCTGGATAGACCTTGACACGAGGAGAGGAAACAACTGAGGGGGAGGACGAGGTCGATTGTTGAGCGGGAGCGGGATCAGTAGGACTGGGAGGCAAGTTCGGGAGTTGAACGGAAGCGGGAGATGGAGGGGGCGAAGAGGAAAAGTTTGCCAATTTTCTTGAGGGGGGCTTGTTGAGGTTAATTAACTCTTTCTCTGAAGAGACATCTTCTGAGGGGGGAACGCGTTTGAGCGACTTCCCAGCCCCCGTTGTAGCTAGTGAGGAGGAAACAGTAGTTTCAATCTCCATTTCAGCTTGACCTTCTGCCATTACGGCAGATATGAAATAATATAATTTTGAATTCTTCTGTCTTCCTAAACCTAATATATATATTATACCTAAATCGCACACCAATGCGAATGAAATGAAACGGTGTCCCAATCGAACCGCGTGGCAATCGCTTGGTACAGCTGCAACGGTAAATCGCACCACCACACGATGATGGAATCGATGACGATGATAAAGCACACACAGCGATGATACGGCACACGCACCGCGCCCGCGGTGGAGAACTTCTTCCTCACGCTGGTTGTGATTGCTGCTCTTCTCACTCGCGCAATAAAGAGAACCCCGTTAGGGCGAAATAACTTCACCAGCCACTGATAACGATATAATCTCCACTATATGATAGACGCGGATCTTCTAATCGACCCCGTTGAATTTTGTATGGCAGCTCCCCCTTAGAGAAGGGGTGGAGTGTCTAACCACCGTAAAAACATTTATTGCACCCTCAAACCTCCACATGCCAATTTTGGTTTCATTTGCTTGATTAATTCTCGAATTATGCAGCCCCACTTAAGAGAGGGGGAGGAGTATCTAACCACCATAGAATCATTTATTGCACCCTAAAACCTTCACATGCAAAATTTGGTTCCATTTGCTTGAATAGTTCTCGAGTAATGCAGAAATTTGTATTTCATTTGTATGGCAGCTCCCCCTTAGAGAGGGAGGTGGAGTGTTTAACCACCGTAAAAACATTTATTGCATCCTAAAACCTTCACATGCAAAAGTTGGTTCCATTTGCTTGATTAATTATCGAGTAATGCAGAAATTTGTGTTGCATTTGTATGGCAGCCCCCCTTTAGAGAGGGTGGTGGAGAATCTAACCATCATAGAAACATTTATTGCATCCTAAAACCTCTATATGCCTAATTTGGTTTCATTTGCTTGATTAATTCTCGAGTAATGTAGAAATTTGTGTTTCATTTGTATGGCAGCCCCCCCTTGGAGAGGGGGGTTGGATAGTCTAACCACCATAGAAACATTTATTGCACCCTAAAACCACCATATGCCGAATTTCGTTTCATCTGCTTGGTTCATTCCCGAGTAATATAGAAATTTGTGTTCAATTTGTATGGCAGCCCCCCTTAGAGAGGGGGAGGGGTCTCAAACTATCACGAAAACCTTCCCCGGCCTCAAAAACCCCGACTTACTAATTTTCATGTTGATCGGTTCAGTAGTTTCCGAGTACATTAGAATCAGACAGACAGACAGAAATCCATTTTTATATATTAGGCTGTCAAAAAAGTCCTGCGGTATTTTTTTTTTTAATTTTCATTTGTTCATAAAATTAGTTACAATTAGTTACAATCATCTGTTTCAAATATGCGCCGTTTTGTTCGATTACTTGTTCCCAACGAGATGTCAACTTCATAATAACCCTGTTATAGAAGCTCGCTTCCTTATTGGCAAAAAACTCGGATAGCCAATTTTCACAGGCCTCTTCTGTGGCTAACTTCTGACTACCTAGCTCGTTCTCCATGGACAAAAACAGGTGGTAGTCACTTGGTGCAAGGTCCGGACTATACGGCGGATGCAAAAGAACCTCCCATCCGAACTCCCGGAGCTTCTGGCGCGTCACCAAAGAAGTGTGTAGCCTGGAGTTGTCCTGATGGAAGACAATGCGGCCTCTGTTTATCAAAGATGGCCTCTTCTTCATGAGTGCTACCTTCAAGCGGTCCAGTTGTTGGCAGTACAGGTCCGAATTGAGCGTTTGGCCATAGGGAAGCAGCTCATAATAGATTATTCCTTGACAATCCCACCAAACACACAGCAGAACCTTCCTGGCCGTTAATGAGGACTTGGCCACCGTCTGAGCCGCTTCAGCGGGCTTCGACCACGACCGTTTGCGCTTCACGTTGTCGTAAGTGACCCACTTTCATCGCCAGTCACCATCCGCTTCAGAAACGGGTCGATTTTGTTGCGATTCAGCAGCGATTCACATGCGTCGATACGGTCAAAGGTGTTTTTTTGCGTCAACGTGTGTGGCACCCATACATCGAGCTTCTTTGTGAATCCAAGCTTCTTCAAATGGTTAATAACGGTTTGATGACTCATCCCCAGCTCTTGGCCGATGCTACGGCTGCTACTATGCCGGTCTTTCTCGGCTAATTCAGCGATTTTGTCGCAATTTTCGACGACAGGCCTTCCGGAGCGTGGCGCATCTTCGACGACCTCTACATCAGAACGAAAACGTTGAAACCATCGTTGTGCGGTGGAAATGGAAACTGTATCGGGTCCATAAACTGCACAAATTTTATTGGCAGCTTGAGATGCATTTTTGCCTTTGTCATAGTAAATATGTCGGATTTTCTCTTTATTTTGCTCCATATTTGCGACACTATAACTCACGAACGACTTAACCAAACAAAACACTGTCAAGGACTATATTATATTGCGCAAAAATACCTTTCCAACAAGCTATAGTATGACTCCATACAATGAATACAACTAGAACTACGCGCTTACAACGACACCTCGCGGAAATACCGCAGGGCTTTTTTGACAGCCTAATATATAGAAGATACCTGTTCTGATGGAGTTTCATTCAATGATGTTCTTTCCAAATGGTCAGATAGGTTAACATATCTATTAGCTATTCTTATACGCTTGAAACGATGGAATACAGCAATATCCGGAGACATAAGAGAAATGCGTCATCAGGTTTAGATTCGTGGAGAGGATAAGCGGAGTCAGCGGTGCATATAAGGAGATAATCTTTAAAACCCCCAACAGATGTACGTAATGGATGTAGCCACATTTAGACCAAAGTGCTCACCGTGTTCAGCACGGTACGTAATGAACGAAAACGCAGGAGAATTATCGAAGAGATTCCCGAAGAGAATGGAAGGTATTATCAACGGACACTATCTCGACAATGTTCACACGATTCAGGAAGTAGTTCACTTAATAGACCAAGTTATTCTGGTTCACTCACATGTTAAGTTTGAAATCAGAAGCGTTCTGTTTAGTTCTATCGAGGCACTACAGGTACTACGTATTTCCGACGTCTGGGGGATTCATGTAACTTGATGAATTAATTTTCGAAAAATTTGATGAAGTTGTATGAGTACTCGGTTTGATGTACTAGACTGTCGACGATACGACGTTGGCGATTCAATATTACTGCCAGAGAAGAACATCGAAGAGGTTCTGGATAATTCGAACGATTCAACGAAACGGAAAGACGGTTATAACCCCTGTAGCTCTCTGGGATTTGTAGCTCATACTACGGTGATTGGAGAAATTTAATACAAGCTATTTGGAGTCCTGTTAGTGATTGGAAGAAGCTATTGAGGAAGGTCTACGTGATAACTGACGGCGATGGTGTCAACTGCTTCTTGAATCGAGGAAACTATAAGTTCCTCGCCATTTCTTTAATGAAGCAACCCACGAAGCGTTAGAAACGTTACTGCATACGTAGCCCATCTTCTGATCATGGAAATTGGGAAGGCGCTAAAACCAATGTAGTGCCTTTGGAGCCGCTGTTTAGCCCACGCATGAAGCTTCAAGAAGTAATGATTGAAAGTCGTCTGTTGGATAGCATGTGCTCCGTCATAGGACTTCCAAAAAATCATAGATTTTTTTTCCCTGTTCTCTCCTAACTGCGGTCTGATTGTATCGTATCGGGTTGGCAAAATCTTGAGTACAACAAACATAAACGAATGATTTTATGTACAATCAAAGTTCAAGTTTTCACCCGAGTTCGGGTCGAGCAACGGTGTCGTTCAGACTTGTTCGTTTGCGCTCATTCTTTGCTCTCCACAGTTCGGATGTTTAGTGTTTGAATAGTGTGCTTTCTACCTTTCTACCATTCGAATACGATTAAATTTAAAATATGTTTTTGAGATGGTATTTACTCGGACAGTGTCCTTTTATAAGGCCCGTGATTGTGCTGAAGTCTTTCTTTCTTCTCAGCAATTGTTGAGTAATTTTAATACTCGGCGTGATAAATTTTTTTGACTGGTTAAGTTGTAGCACCAACCCGTTGGCTTCCCGGTCTTCCCATTTCTTCAGCTCACCTTTCAACATACAGTCATAAATTCCACAGAATGGTTTTGGACCAGTAAAAGGTGAGCTTGAGCCGTTTCTGGCAAGTTCATCTGCTCGCTCGTTTCCCTCTATGCCGCAATGGCCAGGAATCCAGTACAGTTGTACCGAACTTATCCGACTTAGTTGCCGAAAGAGGAGAATGCATTCCCAGACAATCTTTGAGGAGCATTTAAAAGCATTTAGAGCTTTAAGTGCCGCTTGACGGTCTGAGAATATGCAGATGTTAGCATGTCTATATTTTCTTTTAAGGCAGACATTTGAGCATTCTATTATCGCAGCTATTTCTGCCTGAAAAACTGTTGGCCAGTTTCCCATAGCTACAGAGATTTTTGTTCTGGGACCATACACTCCAGCACCTGTTCTGATTCCCATTTTTGACCCTTCAGTGTAGGACATGATTGAACCATTACGAACACTGGGACCGCCTTCATCCCATACTGAAATAGAACAACTTACATGAACCTGTTTGAATACCTAGTATTCTTCCTTTGTGAACCCAAGGCTTTTGTATATGAGCTAGATCCACGCTCGACGCTGCTTTGGCGTGATGGAGGTTTATTTGTAGAACTTTAGTGTTCTGTATTAGGTTGGGTTGTTCTGTATTAGGTTGGGTTGTTCTGTATTAGGTTGGGTTCATTTGGGAGGATCGGAGTCCCATCTGTTTTTTGAAAATCAGGTCAGGTTTTTTGCTTGTTCCAGTTTCCGTATTCGTATTGGATCTGGGATGGGTTTGAAAAAACTCACCTTTTTTACTTGGCACAGTCGAGGTTCCTAACCTGTTTGCGAAACCGTTGAGTTTGTACCGCTTGGGCCGGGAATACTCAGAATGCCAAGCTTCTTGTTTTTCGGATAAGCTTCACGAGGGCGCTTCGATTTACCAGAAACCCTTCTGACGACTTCTTGAGCATTTTGTGGTTCCACTATTTTGGAGTCTCTGAAGACTTCAGATTCAGGGTTTTTGGAATTTCTAGGTTCCCCGTTTTTTGGCCCCAGATCTCCTTTGAATACACCGGAGCTTTTATGGGTTATGACTTGGCGCTGCTTTGGATTTGTTTTCCTCAGCTTAGTTTCGCTAAATCGGAAGTTTATATTGAAGTTTGTGCTAATTAGTTGACGCATTGAAGCTTCGTCGACTGTTAGCGTCCAGTCCGCGTGAATTTCGTTGGGATTGGATCTCTTTAGTATTCGCCATTTATCGGTGGAGAGATTTTCATTTTGACTCTCAGTGAGGTTTTTGAGTCTCTCGTCGCTGAATGTTGCGCTTTGTGGGAAAAAGGCATGGAGAATTTCTGGACGCGGAATATTTTTAGCGTCTAGAGCAACCAGTTTGATGTTGTCGTCTAGGATTATCCCGGGAACCACTTTCTTCAACCATTCCGAAGTTTGATGGTCTTTGCACGAAAGGATTAGATAACCTGACTTATACGAGCAATTGAAAAATTTGGGCTTAACCGGCTCGTTTCTTTGTTGCTCTATTGCAGTGAGTAGAGCATTCTGAATGGAATCTAACTGAGCCGTAGTAAGATCGGTGTTGGGATAGTCCTACGGGAGTATTTCAACTTTGATCTGTTCCAAAGCTTCCTTGAAGGAGATTCCAGTTTCGACAGAAGTTATTGCGGAGTCTTTGTTTTGAAGAGTGTTTTTGGCATCTTTTTTTTTGCTCATTCAACCCCGCTCTTTTACGGGGGTAGAGATTTTGTTTAGATTTTTTAAGAATCGGTTTTTCATCACTACTAGGTAGTTCCGATCCTCGGGGGCGTTTTGCTGGTCCAGAGATGTGCTGACTCAGTGCTTGCTGCCGAGCTTCCTTTGCAGGGATCCCAGCTGCGACCACGTTCTTCAGCCTCCTTCTCTGACCCTTGGTAAGGTTTTTCTTCCACGAAGAGTGGACCTCAGCTGAATCTAGCACTTTAGGTTCAGTCTTTGTAGTGACGTTACTTTCGTCACTTTTATCCTCTAGCGACTCACAACGAGTCGGGGTGTTGAAGATAGAAGAAGAGCAGGACTGAA
Organism: Toxorhynchites rutilus septentrionalis; assembly: GCF_029784135.1. Taxonomy (NCBI): domain Eukaryota; kingdom Metazoa; phylum Arthropoda; class Insecta; order Diptera; family Culicidae; genus Toxorhynchites; species Toxorhynchites rutilus. The sequence continues at coordinate 272,998,576 of NC_073745.1, forward strand.
CATCCGCAGGTGCGTCGCTCAGTTCTTCATCCTCTTCGACATTCATAGAGTCGACCTCTATGACGATATGAGATTTTTGTTTTTTGTTGAATTATTCATGAAATTCCCACGAGTTGCGTGGTAAAGAAGGTCAACTGCATCAGTGACCCGCTTAATGCAGAGGAGGCAGACGATACTGTGGAGGGTACCCTGGTGCTCCACAAGCTCCGTTAGAGGCAGGGTATTTGATTGAACCCCCCCGCCCAACCATTCATCCCTCAGCACGGGTCGCGTCACATCTTGGATTAGGGGTTTATCCGTTACTTTCTTTCCATAATAACCATGGATAACAGCTATTACAACCATCCTCCTTTCAGGGGCTTTGGACCCACTGCTCTAGTTCTCAATAATTTCAGGTTCTTATACGGACATGCTATTATCAAGATAATTTCAGGTTCTTATAAGGACATGCCATTATCGAGATCCGTCATTCCGTCAAGTTTAAATTAAACTTTAAATTAATGAAAACTGGAAGCATTCTCATTTTCCCATACATTTGTTCTGCCGATTTGTGTGCATTCCCGAACAGAGCTGTCAATAACGAGCAACTGATACATTCGTTTCCGCCTGTTTTCAACATATTTGGTTTAAATAAGTAATCCGCGATTTGAAGCCACACCACTTCTCGTTTGGTGGTCATCGAAACAACATGGTTGCCGCAGAGTGTCGAGCGGGAGAGGATAGTTTCCTTGTCGGGTGAAGGAGAAGTATGGAATAGAGTTTTTTTTCCACAAGGGACTTTCTCAGGGCTAGAGGCGGAAACCAAAAATATAATAGAATGGAAACACAGATGCGAGTGAGCTAGCACACACAACGAGCGGATATTATTCATGCCTAATGCTGATTTGACACACATAAACACACAGCTCGATACAAGGAGAGGAAGCTCTCAGTATCAAGGTTTTCTAGAACAAAGAAGAGCAGCATACGAGAATTTTTTGTGCTAGTACGGATATGGAAGAGTATCCAGAATTTTGGAATATAGATATACCCTGCATTTATTTAGATAAACGTTTATTTCATGAAAGTATGCTTTCAAATTCCAGCAGGGTAATCAGGGATTCGATCACATCTCAAGCGGAATATAGGAGCAAAAGGGTTCATAGTTTGTGATCGATATCTGAGTAGGAAGGAGAAAGTCTGATGCGAGTTCAATCAAATAAACGAGAAGTGCTGATAGCTTTCGACTCTACTCGACTCTTTCGAGTCTACTGAAGAAATAAAAAATTAAATAACTAAAAAGATATTACAAAAATTTGGATGCATTCTAAAATAATATCCAAAGTGATGAACAAGTGGACTGAATAATATAATTCCGTAGTTCTACGTCGAAAGCTGCGATCGTGTCCTAGATACAACCCATTACAATTTTTTCTTTCAATTATTCTGTTGCCGTTATCAGTTCTGACATGGTCTGTCACACTGCTTTACAGAGGTTGATTCTAAATCTGTAGTATATATAAGAATTGGGATTCTAGATTATAGTTACAACTGATGAACTCTGAACTCGCTAGGCTAGCATTCAGATATTGTTAATTTTAGCTTCGTTATTGCGTATTTGACGTTATTGCAATACCAAATTTCAAGGTTTTGTTTTCAGACTATTTATTTAAAGCACGTGTTTACGCAGAAAGGTCGAAGGGTGAGTCATTTTCTTTTCTCATTTTATTTCTATTTCTCTCTATATATCTCTAATCTTCTAACGTTAAAATATTCTTAATAGTTTCCTTGAGACTTTATGTGTGGTTGTGAGTAATGATTGTGTTATATGTGGAGAGTCGTTCTGATGCGGGTTTGTATCCTACGCTCTATTCGCATAAATACGACTCGATTCTCATCTATCTCCACGCTATTCTTATTTTTACAACAAAACAAGGCAGTGTATTCCCGATTATGGACAGGTAATTTGTGTGTAGACAGGTGACATCATTGTAATGTACGTTGTAATTTTGTATTTCTTCCTTCTATAATTCTTTAATAGTTTAATTATTCATAATGCAATTATTCAATTCTTTAACTCTCCAGTTCTTTAGAGTTTTTAAAAGAGTTTTTCATGACCTATGAAATAAAGAATAAAAAAAAAATTCTCCGGTCAGGAATAATATACATGTACTACGCACGATGAATAACGCAATGCATGACCGGTCCGATAAGAATGTATATTTTCTTCAAATCTCATTTCGCCGAATAGTTGAGAGTTCACGTTTTTAGAATCACATCACTTACCGCACTAAATCCTGATTTTTCTTAACCATTCCCACTGACAACTATCCCTTCCATGATAAACGCTAGGGAACCACGCTATAGAGGCGACCCTTCTGGCCTTCGAGCGGCGAATATCATACCGACATTCCTTCCCTTTCCCTGGTGGATGTAAGGACATGGCCGGCGTCGTTATAGACCATTTAAAGCTCGAATCACCGAATAATTGCACAACGAGAATGATTTCTACGCAACTACGAATTTTACAGTCTACCCAAGCTCAAGTTCATGCTCAATCATAGTTCAAGTTTTCACCCATTAAACCCCTTTTGATGTCTGAATTTCATGCACGAATCTGAGGAATACTAGTCGACAGACTAAATGATATTATAGAACATAATTTTGAATAAGATATTCGAGCAGTATCTTGTCATCATGAAGAATAACAGCAACTACTGGCCAATACCACTATATTCTCAAAGTGGAAAATATTAGCAAGAACCACAACATCAGAGCGATCAAGCATTTTCGGAGACATGAGATAAAGCGTTGTATCGGTACGTACCAATTTTGGATTAAATCGGTGTGTGAAAAAGAAAATTCACTCACTCTGGGATCCACTACAACGGACCACTCCAAGTGAAGCAAGGTCACAGCCTGGTGAAGTGTTGGGTAGCTTTGATGATGGTACAGTTGGAGATCGTACATAGTCATTTGATTGAATCCTTTATCATGGCTATTTAAAGATTTGTGGCACGAACAGGTTCCCCCAGAAGCCGCCGTTTATTCGGACAATGGCACCAAATTCTCGCGAGCGAGTAACGTTTTAGCAGAGCAGATGTGAAATGCTTACGATCTAAAACGTGCGCAACGGCGTTATTCAGTTTGATAATTTTTTGGCGATTAAATCTGTCTTCATGACCAGATATAGACTATTCAGGGGAACATATCCTGGGCTACTTTCGTTTTGAGGTGGAGATCGTGGTGGGGCTTGCTCGTATTTTCTATTTTTCGGGAACGCACAGCACCATTAAAATATATTTAAGCCTCAATTTCAACTACTAGAAACCCATGTTTGACGACAGACGATGGTAAGATGGAGAATCTAGAATAGATATTACAAAATATCACTTAGAATCACGAAGAAAACTACATTCCGCGCTTTTATTTTTTTTAGAAAACCGACCAAAACATTCCTCCGGAGGAACAGTGTGCCATCCGGGGAATCACATTAGACGAAACGCCGTCATTGGCTCCTTTTCTCGAAAGGATCCGCGCGTATACAAACATTTACCATCCTCGATTGTCGGAGAACTCGGTTGTGGGAGTGAAAAGAACAGTGGAGAAAAAAACAGGATTCCCCCCAAGCTATACGAGAAAAAATGGATGAGATGAGATAAGATGCGATCCGCCAGCGAGAGAACGGTGCGATAAACTGAATTTAAATTTATTGTCTTTTATTTTGATTTAATGGCTCCGATGATTACACTAATGCCCCGCTAGATCATATTTATTCTCTTCCGTGACATCGCCGGTGCTGCTGCTCGGTTAGACCGGGTTATGTGCTGGGCTTGGTGTCGCCTTTCGTCGTCTTCCGCTTTTCGTCGCCGGCGAGAAAGTTCTTCAATGGAGAGTAAACGGCAGGAGAAAGGATTTTTTGATTTGATTGAGTCAAAAGTTTCCAACACGGGTCGCGCGCTTCATGCGGCGTGAAATGAACGGGAGGGAACGAAAATTTAATTTTGCATAATAGCAACGAAATTACGCGGTGATGATTTCGGATTTGAAATGCAGATTATGGGAAATTGATTCAACAGCTCGCGCCGCGTTTGAGAGTGAGGACAGAATTCAAGTATGAAACTCACCGCGCATCAAACGTTTTGCGGATTAGCAACTGTCAGACTCGAATCCGTGTGCGATGCACAACACAATAAACCGCTCATACAACAAGTGAAATAGCTTCTAAACAAAACACTAATCTCCGCGGAACCAACAGCATCGCAATAAAAACGAGAGTACGAGTCCTGCGAAGTGGGTTGGAAAAATGGGTAGGGGGGAAGGAGGTTTTACAAAAACAAAAGCTGGATGTGAGTGTTTGTGCTTTTTATCAGCAGCCGCAGCAGCAGTCCATTTGCAGACGGTGCTTTTGTTGGCGGTGATATTGATGCTCATGTTGTTATGCAGCTAAACATGTAACGTTTCTCAAATGGTTCCGCGCTTTTGTGCTGATAGTGCAGTTAGCAGTTGCGATCGAAACGAGGGAGGATTCGAGCTTTGCTGTAAACGATAGTATTTCATTTCGATTCAGAACATTCACTGGTATATACTCTGCTGTATAATTCATCGTAAAATCCCCCTTGGCGCGGTGTGCAAAGATCTGAAAACCGAAGTGGGAAAAATTAATGAATATTATGTTAACACAAACTCACCTCCCAAAGAACTGTTATCTTTACATGCCGCGATGTTATTAGACCGATCGTATTCAATCCCAGCACGAAGCACATTACTCATGGGAACAACGCGCAAAACAGGTTGAAGATAAACATAATCTCATCAATAAACCCGAGCAATGGGGATGGGAAAAGGTGACAGGAAAGTTAATCCCGGGCTGCAAGATTTGCAACATTGTAAAGGAATCGGTAAGGTCAAATTGGCAGTTATGGTTCAGAAGCAAGTCGGTTCTTAAAACCGGCAGAAATTAACTTTCACATTTCGCGCTTCACACTAAATGCAACAACATTCTCGTATCTTCCGTACCGACCGGCATTGAATTGATTATGTGCCACAAGTGGTAACACAAGTGGTTTGAGGGGAGATTACGTTCGCGCAGCCCGGATTAACATGTATGCATTGTATGGTGCCCTCGACAGTTGCTTGGTTGAACTGGTTGGCTTATGAAAAAAATGAGGGAAACCCGAGTCGAAACTCTACGCTGAACGGCGCGTCATTAATTGCGACTGCAGCGCGGCTCTTCCGAAGTACACTGGTTGGAGGCAGTTCGGTTCGGCTCATGCTGTGAACCTGAATGCAGGGTGGAACCAAGCAGAACCAATAGATTTTTTTCAAATTCCTGCTAAGAATGTCTGCGCTGGTGAGAAACATAAATGAAAATTTAATTTTCAATAGCACAAACTTTGATGGGGGATTATTATTGTTTATCGATTCGGATGAATTTCGGGAGTTGGTCGGATGATCGGATACTTCCAATGGGCAACTACAAAGGGGCTGTCCACATACCACGTGGAAAACTTTAGGGGGCGTAGGGGGTAAGAAAATGTCCACTCTTGTCCACGGAGAGGGGAGAGGGGGTATAGACTGAGTCCACGTGGACAGGAAGAATTTTCTCTCCGTATTTATCAATAAACGGATTGAGAAGCCTGAGAGTGCCGCCCAGTCAAACGTTCATATATTTTCTCTCATATCATGGATCTTCTTCAGTGAAATCTGTATTATAAAAATATCTCACGTAAATTGTGAATGACCAACTATTTCCTATGATCGAACTTTTATAGTTACGGGGTATTCATAGCCCTCATAGCCAAAACTATAAAAATTAAACGATTCCATAATGGTTGAGATTCCATGATATGCGTAAATGATTTTAATCAAATATAATTTTCTATACGTTTTGTTATATCTCGAGAACAATATATGATAATAACGTCTGTATAGTTTTCCATACAGAATTGCGTGTAAAATCATTTTTCCAAAGTATTTTCATTCCATTAATTTCTAGGAATAAATATTTACATTTGCAGGAGATTGTCTATGCATCACATCACTCGTCAACTTAAAACAATTGAGTCAGTGTTCTGATAAATTATAGAATATTTCAGGAGGTGATAGACGATCATATTTGATGAAAAAATCCTACGCATGTAGTCAATTCTCAACTAGGACATTGTTGAATTTTTGTTAAGTCTAATTTTATGTCTTGAACTGACTCTAATTTAGAAAGTACGCTCCTTAGAATAATTATACTGTTCATTTGAAAGATAAGAAAATTTTGCATAGAATGCAATTGTAAAACTTTCAAATTAATAGAACCCAGGATCAACTTATAAATGTAAGGAACCAACTTCAAATTTTGTGTTTTTAATTAATTTTCCAAAAATGCATGATAAACTGGATTGTATCTATCAGCCAAATTAAAGCTCTCCAACCACTCTACAACCTACTCCTTCCTTGACACCACACTATTATCCTTCTTGTTTTTTTTTTTTTAATTCGTTTATTTTTACAGGCTCAGTTACATAAGTTTAAAGGAGCCGAATTCTTAAATATGTTTTTAAAACTATATATATACAAACAATTTTCAAAAATCTATGGTTAGTAATGTGGGAAACCGATTACTCGCGGTGGACTCGAGTTTAGAAGGGTGACATAATTTTTCAGGAAAAGGATGGGATATAAGGAAATTATTACAATGTTGATAATCACACACACTTAATTCTTAAATCTATTCGTATATCTATTGTGAATTTACATTTCAACTTGTTCTCCTGATTAAAGCAAGGGGACCAATTACTCGTAAAGGAAGAAAAGCAGGGTATAAGGATATAAGGATAATCACACACGAACATCGATAGCTTTAAGGAAAACATATATTTGGGACATGTAATCAAGGTCTAACCGAGCCAACACATCTCTCACCGGCACATTGGGCTGCCTTCCTCCAGCCCGAAGGGAGTTTTCTAAATTCGATCTGGCAACAAGATACACCTCACACGACCAAACAACGTGTTCGATGTCGTGGTAACCTCGGCCACAAATGCAGAGATTGCTACCGGCCAGATTGAAACGAAAGAGTGACGCGTCTAACGAACAGTGATTGGACATAAGCCGGGAGAAGGTGCGAATAAAGTCCCGACTCAAGTCCAGACTTTTGAACCATGGTTTGAGGCTAACCTTAAGGATAATCGAGTGAAACCACCGGCCCAATTCATCTTCGTTCCATTTACGTTGCCAGTTTGCGATGGTATTTTTACGGAACAAAGAATAAAATTCATTGAAAGCGATTTGACGCTGATAAATGTCGCCTCCAATTGCTCCAACCTTTGCCAATGAGTCAGCCCTCTCATTACCCGGAATTGAGCAATGTGAAGGGACCCAGACAAAGGTAATGACATAACAGCGTCTGGATAAAGCACTCAAAATTTCTCGTATTCTCTCAAGGAAGTACGGCGAGTGCTTTTCCGGCCTCACTGAACGGATAGCTTCGACAGAGCTAAGACTATCCGTTACAATGTAATAGTGTTCAACAGGTCGTGAGGCGACGCTGTCCAGCGCCCAGTATATCGCTGCCAATTCAGCAATATATACCGAGCAAGGATTCTGAAGACTGTGTGAGGTGCTAAACAATACGTTGAACACTCCAAATCCTGTGGACTCATTCATAGAGGACCCATCAGTAAAGTATATATTATCACAATTGACTTACTTTGCATACTTTGCATTGAAGATTGTAGGAACGAACCCCAATCTAAGATAATCTGGATTTTCATGGATATTCTCCTTCATGAACAGATCGAAATGTACAGAGGAATTGATGTAGTCAGGAAAACAAACACGGTTGGGAATATACGAAGAAGGAACAACCTGCATAGAGGTGAATTCATGATATGAACTCATGAATCCGGAGCGAAAATTTAGCTCGATTAGCTGCTCAAAATTCCCGATCACCAGTGGGTTCATAACCTTACACCGGATGAGGAACCGAAGAGATAATAAATTGAAGCGATCTTTTAGTGGGAGTACGCCTGCCAAAACCTCGAGGCTCATGGTATGCATTAGAAGATCTTCGGGATGGGCTCCCCACCAGGTGCCGGTAATTGTACGGAGAAAGTTTATTATTTGTTGACATTTTTTACTCAGATACCTAATATGGACCCCCCAAGTACATTTGGAGTCGAACCAGACCCCAAGATACTTGAATGACATAGCATGAGTGATCGGTTTACCCAAAAGTTGCAGCTTTGGTTTTGCTGGTCTATGCTTCCTAGAAAAAACCACCATCACTGTTTTCTCCGTGGAGAATTCGATCCCTAGCCCAATGGCCCAGGTTGAAAAATTGTTCAAAGTATCTTGTAAGGGTCCTTGCAGGTCGGATTCGTTTGATCCTACGACAGACACCACTCCATCATCTGCAAGTTGTCTTAGGATGCAATTTTGTGTAAGGCGATTGTCGATGTCGCTTACATAGAAGTTGTACAAAAGGGGGGTTAAACATGAGCCCTGGGGGAGGCCCATGTAAGAGAACCAACTTACTGCCGAATCTCCGTGAGAAAAGTTCAAATGTTTCTCACAAAGCAAGTTATATAACATATTATTCAATAGAGGCGGCAGACCCCGAGAGTGTAATTTGTCTGACAAAACCTCTATTGAAACAGAATCAAAGGCCCCCTTTATGTCCAAGAATACTGAAGCCATTTGTTTTTTTTTCGGCGTAAGCCATTTGAATTTCTGAAGAAAGCAACGCAAGACAATCATTCGTCCCCTTGCCCCTGCGGAACCCATATTGTGTATCTGAGAGTAGGCCATTCGTTTCAACCCATCGATCAAGGCGAAACAAGATCATTTTCTCCAACAATTTCCGTATACAAGACAGCATTGCTATTGGGCGGTACGAATTGAAGTCAGACGCGGGTTTTCAGGGTTTTTGAATAGCTATTACTCGTACTTGTCTCCAATCATCTGGAACAATATTATGCTCCAGAAACCGATTGAATAAATTCAACAAGCGATGTGTTCCGTCTGCTTGGAACTGTGGGGTGGACTGTTTTTTTGTTATGTTGTTCCACTCATGGAGACAACGGGTGCGTGGAAGAAACCCTCGTGTTTCTCGCGCTTTATTCGACGGGTGGGATCCCTTGTGGCTCCGCTCCGTGCTGTGAAAGGCCTAACCTTTTGGGATGTGCTTCGGAAAGGGTTTGAGCAGTGCAGAATGAACACATGGTGTTTGAGTACTATCTACACTTTATTCATTATAATCATAATCACTGAATACTAATATATACACTATATTTACACTTATGCGATTAATGCGCATGCGAATGCGCCATTATTCTCTTGCTGGTAGAATTGCACTCCTGTAGAAAATCTGCTGCTGATGTTATGGCTACCTTTGCAATAAGTTGCTAGTCTTGCTATTTGCTCTGGATTTGCACTTTGCACTTGCTACTTGCTCGACGGTTGAATAACGACTCCCCTCGGTCGGGAAGCTATCTTTGTGTGTAGTGTTGCACCCGAATAGAAAAAGGGGTGGGGACTTACGATTTAAGTTTTCCCTTCTCTCTTTCTCTCTTCAGTGCGTTTGACGGACTGAACAGATGTTTCGCCACACCAGGGAGGTTTTTCAGCAAGTTGAACTTAATTCGATCCGATCCCGTAGCAGAATTGTTACAAGAAAGGAGAGCAAGAGAGAATTCTACCATCGAAAACTCGGAATCAAAATCGCACCTATCTTGTGGTATATCTCGAACTATTTTTTGCACTGGAGAGGAATCAGGACAAACCTTCCGTGCAAAATTAAAAATCCATCTATGTGAATAATCTTCGCTTTCATTCGTTGAAGAGCGATTTCTCATGTTTCGAGCCACTTTCCATAATTTTTTCATTGACGTTTCTCGTGACAAACCTCCCACGAAATTTCGCCAATAAGCACGTTTTTTCCCTTTGATCAAATCTTTGAACTGGTTCTCAAGGGATAAATACGTTTGAAAATTTTCAGGGGTTCCACGTTTCCGAAAAGCTTTAAATGCATTCGATTTTTCTACAAAAAGCTTGGAACATTGGCTATCCCACCATGGATTGGGAGGCCTTCGACGAATAGTGGAGCCTGGGATGGGTTTCGTTTGAGCGCGAACCGCGCTGTCATATATCAAACGAGAAATGAAGTTATACTCCTCCAATGAAGGCAAACCATCTCTGGAATTGATGGCAATCGCAATCGCGTCCGCATATTTTTTCCAGTCAATGTGTCTTGTGAGGTCATATGCCATGTTTATAGATTCAGAAGACCCAATGGTGATGGAAATTTTGATTGGCAAGTGATCACTACCGTTGGGGTCCTGGATTACATTCCACATGCAATCTAACGATAGTGAATTCGAGCAAAGCGAGAGGTCAAGAGCACTTGGGTTAGCAGGAGGTTTAGGTACACGTGTTGTTTCCCCAGTATTCAAAACGGTCATATTGAAGCTGTTACAAAGGTCATATATCAACAATGAACGATTGTCGTCGTACTGTTTCCCCCAGGCAGTTCCATGAGAGTTGAAATCTCCCAAGATCAATCGTGGCTCAGGAAGGAGTGAGCACATGTCAACAAGTTGCTTGCGGCTAACCGCAGCTCTCGGAGGCCAATACAAACTGACAATACAGAGGTCTTTGCCTCTGATATTTGCATGACAAGCAACAGCTTCGATCCCTCCAATAGGTGAAAGGTCAATTCAAAAAAATGAGTGGCACTTATTGATCCCCAGTAGCACCCATCCGTATCTGTCATCACGGTCTAAGCGTATAATATTAAAATCGTGGAAAGAGAGATCATCTCGCGAAGAAAGCCAAGTTTCGGACAGAGCAAAAACATCACAATTGAACTTATTAATTAAAAATTTGAATGTATCCAATTTAGGGATAAGACTACGACAATTCCACTGTAAAACAGTGATATCTCCGACCTCTCTATTTGAATTAGACATCGAGAGAGATAATCATTGCAAGGAGGGGCCATGTTTGCATCAATTGTTGCAAAATTGTCTTTAATACTGGAAGCATTGAGATGACAATGGTTCTGATGGAGTCGGAGACATCCATCCAGCCAGGAGGAACCTAATTTTACTTGTCCGCTGCACTCGATTTTTTAGGCAAACTAACAGGGGGTATCACCGGGGGAACTTGTTCTTGAAATTTGGGAGTGGTCACATTTTTGCGCCGGGGATTCCCTTTGAAAATAAACGGTGTGCCCCCACTAGCTGTGTCCGCTTCCATTTCATCAACTGGCAACGTAGAGAAAACATTGTGTGTGGAGATTGTTGTTGTTGTTGGGCCAGTGGAGAAGCGCCCTTTAAAATTTCCGCAAAAGTGCGCTTCGAGCGCTCCTTTAAAGAGCGCTTCTGTTTCTCCCAGCGACTCTTGTAAGTTTCACAAGCTGAGAGCTCATGTGGAGATCCCCCGCAATATGGACATTTATGCTCAGTCGCACTGCAGGATTTCCCCTCATGTTGCTCTCCGCAAGTGGCACAGCGCTCCTTGTTGGCACAATAAGCTGAAGCGTGACCAACTGACTTGCATTTTTGGCAAGTCATGGGCTTTGGAACAAAGAGTCGCAAAGGCAGCCTCAATTTATCCACCATGACGTAGTCAGGGAGGGCGGAACCAGAAAAAGTTACTCGAAACGAGTCGGACGGCGTGAATTTAGTCTCTCCCCCTTCTTGGGAGACTTTCCCTAGTTGGCGGCAGTCCAAGATTTTAACACTCACCAAAGGGAGTCTTTTAAATTTCCAAATCCTTCTTGTATCATTTTACACGTCAGACCCGTTTCAGTTACCACCCCAGAGATTTCTACGTCATGGGACGGCACGTAGACACGATACTCCAGGCTGAACCTCAGGTCGATCACAATATCGTTTGCATGTTTCCTATCACCCACGATAACACACAGTTTGTTCGGTCTAACTTTCAAAACTTCGATCACGGAGGAGTATCTTGTCAGATCTTTCGTGATCTGAATAACATTCAGCGCTTTTCCGTTTGGTTTGGGCCGGAAGAAAACAACCCAGGGACCAGTTCGAGGTGCATCTTCTGGATAAACCTTAACCCGGGGAGAGGACACAACAGAAGGGGAGGACGAGGACGAGGTTTGCGTGGGAACGGTGTCGTTAGAAGGGGGAGAGGAAGTGGATGGTTGAGGGGGATCGGAGACAATAGATGAGGAATGCGACGTCGAAGGTTGAGTGGAAACAGGAGGGTGAAGCGATTGAGAGGAGAGATTTGCGGATTTCTTGGAGGGGGGCTTTTTAGTGTTGGTTGAATCTTCTTCAGAAGATACATCTTCTGTTACGCGTTTTAACGACTTTCCGGCCCCTTTCTGGGCAACCGAGGGAGTCTCAATATTTTCATTGTAAGAGACCTCCATACTAGGAGATTCCTCTCTATTTGCCATAGTCAGCAATTACATGAAATACCACTACTATATTTTATTGAAATCTTACTTCTATCAAATCTTAAAATATATTTATTTCTAAAAATACCTAATTGCACACACCGGTGCTGCTGTACTCAGCGATCACCCGATCGCGTGCTGTGTGCTCGGCACAAACGAGATAGTGTATCACACACCACCAAGGAGTAGTCTGGAACGCTTCTTCACACTAACGAACGGCGGGTCACACCAATACCAATTAGTGTGCGATTGACCATTGATGCCCGTAATGGCGCTGGTTCGACGAAAATCGAAAGCCAGCCACTTTGCCTGCCTTTGAGGCTAACTTTTCTTCTCTCACTGATGTTTATTCACTTTATCCACGGTGAGATAGATGCGCGGCGAATAAAACCCAGGGAGGGGAAAAAAACTAACGGTAATCGATATTCGTGGTACTCGATTACGGTAACGGGATAGAGAGCACTTACGTCCGATTACTTGGCGTTGTCGACGATGAATGATCCTTCTTGTTATCTTCCACTAATTAAAATGTGTTCACAACATAATTTTATGCAAATTTTCCTCAAATGAAAGCATCGTGCGCACGTTTTGAATGTTCAGTTCAGTCATTTTAAGGCAAAAACCCGGTCTCAAGGAAAAGTTCAATAATTCTTTAGTAGTTAAGATTTGATCATCAGCGGGGAAGATTTTTTAGGATCCCCTATCTCTTAAAATTTTTCGTATCAGCCACCTAATAACCTATATATAATAATATTATATTATTTTAAACAGATATAATAGTTTTCGATATTTTATTCAATTTATGAGAAAGTTTTCTCAATAGTTTGAACATTTATAAAAAAAAAAAAAATAGAAGGTTAATAAATTTCTCAAAAAAAAATTTTCAATCGGGCAACAGGCTTCAGGTCCATTTTTGGAAAAAATGAACAAAATTTCAATAAAATGGGGAGGATCGAGGCAACGGAGGATTAATTTGGCGTTGAAATGCTCTCTGGTAAACTGTGACGTTTTGATAAGGATTCAAGTGGAGGAAAACTGAAGAGCAATACAAATAACTTATCGTGCAAGATTAGTAAAAAATTATTGAGTTGTGAGTTTTCTGATGTTTTTTTCCCCACGGGCATTTTGGAAGCTATTTAGACACTCATGGGATGGTCAATAAGCAGTTGAAAAATTTAAAAAAAAATATATAGATATTGAAAATATTTTTAATAAGGTATTAGTACCCTTTGAAACTATTGCGGAAAAGGTTTCTATTGCGCTAATGACTAAATGTGAATTGATCGTGTGAATGAACAGACATTTCCTGTGGCGAAATGTCGAAAATGTTTTGAGTGATCTTTGAAACGCTGGAACTCTTTTATAAAATAATGCATTCGTCAAAGGATCAACTGGACCATGTATTAAATATTTCCAAGATTGCGATGAGTAGATTTGACCATCGATTTGCTGTGCGTTCATTATTTCATGAAATGATATTAATTGGAAATCAAAGGATAATTTTTCATTCGATAGAGAATACCTCTGTAGTAAATAAAGGGTGTGTCACATCAAATTGCATCACGGAAAAAAACGCTGTAGAAATTTAATTTTTAGGAATTATATCTTCAGCTTTCGCTTATAATCAGATAAGAGTGTATAGATCACGTTGGCCATGCTTCACTGTCAATTTTTCGTAAATTTGGAAAAATGTCGTCGAACGAAAAAGAGCGTCGTGAATTAATCCTGCGCACTCATTTCGAGAATCCGGAGTTGTCACATCGGGACATCAGTAAGATGCTGGGAATCGTCCAATCCACGGTCAGCAGAGTACTAAAACGATACTTCGAGAACCTAACCATCGACCGGAAAGTGAAGAACGGCAAAAATGGATGCTCCGTCAGTGAAAAAGATCACAAGCGCGTAGTTAAGCAGTTTAGACGTGATCCGAGAAGTTCGATCCGGGATGTCGCCAATAAGCTGAATTTGTCAAGTTCATTCGTCCAGCGGACCAAGCAGCGGGAGGACCTGCGTACATACAAGGTTCAGAAGGCTCCTAACCACGACGAAAGGCAAAACATGGTGGGGAAGACGCGAGCCCGGAAGCTGTACACCGAAATGCTGACGAAGCCGCATTGCCTGGTAATGGACGACGAAACCTACGTCAAAGCGGACTTTCGCCAGCTGCCGGGCCTGTTGTTCTTCTCCGCAGAGGACAAATTCAGCGTTCCAGAGGAGATTCGCAAGCAGAAACTATCCAAGTTTGCCAAAAAGTACATGGTGTGGCAAGCGATCTGCTCTTGCGGAAAGCGGAGCGCCCCCTTCGTGATGACCGGCACGGTAAACGGGCAAGTTTACCTTAAGGAGTGCCTACAGAAGCGCTTACTACCAGTATTGAAGCAGCACGAGGGCCCGACCATCTTCTGGCCGGATCTCGCTTCGTGCCACTATTCAAAGGACGTGTTGGAGTGGTACGAAGCCAACGGGGCACCTTCGTGCCAAAGGAAATGAACCCGCCCAACGCGCCGGAGCTTCGCCCAATAGAGAAATATTGGGCGATTATGAAGCAGGCCCTCCGGAAGAACCCAAAAGTTGTCAAATCGGAAGCGGACTTCAAGAGAAAATGGATTTCTGTTCATAAAAATCTACAACCTGACGTTGTACAGAACCTTATGGACGGGGTAAAGAGGAAGGTGCGAGCATACGGGCTTGGGCTCGAAGTATGAATAAAAAGAAAATGCCAAAAGTTGTTTAATAGTTTTTATTTTACTGTCTAAACTTTTCAAAAGGATCGGTCTACTGGGCGAATTTCTACAGCGTTTTTTCCGTGATGCAATTTGATGTGACACACCCTTTAGTTCAACTGAAACTCTCTATGAATCAAATGGACGCGAAATAATCATGTTGATTGGATTGCTTTTAGGCATATATTCTCAAAATCTAGAGAAACTTTGAAAACAAACTATAAACGCTTTATCTTTTCTTGCAAAGTATTTTATCTACAACACATACACACATCACACACTAAAAATTTGTAGCTTGAAAATGCTGTATTTTTTATCTTAATGTCATCGTTTATATCAAAGATTCAAGCGTTCCGAAATCTCTGAAAAATTTCGACCTTTTACTCCTCATCGTTTGTCAAGTGAGCATCTATAGATATCAGTACATGCTTCTTACTTTATCTTTTCTTTTTTCTTTTTAAATGATAGAAAAAGAGTCTATGTATATAAAATTGTTCTGTTCGTTTTTGTGCGCTTCAAAAACTCGAGTTCTGATGGAGCTCATATTATAACACAACATACGAGCCACTTCAAAAATTGTTGTTGCTACTGCCAACGCCTCAAGAAGCTTCAAGATTTCCAGATGAAATGAACACACTTCTGAAATAAATCTGTGAAAGTAAATTAACTTTCTAGTATTGAATATGTATTCTATGTGACAGCAACACAATTCTTTGCATGTGTTCAAAAATCGTGAGCTTAAATTGTATCTGATAGTGATTTTAAATCTATTTAATTTTATTCGATTGGCTCTGCTCAAGATCAATCCTTGGAATTTTGTAATTTATATTCGGATGCGGATTGTTCAACTGGATATTGCGCGTTTCCGCGTTGACAAACCAGATAGCCTTTATATCTTCGAAGATAATAGAAAAACAAAGTATTACAAGTATTTAAATTAGAGGCGAATGAACTGCAAAGTTTAAAGCCTTTTAAAAACAAAGAACAAAGAACATACAAGTATTTCAAAGTTAAACTCATATGGAATATTTGCTTTGTTTTACTACTCATTTTTCTGTCATAAAACACCAATGAGCTACGGCAAACGTGGCAGGGTTCAGCAAGTAAAATTCGAAACAAAATAAACTTAAATGGATTTAAAATTTAATTCATGTGCAATTCAGTTATTTCCTGAATTATTCTAGTAAAATCAAGAAAAATGTCCACGTGGACAACAGGGGGAGGGGTATGAAAATGTCCACGCTTGTCCACGGAGGGGGAGGGGGGAGTTTAAAATCGTGCTTTTTCTGTCCACGTGGTATGTGGACAGCCCCAAACGAGGAGTGACTATTATCCCTTTATAACGCACAAAGATCTGTCAGGAAAAAAAACTTTTCACATGGTTTTAAAATGTTTTGACGTAGGACTACGTCTTTCATTTCTGTACCGGGGTGTAAGTTCAAAGTTTCGAAAACGAGTGAGTTACGCCGGACTGCAAGGTTTTGAACGTTAATATCTCTTTTCCGGCTGAACGGAGTGGTATGATAATCATTTCATTCGAAAGACAAAATGCCCACGAGTTATATGATTGTTAATTGTTGACCCGAAAACTTGTTTCAATAGCTTTAAAATTGCTTAGAAAACAGGTTATTGAAACCGTATATAAACTCGCATACGCTCTGGACATCCCTAGAGACGAATGAACTCCCAGAGTTTAAAGTCTCTTAAATCCAACATCTCTCTCTCTCTCTGGACATCCCTTCAGTTGATGCGACGATGTGAGATGAGGACGGTCGCACTCAGACGCCTACGCATTATGGTCTTCTTTCCCAATTTCATTTCTCTTCTGCAGTTGAACCGAACGGATGGCTATAAAACATGACGCTTCCTTTGCTTTCGATCATTTCTATCTCTACTCTCGCACCGTGAGGACTCGTTTGATTGGGACCAAGCAGACAGCTCGTAAATCTATCGGTGGATAGGTACCACGGAGGCAGCTCGGAAAAGCGCACCAGCCGCAGGAAGTTTGAAGAAGCCACATCGCTACCGACCGGGAACCATTCCTTTGCGTGAAATTCGTCGCTATCAGAAGTCGACCGAATTGCTGATCCGCAAGCTACCTTTTTGCAGCGTTTGGTTTGTGGAATTGACTAGGACTTCAAAACCAACTTGTGCTTCCGCGGTTATGGCACTGCAGGAGGCCTATTCGAAGATACCAATTTGTGTGCTATCCACGCAAAGCGCGTCACATCATACCCAAGGACATCCAGCTGGCCCGTCGTATCCGAGGAGAGCGTGCTACTACCTTAGCATATAATCAACGGCCCTTTTCAGGGACACCAAATTTTATGGATTAGAGAACAGTTTTTGCAGGCCGAACTGAAAGAAGCATTGAGCGAAAATGGTGGTATCGAAGATAATTCGATCCCGATGGGTGCCATTGACTATGGATTTGCTAATAAAGAATACGCAATATATGACATGATGTAGTGGATATTTCCCCATATCGATGAAATCACATTGATGAAAGTTGCATTATAAAATTATTTGTGCACGAATGCCAGAACTGTTTGTCGTTTCTAATTGTTGGAAAAAGGCATTATTTTTGCTGAGTTATTCCAAGAAGGAATCCAGAGAAGCATTGAGCGAAAATGGTGGTGTCGATGATAATTCCATACCGATGGGTGCCATTGACTATGGATTTAATAATGACGAATACGAAATATATGATAGTGGATATTTCACCATATCGAAGAAATCACTTTGATGAAAGCTGCGTTATAAAATGATTTGTGTACGAATGCCGCAATCGATAGTCGATTCTAATTTGCGTTGGGTATTTCCTCGGAGGACTCGATTCCTCCTTTGAGCATTAATAATCTCTTTCTGGCAAAACGAAGTGGTATGATAATCACATTATTCGAAAGATAAAATGCAGATGTTTTTTGCCAATCTCCTTTCAACCTCCAACATCTTTCTTCCGTTTGTCGTTTTTCAATTCCATTTCTCCTCTGCAGTCGGAACTAACGAAGTATTTAGCGAAATCCGAGGTATCGATACCGATGGGAGATTATTCGATACCGATGGATGCCATCGACTATGGATTTGATAGTGAAGAACACGATAAGATATGGTGTAGTGAATATTATCGAAGTGGATTTTATATTACATATCAATATTTGTTAACGAATGCTGCAATCGTTCGTCGTTATCGGGGTATTTGGGTATTTCCGAAGAGGAATCGATTCCCCCTATTAGCATTAAAAATTCTTTTCTGGCTAAACGAAGTGTCTAAGATTTATATGCTTGTTACTTATTTATTGCTAAGTCAACGTTAGTCCTACGTCCACTTTGCGGTTATATCAAAGATATAACTCACTTCTAGTTTTTCTTGATTTTAGCTGAATAATCACGACCAGTGTTGTCACATTTTAATCTGTGCCAGAGGGGTTGAAAATCTTTCTCAACTGTACTTTTTCTTCCAAAGGTCTATAACATTCAAAACACACGTGGTAGAGAATAATCAATTTTATTAGCATGAAAAAATATTCAGTACTACAAATACTACATTTACATTTGCAAGTCAATTTGCAAGTGTGTTTAATTGAACAAAATCGGTCGGTTCTTTCAATTCGATAATTGTTTTTTTTTCATACCTTCATTGCCTCTCAGGCAGTCCCAAAAGGTCGATTTTTAGCACGATGACCGATGACACCTGAACTTGTCATTTCATGCATTTTTAAGTCATTTGGCATCGTAAAACTTTTTTTCGATTTTCCAAATTTCCTTCACTCCTCTCTTGGAGGATTTGCGGTGTTTCAAAATCATAACTTTGACTGCTTTGAGGCACCCCTAAATTATGTCCGATTGAGCTGAAACTTTGCACTGGCCAACAAAATATACATGATCGGTTTTTGAAATTTGACATAACCATTTTCGCTGCCACCCTAATGCAGGTATATATGTCTCTCAGTAAATGCTCAAGATAGTCAGGGAATTTCTCACATGCATAACTAGCACCCTGTAACCCGCGACGCCGGGAAAGCGTGCGAGTTTGTCGCTACCGGGGGTTTTGCGCAGATAAGCGGTCGGCTTGAGCGCCACTCCCGCGAAGGAGACCGACCGCCGTATTGTTCCTGAATTGCCCGGCAATGAGACACCCACTGAGGGCGGGTTTGTCCTTTTTCCCTCACAAGCCCGGCTGAACCCGCGACTATTACCTGCGCTCTCGAGAGGACCCGCGACACCGTCAGTCCCCGAGACACAAATGCAGACACAAGGGCGTCTGGGTCGATCCCAATGACTACCGCTTATGTTGAAGTCTCCTCACTGGACCTACTAAAAATGCTGGCCGCTGCTGAAATGCTTCAGTGCGCAGCGCTGTTTTCCCAAAGTGCGAGTTCGATGAGCCCTGACTGGACACGAAAAGCCATTTAAAATCTACTACACATTTTACAATGCCACAATATCGGTCTTACCTCCAATTACATTCAGCTGAGGCACAGTGAATATAACTTTAGATTCGCCTACAACTATTTCAGACAATTAACGAAATTGAAAAAAAGGAAAAACACAATTTGAGCACTACTGACTAGCGATGTAAAATCACCAACTACATTTTACAATTTCCTTGCGGTTCAAAGAAAAACTGTCACCACTCCTGCGTCTTTCACGGGCCAGGTTGTAATAGACGAACATAATTTTTGGTCCTCAGATCAACGCAATAATCAATAGGACCGGAACTACGTAATTATGAACGAAGTTAATAATCACGCTAGTCATGCCAAATTCCCTTGTACCTACATCGGTCTCATATTCAAACATTCTCGGGCGATCACCTTTAACCTCCCGAGCGCAGTTCAAATCGAGTCGCTTGCCGGGTTATTGAGGTTCCAAGAACAAGAAAACCCCCGCCGAAAGTCTCTGCTGTTTGGAGGAAATATCCAAACGAAAAAAAAGGGAAAAAAAGGCATGCATGAGTCTTTCGGGTGTACAGGGAAACTTCGATATAACGTACCCTCGTTATAACGTACCCTCGATATAACGTCACCCGATATAACGTACATTTTACCTCGATATAACGTACACATTTTCAAAGTTCAAAGGAATAATTTTTTGCATATTGTTTTTCTGAAAGAACAATTAATTTTCTATATTTTGATACTGAAGCATGATTTGTACTATTAATCAATCTCGAAGTATAACTGTTTGTTGATTCCGGATTCTAAATGAATCAAATTTTTATCAAGGGAAACATCATGAGAAAGGTTAGCTTCGTCTTCTAGTTGAATTTATTCGTTAACCTTACTCAAACAACAACACAATAAAGTAATATAAGCTAACTCCGCCTGCGAATGACGGATCTCAATAATAGCATGTCCGAATAAGAACCTGAAATTATTGAGAAACCAGAGCAGTGGGTCCAAAGCCCCAGAAAAGGAGGATGGTTGTAATAGCTGTTATCCATGGTTATTATGGAAAGGAAATAATGGATAAACCCCTAAACCAAGGTGTGAAGCGAACCGTGCCGAGGGATGAATGGTAGGGGGGGTTTTAAACCTTGCCGTTAACGGAGCCTGTGGAGCACCAGGGCTCCCTCCACAGTATCGTCTGCCCTTGCTGCATTAAGCCGGTCACTGATGCAGTGGACCTTCTTTACCGCGAGACTCGTGGGACTTCTATGAATAATCCACATCCAAATGAACAAACCGAGCGGTCGAAAATAACGCAGAACACTAAGGTTCTGCAAATAAATCTCCATCACGCTAAAGCAGCATCTAGCGTGCTGTCTAGGAGGTTTATTGAAGACGCTATGGATTTAGCTTTAATTCAAGAGCCTTGGGTCCACAAAGGAAGAATACTTGGTATTCATACTGGTTCATGCAAGTTATTCTACGACGATAAGCATGACTCCCCAAGAACTGCTGTTCTAGTAAAAGCAAATATTAAATGCTTTCCTATAACAGAGTTCATTCAAAGGGACATCGTCGCGATCAGAGTTGAGATACCAACCGCCAAGGGAAGATCCGACATAATAATTGCGTCGGCTTATTTCCCTGGTGACGTACCTGAGGCACCTCCCCAAGAGATTGCGGCGTTCGTAAATTATTGCAGAGAAATCAAAAAAGACTTCATCATCGGCTGTGATGCCAATGCTCATCACACTTTGTGGGGTAGTACTGACATAAACAGTCGAGGTGACTGTCTTTTAGAATTTCTCTCTTCAAACAACATTGACATTGCCAATATAGGCAATGAACCAACGTTTATAAACGCTATCAGACAAGAAGTCCTGGACCTAACACTGTGCAGTCCGGTAATTTCTTCGAAAATACACAACTGGCACGTTTCGGAAGAGGCGTCTTTGTCAGATCACAGACACATTATCTTCGAATGGGATGGTGGCTTGACAGTACAGAGAGAATATCGTGATCCAAGAAAAACCAACTGGGAACGATATTCACTTGAACTCGAGTCAGAAACTCTTAACACAAGAATAAGGTCGATTCAACAGCTCGAATCAACTTCAAAAGAATTAAATGATACGATAGTTTCTGTCTACAACAGTAATTGTCCACTTAAGAGAGTTTCTTCGACAAGAAACGTTCCATGGTGGAACAAAAGGCTCGAGCGGCTACGTAAAACAGCGCGGAAGCTGTTCAACAGAGCTAAAATTAATTCGGATTGGTCTCAATATAGGAGCGCCCTAACCGAATATAATAGAGAACTAAGACGATCTAAACGAAAATCTTGGGTAAATAACTGCGAAAGCATTGAAAGTACCCCAATCGTTGCAAGACTAAGTAAGACTCTTGCAAAAGACCACTCGAACGGGCTAGGTTCCCTCAAAAAGGACGACGGTTCGTTCACAAAATCTCCCTCAGAAGTATTAGACTTACTGATGAAAACTCACTTCCCGGGATCTACATCGGTTCATTCTGATACCAGTCCTAACTACAACCGCGACATGAAATGCTCTCGAAGGAATTCTCAAAGTGCAAAGGATGTCGCAAAGATAGTTGCTGGAATGGTTTTCACGAGGGCCAGAGTAGAAAGCGCGGTGAGATCCTTTCAACCGTACAAATCCGCAGGTGCAGATGGAATTTTTCCAGCCCTGATTCAAAAAGGAGAATCTAAGCTGATTCCATCTCTAATCGAGATTTTTACGGCAAGTCTGATACTAGAGCACATTCCTTCCACATGGAGACTCGTTAAAGTGGTGTTCATTCCAAAAGCTGGGAAACGTGATAAATCACTCCCAAAATCATTCAGACCAATTAGTTTATCATCAATACTGCTGAAAACTATGGAAAAAGTATTGTATGAATACATACAGTCTGTATTCATGTCCAAATGCCCTTTATCTAAATACCAGTTTGCCTATCAATCAGGCAAATCCACAGTCACAGCGTTACACACGCTTGTGACTAAAATTGAAAAATCTCTTTCGTCAAAAGAAACTGCATTATGTGCGTTTCTTGATATCGAAGGGGCTTTCGACAATGCTTCCTATGTATCAATGGCACAGGCTATGAGAAGAAGACATTTCGATGAGTGCATAGTCGAATGGATCAAAGGCATGCTCACAAATAGACAAATCACCTCGGAGCTGGGTGGGTCATCGACATTTGTGATTGCAACGAAAGGTTGCCCACAAGGAGGAGTTCTATCACCTCTACTTTGGTCACTGGTGGTTGACGACCTTCTGATTAGTTTGGAGGCGAATGGTTTCGAAACCGTGGGTTTTGCTGATGATTTAGTCATAATGGTACGTGGCAAATTCGACGATGTGATATCGAGTAGGATGCAGATGGCCTTAAACCTTACACAATCATGGTGTATCAAAGAAGGTCTGAGCATAAATCCCTCAAAAACAACAATTGTTCCTTTCACCAAAAAGAAGAAACTGCATCTGCAGACTCTAAATCTTGGAGGAGAGGAAATAAAATTCAGCGTTTCAGTGAAATATCTAGGCGTAATCCTAGATGCTAAACTAAACTGGAACGCACACTTAGATGCAATTATCAGTAAGGCCAACATTGCCCTATGGGCATGTTCTAAAATGATAGGTAGAACATGGGGCCTGAAACCAAAAATGGTTATGTGGGTCTATACAGCAATTGTGCGGCCTAGGATAACCTATGCCTCATTAGTATGGTGGCCAAAGACTAAGGAGACTGTAGCTACAAAAAAGCTAAACAAACTCCAACGACAACGGCATGCGTTGCTGTAACAGGAGCAATGCGAAGCACACCCTCAAAGGCATTGGAGGCTATCCTTCACTTGTTACCCTTGGGCCAACATGTTCAGCTGGAGGCTAATAGAAGCGCTCTAAAGCTAAAAAGATATAAAAAAAATATAAGACGGGGACAAAACTGGTCATTTGAGCATCCTGAATCTCTTACCCGTTGGACCAACCTCAGAGATGAACAGCGATTGGATGGAGCCAAGGACCAATTATGACATTCCATACACAGTGATCGAACTTCCTCGTTCAGTATGGGATGAGGGTGGTCCCGATGTTCGTAATGGTTCAATCCTGTTCTATACCGATGGGTCGAAAATGGGTAACAGAACAGGTGCTGGAGTGTATGGTCCCAGAATAAAAATTTCTGTAGCTATGGGGAACTGGCCAACAGTTTTCCAGGCAGAAGTAGCTGCAATAATAGAATGTATAAATGTCTGCCTTAAAAGAAATTATAGACATGCTAACATTTGTATCTTCTCAGACAGTCAAGCAGCACTTAAAGCCCTCAATGCTTTCAAGTGCTATTCAAAAATTGTCTGGGAATGCATTTGCCTTTTACGACAACTGAGTCAGAGAAGTTCGGTACAACTGTACTGGATTCCTGGCCATTGCGGTATAGAGGGAAATGAACAAGCAGATGAACTCGCAAGACGCGGCTCAAGCTCACCCTTCACTGGTCCAGAACCATTCTGTGGAATTTCTGAATGTGTGTTGAAGAGTGAGCTGAAGAAATGGGAAGACCGGGAAGTAATGGACAACTGGATGGCTGTACAACTCAACCAGTCAAAAAAATTTATCACGCCGAGTATTAAAATTACTCAACAATTGCTGAGTCTTAATAAGAAAGACTTCAGCACATTCACTGGTCTTATAACAGGACACTGTCCGAGTAAATACCATCTCAAAAACATAGGTTTAGTGCAAGATGATATTTGTCGCTTTTGTAATGCCGAAAGCGAAACCTCGGAACATTTGCTCTGCAAATGCGGAGCACTAACAAGACGCAGACTTCAACACCTTGATAAGGCTATTCTGGAGCCCAAGGAAGTTTGGTCTGTGTCGCCGATCAGGACTATAAATTTTATCAAACAGATTATTCCTGATTGGCACCTATCTCGCTATAGCTTTCAGTCTACTTCTTCATCAATAAGCAGTAGATAAGCTTGAAGCGTAGTACAAAAAATGGGGCATACCACAATAGTTCAAACTAATGGACGCAGTGGTTCACACCCAACAAGGGGAAAAAAAAATATAAGCTACATTTCCGAGTTATTTATCATGCTTCGATATAACGTACAATTCGATACAACGTATAATTTTGAAAGTAAAATGTACGTAGTATCGAAGTTACCCTGTATTGGTATATGGGTGTCTTGGCTAAAACACAGGCGCCGAATCACATCCAACACCCATTATGGCAAGTTGCTCAAATCTAAAAAGAGGAGCGGCACTCGCGTTGCCATGTATCCAATACATAGAAAGAAGAGAGAATCCCAGATTCACACAGGAGAGATTGTGTTGAATCTGAATTTCAAAATAACGAAACGAGCGGCTTCCAAATGTCGAAACCAGTACCATGCGTAGCATCGAAAGCCAGAGAATATCATGTAAATTTGACGATGACTACGACTATATCCAATAGATCTGGGCAATCGGTTTTTATCAAGCGCATTACGGAATTTGGATTATTGCACTGTAAATTCTTTTGTGGTACTACACGCGTAACTGCAGCGTAATGTCGTCATGTAGCTTGATGTTGTTTGTTCAAATGTAAAAAATTCTACCAACGGAAAAAAATCTGTACCAATCTGTACCTTTGAACGAAAATCTGTATCAAACAGAATCTATACCAAAAATTACGAAAAAAAATGTACCTTTTCAGATAAATCGGTACGTGTGGCAACACTGATCATAACTATGAATTATTTATATTGAATAATTTGTCCCTATTTAATAAATAAAGGGTGTGTCACATCAAATTGCATCACGGAAAAAACGCTGAAAAAAAAAGAAATTTAATTTATAGGAATTATATCTTCAGCTTTCGCTTATAATCAGATAAGAGTGTATAGATCACGTTGGCCATGCTTCACTGTCAATTTTTCGTAAATTTGGAAAAATGTCGTCGAAAGAAAAAGAGCGTCGTGAATTAATCCTGTGCACTCATTTCGAGAATCCGGAGCTGTCACATCGGGACATCGGTAAGATGCTGGGAATCGTCCAATCCATGGTCAGCAGAGTACTAAAACGATACTTCGAGAACCTAACCATCGACCGGAAGGTGAAGAACGGCAAAAATTGATGCTCCGTCAGTGAAAAAGATCACAAGCGCGTAGTTAAGCAGTTTAGACGTGATCCGAGAAGTTCGGTCCGGGATGTCGCCAATAAGCTGAATTTGTCAAGTTCATTCGTCCAGCGGATCAAGCAACGGGAGGGCCTGCGTACATACAAGGTTCAGAAGGCTCCTAACCGCGACGAAAGGCAAAACATGGTGGGGAAGACGCGAGCCCGGAAGCTGTACACCGAAATGCTGACGAAGCCGCATTGCCTGGTAAGTACATGGTGTGGCAAGCGATCTGCTCTTGCGGAAAGCGGAGTGCCCCCTTCGTGATGACCGGCACGGTAAACGGGCAGGTTTACCTTAAGGAGTGCCTACAGAAGCGCTTACTACCACTATTGAAGCAGCACGAGGGCCCGACCATCTTCTGGCCGGATCTCGCTTCGTGCCACTATTCAAAGGACGTGTTGGAGTGGTACGAAGCCAACGGGGTCACCTTCGTGCCAAAGGAAATGAACCCGCCCAACGCGCCGGAGCTTCGCCCAATAGAGAAATATTGGGCGATTATGAAGCAGGCCCTCCGGAAGAACCCAAAAGTTGTCAAATCGGAGGCGGACTTCAAGAGAAAACGAATTTCTGTTCAAAAAAAACTACAACCTGACGTTGTACAGAACCTTATGGACGGGGTAAAGAGGAAGGTGCGAGCATACGGGCTTGGGCTCGAAGTATGAATAAAAAGAAAATGCCAAAAGTTGTTTAATAGTTTTTATTTTACTGTCTAAAATTTTCAAAAGGATCGGTCTACTGGGCGAATTTCTACAGCGTTTTTTTTCGTGATGCAATTTGATGCGACACACCCTTTATTAACGGTTAAGAATGGGCTAGCTTCAAGATTTTTGTAGTTTTAATTCAAACGAAAAACACAGCTGGCGCTTACGTCAACCATGCATATTTGGGCAGTGTTGCTGGTGTACAATTCATCCCGATTAAGACATGACTAGCTTCGGGGTGAGTGAGTGTTTGATTTTAGAAAGTTCAAACTGCCAAATTTGCAGTTCATTCGTCGCTCTCGTCTAGAAATGTCCATGTAGAAAACTTATTCTAAGCTCACAGCTTCCGAAATCGTGATCATGTGTTGTGACAGTAACGAAGCACACAGTTCATATTGTGCGTTTTAATTTTGCTGTTCTGCGTCAAAATAAAACATTTGTTTCATTTTGATGTAAACGACAGGACGCAGGCAAAATTTGTTCATGCACAGGATTTAAAATTAAAAGTATCGATATCCTATAGTATCGGAACAGTGTTTATGCTTTTGTCATTCATCAAAAATGTGTGCACTAATGTGTTTATGTGGAATGGTGTCAAAATATACAACATTTCATAATAATGACAAAATGACGTGTATAAAGTGTATATATCGGTAAAAATTACTCTATTTTCATACCCTAAAATAACGAGGAAAACGAACAATTCATCTCCCAAGTTCAACCCTGTTCTGGACACTACAGGTACAGTTATGTTTTGCATGAGGTAATTCCAAGAAATCCACTCCTGCGAGCAGCACATACACAGCATCAAAAGCGATAATCGCCACTTTTCATTCTCGGTCTTACCTGGAGAACGACTCTTACTCTCCGCGCGCGCTGTGATCTCCGGTTCCGACAAAAGAGGACACCGTACCAGAGGGGACCCATGGGCTAGATCGATTCCGTGCCGCGCCGCCATCGCCATGTGATGGAGGGTCGGTAACGTAATGAGTGGTAATTACGGCGAAATTATTTATTCAGTAAATATTTATTGTGCCCGTTCATTGCGATGGTTATGCAAATTTATAATCGTAAATCGTTCGTCGTCTGCTCGACGCACTTCGCATCTTCAGTCGATGATATTTTGTTTTTTTTTGCGCAATTCGCGTTCACAATGAAGATCTTGGGATTTATCTCGCGGATGCTGGCGGAAGTCAGTCATGTCATGTGGGCTTACATAGACCAAATCAGTTCTGCATCTGTCGTTCACGGATCATTGAAACATAGCAGCTTTATTAGTCGGCGGCTACTAACATATTGTAGTATTTAATATCGAGATGACTCTTGGCGTTAGCCAAAAGAGCCTTGAACGAACCGAACCGCTCCTAGAATAGGGTGAATAGGGTTAGCTTAAATGAAGCACTTACAATTTGCATAACAGCGCTACTCACCAGCCGGAATGCATGCATATGAAGGTATGGTAAATTGCTAGCAAGAATCGTGACTAATTACGAAAAACTATTGCCAAATTAGCCTTATGAACTGCTTACCATGTTGTTTGTTATGAAGGCAACTGAAGGTTCAATAGTATACGACAGGCATGTATACGCTAGACTGATTCGTGGTCCGTAGGCAAATAGGTAGTTCTGCTCGTTTGGGTGACCTTTAGGCAATAACTACGTTGAAAAATGATAATCGAATGAATTATTTTTTGTTATTCATTTGAGACAAATTTCGAGATATTGAAATAGATAAGATATTGGTACTAAGAGCGAAAATAAGCAATAGCTTTTTTTTTCAAAAATAGAGAGTTGTCGCTGAACAAATGGCCTGACAATTGCGGTAGTAGATATTGTGTACCACCAGTCGGGGTGACATTGGGCCAAAACCAAAAAAAGTTTCATGTTAATTTTTCTGAACACGCTTGATGAGATAATTAAAACTTTATGTAGAGTGAATGATTACGTAGTTCTCTCATTGTTAGAGGAAGCCATACACAACAAAACTATTTTGATCCGTTTTACCAGTGCCTTAAAGATAGTCGCCATGGATACCACTATAAATCGTTGCCGAAAATTGTACTCTATAAACCAGGGGTGGCAATTTATGGTCATTGTGGGCGACTAATTGATCAAATGTCAGGATGCGGTTGACCAACGTTGACAGTATCACCGAATCATTAGAAAACTAATATAGTACTAAATGATGAAACAAAGTTTAAACTAAAAGAAAAACATAGATAATACTAATAAATGTTCAATAAAAATCATTATATCAAAAGAAATTAACTATCGGTTATTAAATAATTGATAGGTAGAACATTATTTTTTTCTAAAGTCTTATTATCAATTTTATTGAGATAATGTACTTCGATCGCCATAATAATAAAATTATCCGTATTGTCATTTGAATTATTTCCCTTTGTTCCGTGTTATCCGGATTGAGCTACACGCGACATTTATTTGTTTATAAAGCTTAAAAAAAATGTGCAAATTAAATAGGTAATTTAAATTCGTCCACCAATGTTATCGAAATATATAACAAATAAAAATGAATCAGTTCAGACAGTTGTGAAGCATAGATGATGCATGGAATTGATTGTTACCCTAGAGTTGTTGTTTCATTAATCATATTAATCATATCTGTTATATCTCGAATTTGTGTTCGAGTTTTTCTATAAATCTTCTCCAAGGTATATTTTAGAAATAAATTCTAACAGATATGCGTTAAAACTAATATTTCTGGATACTCTAAATTCATATTCTTCACTGCTTTCCTGATTTTGGCTATATTTCATGATTGTAATACTTTGCACAATTATTTCACATCACTTATCAAATTTTCAAAATTTGCATTCTGCAATTCGCAGCCTTCAAAGACGAAGTTTTCTCCAAACATTTATTTTTATTACTTTCCGAAGCCTTATGCTGGATGTATAATTGATTTTAACATTATCAATTTGTCATTTTTGTAATCACATAAATAAAGAAAAGTTTGTTAAAATTGTTCCTAGTGATAATTTCTGATTTAGTACAAGTTATAATCAAACAGCTGGATGTAAATTCAAAACAACAAAAAATCTGAATAGAACAGAATAAAACAGAAACTTACACAAAGAAATATTTACATTATTACTTACTACTTTGAACAACTTGACCGATTATCGACATATTAAATTGAAGACGATGTTCTGTATGTTCTCAAAAAATATTTCACCTGTTAAAAAAAAATTGGATTTTTTTTTCGTAATTGTTCATTATATTTCATTTTTAAAGTTTACATTGTCTTGGGACTATATTTTTTATATTGCTTCTTGGAGGCGATCTGGCGTAGTGGTAACATCCATGCCTCTCACGCTGAAGGTCACGAGTTCAATTCTCACTCCCGACATTCTTCCAAAAATGGAAGTAAAAGTGACGAATCAGCCAAATGAGTTGAAAACCACTATAATACAGATAAAAAAAAATTATTGCTTCTTGGAAGCTGACAACACTAATAAAATAATAAACTTGCTTATTACTTAGTCATTTCATGATGGATTAATGAGATTTTTGCGTCAATCAATTTCGGCACTCCATAACATTTTTTACATTGAATAAAATAGTATGTGTCATGAAACTAACTATCGAACAATTGAAAAATCTCAACCCTTATCTTAACAGAAATACCTACTTCTGATTGGTCGAAATCTACGACACATGCGGCGAGTCCCTAACAGAGACATCAAAACCAAGCTGCCTGGGGGAAATCGGAATTGCAAACACATGAAAGTAGGGGGAGCTTTTGTTCCCATCGAAATGTGTTCCCTTACAGAGACATCAAAACCAAGCTGCCTGGGGGAAATCAACATTGCAGATACATGAAAGTAGGGGGAGCTTTTTTTCCCACTGACATGTATTCCCTAACAGAGATTTCAAAACCAAGGTGTCTGAGGGTAATCAGCATGTAAATACCCTCGTGGCCGATAGTTTAACTAACGACGCGCACAAATGGATAGTGCTCATTGTAACTAGTGTGGGCATTGCTGATTTATTCACGTGCTGGTGAATAAATTGGAAGCGATGAACGAGTGTTTTTTTTGTTATCTTCGTTCCAATAAGAATATTTCGATGGGTTGATTGAAGAATGATGTTTCAATGAACTGAATAGAACTTATGCTTGATAGAATTAAATACAATTTGAATTTGGAATTTTTATGTTGGTTGCTTCGTGAAATTTCATATCAATGACCGAGCATGTATTGTAAAATTTTTAGCACAACTGTAAGAGTAAAATTGTATATGGTAGCTATTTAAAATGACTTGAAATATGAAACAATTTTTTTTTTCTCCCAAGGAAAATTCATGCGACGAGTAAAATTGGAAAAATGAAGGAATATTCGAAAAAGTGATTTCACATATGCTCTACATATCGTATTGGGTGCTGTTAGCCTAATTGAAATTTACATTGAGGCAAGTAGCATCGTGTTCCGTTGGGTTTAAAGCGAAAAGGAAATGGGTTGTATAAACACTCAGAAAATAACAAAAAATATAAATGAAATTACCTTTTCCATTTCAAATATATTTTCACTATACTAAAGTAACACTTCATTTCTGGTGACAAAACTTGTGTTCGATAATGATAATTATCTTATATTACATTGATGAGCTTTTTTTTTCTTAATTCCATCTATACATAACATAGGAGCCATCTCGTCCAGGACCACAGAGGGCGTCTTTAATACGTGTTACGCACCATCTAATGACTAATAACCATCTTTCTAGCATTATCACTCGGTTATAGACACTGGTGGAGTGAACAAACAATACCTAACAACCAGATAAAACGGACCCTAATCATTATCGAAGAGTTTAACAATGTAATTCTTCAAACATATCAAAAATCAGCATGCAGCAGATAGCCTAACGGAATCCTACGTCAACTATGCGGTCGTGTCTTGGGCACAACCCTCCTGTGACTTTTTTTTTGCACAATCCCAAATGAAATTAGAAAAGAAAACAGAAAGAGGTTTCTGCTCGCATACATACAAACCATTTTTAAGCTTTTAAAACAGCTCATTATTTGCGCATTTGACCCTCCAGCACACGAAATGACACGATGAAATGTTTTCTGCCAACGCTAGTTTGGGTGTATGACTCATCGAGACGCTGTTAAAAAGTTCAAAATACCAAGTAGCACTTTCTGCAAGAAGCTTTCCGGAAAATACCGCAAGGATGTTGGAGGTCAACCTACATTTTCAACGAAGGAGGAGACGATATTTGTTAAGTGTATGATGGCTATGGGCGACTGTGGTTTCCCGGTAAACGACGAAGACTTGCGGCATGTTGTGAAGGATTACCTTTTCAAAATGGACAGAACAGTCGATCGCTTCACAGATAATTATCCAGGCCGAGATTGGACCAAATTGTTTCTCAATCGGCACCCTGAGCTCTCTGTACGTTTTGTGCCGAACACCAAAAAAAGCCGAGCAGCCATCACCCCGAGACCCTGTCGGATTACATCAACAATTTGTCCAAAGTGACGGCTGGTGTCTCTTCAGAAAGCATCTGGAACTACTATGAGACAAATCTGACAGACGATCCCTTCAAAAGGCACACTTCCTCAGCTTACTTAAGGATCTAATGGACAGTTTTAAGGAGAATTGTAGATTGTTGTAGGTTCCGTTGCTGTTCTTGGCTTCCCTAGACCAGCCAAAAACTCTCCGGAGGAAATTCCCTCCGCAGTCTTCTATATCACACTCTAGAATAATCTGCCCAAGGATTCTCTTTATCGTTCAAGGTAAGATAGACAGACATACACCGTAAATCCAAAGAATACGCTTTCGTGTTTATTTAAACCCTACATCCCTATCTTTCTTTAAGTTACAAGTTCAGTAGGTAAGATAATCCTTGAAATGGATAGGCTTCACATCTGTTTCTTTTCGATGTACTAACTAGCTCATTGGAATCTGCAGGAATACATATTATGCTTTCATCATTTATGGAATCGTCAGCATTCATTGGTATAGTTTCGGAAGAATTGTTCGATACATTAGTATGCGGTAGCTTCTTCAAATGTGCTGTACTTCCTTTGAATTCCTTTCCAGTCTCCTTTGAACGGATTACAACATCCGTGCCACTTTTTCTGACTACATCCAATTCTTCTGTACTAAAATCAGCATTCAACTTATTTTCTTTCCTCACACGTTTTTCCAATACCTGATCTCCTACCTCAATATCACTCTTTCGGGCTCTTCGTTTCTCATCTGCATATACCCTTCCCTTCTCTTTTTCAACAACATCACGATCTCTCACTTCGTCGAATTCTGGAGAGATAGCAAAAATAGTTGGTAATTTCGTACGCATTCGGCAACCAAACATCAGTTCAGATGGTGACTTTCCTGCCGTTGTGTGATTAGCTGCGTGACACATGAGTAAATACTGTCGCAGCTCTTGACGCCAATCCTTCTCAAGCTCTTGTGCTATGCGTAATCGCTTGAGAATGGATCGATTTTGCCGCTCCACTTCTCCATTCATTTGTGGCCAATACGGAATTGAATGGACCAAACAGAAAGAGGTGTCTGCTCGCATACATACAAACCATTTTTAAGCTTTTAAAACAGCTCATTATCGTATACCATACTCATCACAAAAGTTGCGAAACTCGTCAGAACTGAGTTGTGGTCCATTATCCGCTCTAAGACTTTCAGGAATGCTATATCTAGAGAAATTAATCATTAACTCGTCAATAGTTGACGTTGTAGATATGACGTTCATCTCAATCACTTCGAGATATCGGCTGAAGTAATCGACACAAACGAGCAAGTTTTCCCCTTCCATGAGCGGTCCAAGAAGATCGACAACAATTTGTTCCCATACCCGTGTAGGAAGCTGCTTCTTATAATTGGTTCAGGTGGGTTTGGAGTTGTCACTAAAGTACAGCCCCTGCATTCTTTCACAAAGCTTTCCACGTGTTGGTCCATTTTAGGCCACCATACACTAGCGCGGAGATGACCTTTCGTAACCCTGATGCCGGGATGATCCTCATGAGCCAGATGAAGAACTCACTGTTGATACTCGCTGGGGATACCCAAGTGGCAGGGCCTTTCTTCACCTCAATAATATCCCATGCCAGCAAATCATCAAGCTTCCTGTTGACTGCGTTCTCCAGGGCAATTGGAATTCTACGCAGTGGTTGATAAATTGGGTTGAATTTTGGGTCCATTTCTATGTGCACCAAAACGCCTTTAATTTTTTGAAATGGTGCGTTTATTCCACCGACCACTTGCTTCACCTCTAGCCCAATTTTTAGGACACCTAATTGTTTGGATGTAACATCTCCAAGTAAATTTCGTTGTCCCTTCGCTGTGGCGAAGATTTCCGCGTCGACATGGCGACTTCCACGGTTGCCTCGAATGTCCCGAGAATATCTAGCGATTCATCGCTACCGTATGCCTTAAGGATTTTCTTGCTTCCTTTCGTACATTTATGCATTATTACGTTTGTTGTATTCCAACCAATATCCTCCTTATAAACCCGTATTCCAGCGGGTGGTGGGTGGTACAACACTGATGGTGGCAATTGTACAGCAATTCCAACTATTCCTCTGGGGTTCCCTGATTGCTTCCACTTGGTGGTTGAATAAACTTCACAGATTTCACAGCACAAAATACATTTATTCTTACAAATATCAAACTACATTTTTTATTTTACATTCAGGAACATGTCTTAACAATTACTTATACTGCACAAAAACTGAACAACAATGTTTTTTTTTATTCTCCTCTCTCTCTATTTACAGACATGACAAAAAAAACAAAGCAAAAAACAAAACAAATTCTAACTGACTCTCACAAGTACTTCTCTCGCGTTATTGTTTCACAACTGGGAACTCAGCGCTTTATAGCAAAGTAAGAGCCAGGGATGTACTGTTGGGTTTGTTGTTGTTTACTCGCAGACATCCTCACCCACCCTGAAATACCATATTTCTGAAATGACGCAAAAAACCTCTTCGACGGGAAAGGAATCTGGGAGCAACAAATTTACGTCCAAAGGCTTAATTGCTGGGTTCTTCGATTGGCAAAACGCATAATTTTTCCACCGGTCGTTTCAATATTCCTGCAGATGTTTTAAGTGTCACCACCCGCACAATTCCATCATCCCCAGGATGTACCTCCATAATTCTTCCCATTTTCCACCGCATAGGGGGCTGATTGTCGTCTTGAATGATTACCAACCTACCAACTACGATGTCAACAGGTGGTTTCCATAGCTTCATCCTTCCTTGCAGCTGGGCCAAATAATCTCTACGCCATCTCTTCCAGAAGTCTTGTAACCGTTTCTGGATTAACTGCCAATAATTCAAACGATTAGTGGGCATTGTTTCCACATTTTCTTCCGGAATCGCCTGTAAAGAAGTTCCTATGAGGAAATGGGCCGGTGTCAACGGTTCCAAGTCATTCGGGTCCTCAGACATTTGTGTTAACGGTCTTGAATTAAGGCATCCTTCCACTTGAACGAGCAATGTGCTCATATCCTCGGGAGTCGCCACACTCTCACCAAGAACCTTCAATAAATGGTTTTTTGCTGATCGTACGGCTGCCTCCCACAAGCCTCCGAAGTGTGGCGCGCTAGGTGGATTAAAGTGCCATTGAATCCCTTGATTGGAACACTCCTTGTACACTTGATTTCGGTGGCTGCTATCTCTCAGCAATTTCAATACTTCCCGAAGTTTATTGCGAGCTCCGATGAAGTTGGTGCCATTGTCGGAGTAAATATCCGTACACATCCCTCTCCTTGAGATAAATCTCCGCAGCGCTTGCAGAACCCGGTCGGTAGATAAATCACTCACCAGCTCTAAGTGTACTGCCTTGGTACACATACAAACGAAGATCGCTACATAGGCCTTCACTGCTGGTCGTCGCGGGGCTAATCTTAGATAAAGTGGTCCGAAGTAGTCAACGCCCGTTCGTGAGAACGGACGAGATACGGTGACCCGTGCCGATGGCAGCTCTCCCATGAACTGCTGGATTGCAGACGGTTTTGATCGATAACACTTTTGGCAGTGATGCACAGTGTAGCGAGCGAGATTCCTTCCACCTAATGACCAATATCGGAGTCTTATTGCTCCTAGTAGCAGTTGAGGTCCTGCGTGAAGCAACTTCTCATGATAGTGTCTTATAATCAATCTCGTAAAATGGTGCCTAGCGGGCAAAACAATTGGATGCTTCTTATCTTCGGATTCTTTAGAATGCTTTAATCGTCCTCCAACTCTTATCAATCCATCCGTAGATATATATGGGTTATACCAGCGCAGCGGAGATTTGCGTGGAATCGTTTCACCTTTAGAGAGGGTTCTCCATTCCGGATAAAAACATTCTTGTTGAACCTTCGAAATCAGCAATCTTTCTGCCTCTTTCAGCTCGCTTGTGGATAGGAATGTAGTGTCCTTACGAGTGTTTTTGGGTTCGCGAAGCAATTTTATCAATCGTAGCCAATAAGCTGTACGTCGTATCAAATCGACGAAAGCTCCAAACTTCGCGAAATACCAATCATTTGAGTCCACCTTTTCTGAAGCCACGTTGGTTGATATGACTCGGCGCCTTTCCTCATCACCTTCGTCAGCTACTAAATTTTCCGGGAATGTCGGCCAATAATCGGGACCCTTCTCTAACCATGCTGGACCTTGCCACCAAATTGTATTGCCGATGACGTCTTCTGGGGATATCCCCCTAGAAATCAAATCTGCTGGATTGTCAACTCCTGCTACGTGTCTCCAATGACAACCTTCGGACAATGTTTGAATTTTCGCGACTCTATTGGCGACGAAAACATTCCAATTAGATGGTGAAGATGCAATCCAATGTAGAACACACGTCGAATCCGTCCAAAAATATGTTTGAGCTGATATCCTCGTAGAATCATTCTTCTCGAATCACAATACCGCAAGAAGTGCCCCACAAAGCTCTAATCTCGGAATAGACTGCGATTTTAATGGAGCAACCCTTGATTTGGACGATAGCAACCTAACTCTTATACTTCCACTCGAATCCATGCTCTTGGTGTATACACATGCTCCATATGCTTTCTCAGACGCATCAGAGAAGCAATGTATCTCGACCAGAATTGGATCTGGTATTATAACACAGCGTTCAATCCGGATTTCATTTAGTAGTGAAAGCTGTCGGTGATAACTGCGCCAGATCTCACCCACCGTCGAAGGTACCGGGGTATCCCAATTCATCCTTTCATCCTTTTCATCTTTCAACGTCCACAACATTTGCATAAAGATCTTGGCTCTTGTAATAGTAACTCCCAGAAGTCCCAAAGGGTCGAACAGCGTAGCTATTACCGAAAGGATTTGTCGCTTAGATAGTGCTGTGGTTGTAATCGGTAACGGAATATTGAATTGAAACTTTAAAGTGTCTGTTTTCGGCAGCCAAGTCAGGCCCAGTGTCTTCACTGACGGATCTGGGTCCAAATTAATACCCTCCAAGTCTCGAATCGCTAAATTTTCCTCTTTGATTCCTTCTAAAACTAATTGAGAACTCGACGCCCACTTCCGGAGGTGAAACCCACCAGCACTCATCATTTTATCGAGCTGCATCCTCAACTCGATAGCCAAATCCGCTGCATCCGCTCCGGTAATGATATCGTCCATGTAGGTATCCTCACAAACTGCCTTGGCTGCCAGAGGAAAACGACTGACTTCTTCCATGGCAAGCTGCTTAAGTGTACGAGTAGCAAGAAATGGTGCAGGTTTAGTGCCGTACGTGACCGTGCCCAGCTCGTAGGTCTCTGGCTCGTCGTCGGGAGAAGATCGCCAGAGAATCGATTGCAGTGGTTTATCCCTTTGACAGATGTTTATTTGCCTGAACATCTTCTCTACATCGGCAACGAGCATGATCTGCTTCGTGCGACACCGAAGAATTATTGATCGTAGATCTTCCTGAATCACTGGCCCCACCAGCAATCCGTCATTTAATGATACTCCTGTCGAAGTTTTACAAGATGCATCAAAGATAACACGTAGTTTTGTGGTAGTGCTAGTCTCCTTGACTACCGGGTGATGAGGTAGATAACATCGTTGAACCTCATCAGAAACCTTATCAACCCTTCTCATGTGACCGAGCTGAAGGTACTCCTGCATGAACGCCAAATACTGATCACGTAGTAGAGTATCACGCAACAGTCTTCGTTCGGTTCCCTGCAAACGTCTTAGTGCGATTTCTTTCGATTTTCCTAATCTACGAAGGACACCCTCATACTTGGGCAATGTCACCGTGAATCGGCCATCTATTCCACGCTGTACCGTTCGTTCAAAATGTTCTGCACAGCGAGTTTCTTCCGGCGAATAATAGTTTAATACTCCAATCTCTTCATATTCCCAGAATCTTGCGACCAATGACTCCAAGTTTCCTGATGCAGATATGTTGCAGTTGACTTGAATTGATTGACTCGGTACTAACAAACCTCCACACACTACCCAGCCGAAGACTGATTCATTCAACGCTGGTAGTCTCTCACCTAACGTAATTTTTCTACCAGTTCCGAAAAACTCGAAGAATGCTTCGATGCCCAAGACAACGTCCACTCCTTTCGATTGGAAGAATGCAGGATCAGCCAGCTCAACACCGTTTGGAATCGACCACCCTTCCGTATTAACCGTTAAAGTCGGAAGATTCACTGTGACCTTCGACAGAATTAAAAAATCCATGTCCCTCGAGTATTCGGACACTCGCGACCGTACCATCGCCCGAATTCGGTATTTGACTTCTGTAGCTGCTTCACCTATTCCTAGAACCGATATATCCACTCTTTCTCGGCTGACACACATCCGCTGACTCAGCCGTTCTGATATAAAATTACTCTCGGAACCTGAATCCAATAAAGCACGAGCGGGGAACACCTGACCACTATCATCCACCATCAAGACAACAGCAGTAGCCAGTAACACCTGAGAAGAGAACTGCTGCGTTGTGCAAACGGTTTTGGTTGACACATTTGCTGTTTGGGTTGAAGTTGATGCCTTTGATCCAGATTCCTTGCCCTTTGCAACCACCGTACCCTTCATGAAGCCTTCCCTTTCTGTCTTGAAGCATACCAATGTATGGTGTCGACCCTGGCATTTTCGACAGGAAAACTTGCATTTACAATCCTTCGCCTGATGTCCTACCCGAAAACAATTGCGGCAAAGCGAATGGGTCCTTAAAAGTGCGTCTCTTTCCGCTACCTCTAGCCGATGAAACACTTGACATTGGTACAATAGATGCTCGCCCTTACAGGCCACACAACGCCCTTCGAAACTCTGCATGCTGCTATAATTGGTTTTCGTAAACGCTGTTCTCGGTTTCGAAAACTGTTGGAGTGGGTTTGGTCCCTTAAAATCAACGGATTTGCTGGGAAGAGATTCAAGCATTTGAACACGTCGCCGAATGAAGTCCGTTAAGTCGGACAATGTATCTTGCTCCTTGGACGTAGAGAATTCCTCCCAGCCTCTGCGTGTTACCGGGTCAAGTCGTGCTGTAAGTAGGTGGACAAGCAGTAGATCCTTAAAGTCCTCCGGTTCTATGACTTGATCTAAATTTTTCACGACCCTCTCGAATCCCTCTAACAAGATGTGAAGTTCGCTGACTGATTCCTTGGTTAATGTTGGAAGCTTAAATAGCGATTGTACGTTTCCTCAACTGTTTACTGTTATCAAAACGCTTCAACAACATATCCCAGGCAATTTGATAATTGGCCCTTGTAATTTTCAGCGGATCTATCAGGCTTTTCGGTTCCCCCTGAAGACAACCCTTGAGGTAGTGGAACTTCTCCACCTCTGGTAACTCCGTTTTATGGTGGATGAGTGAAGTGAATAGATCTCGAAAACTCAGCCACTCATCTATGTCCCCATTGAATGAAGGTAAACTTATTTGAGGGAGACGCACGCGATCAACACCATAAACCACTGAATCGTTCATTCGAACAGACTGTTCCAGCCCCATTGGACCCTGCAGCTTCTTAGATTTATCTACGAGGAATGATTTGGCTCGATAATACCTATCACTAAATTCCTGTCGGTCCTTATCGTACGATTCCTCATCCGCGAGATAATCTTCATGTGCCCTAATCTCTACCAATGTATCACAAAACTTCCCCCATAGCTCATCTACCTTCTCTAACCGAATGTCAACATCTGTAACAGTTGCAGTTTCTTCGTAGTATTCCACGAAACGCCAGATGTCGTTGAAAGAAGCCTGGACATCGTTCAACCTCGCTATGAGCAGCTTCAGCGAAGGAGCCTTCTTAGCAGCGGATATTACTGGCGGCATGTTGATGGAACGTTATCGGCACCGTTGTTGAAAAGGATTGAACGTGTTGGTAGATATCGATCGAAGTCCTAGCTCCGCTAGGCATATACTAGTGTAGTTTACCTTACAACGTAAACCGATGCACCCAATGTGATGTGCGAACAGTCTAGCGATGAGATTGTAATCGCCAAGCAATTTTTACTTTGTACTCCGATGGGGCAGGTGTTTTAGCGAAGAGGTGGGGTATTTTATGTAATATTCCGTAAAATAACTTCGGTGGACATATACAGTTCCAACTCACCCGGAGAACTAATCGTCGCGCCAATCAATGAACCAGTAGAAATTGCCCAATTGCAACAATTAACCAATGAACCAGTATATGTTTACTTGTAGACCAATACACTCATTGATGTGCAGGGAAGTGGGTTGTATGAATGAATCGAAGAGGATACAAATTTATTTTAAAACGTGTATTAATCTTGCCTAGCTTCGGCGCATATACTATTCTAATGCACTCACCCAGGCAAAATTTCAGATGAACTTCCTCTTCGTATGCAGCACTCAATAAAACAGCGATGCAGGGTGGCTGGCCTCCTTATGGTGAACTTAGTGGGTGGTGGATCAATCAAAATGTTGGTTCACGTGGCGTTCCAGATATGTATAAGTGGATGTTCATGTAGCGCTCAATCCAACAATTGCGATTGTTGATTTTCAATCCTCGTTAACGATCCCGTTCTCGAAAACGTGAATTCCGGAAATGAACCAGTGTTAGTACCGAACTATGGTGCGAGCTTCGCTAGACATATAGGTATTATTTGCTCTAACTAACCTGAACAAAAATAACTGCCGGTGGGTGTCCAAACGATTGCAATTGTTCCTTTTTGTGATTTGTGCTGTGTAGTGATGGCTGCCAGTCCGAGTACTTGTTGGTGACGTTATAATGGTCAAATCCTTGGTTCTGATTCGTTGGATCCGGTTTGAAGGACCAAAATGTTGTATTCCAACCAATATCCTCCTTATAAACCCGTATTCCAGCGGGTGGTGGGTGGTACAACACTGATGGTGGCAATTGTACAGCAATTCCAACTATTCCTCTGGGGTTCCCTGATTGCTTCCACTTGGTGGTTGAATAAACTTCACAGATTTCACAGCACAAAATACATTTATTCTTACAAATATCAAACTACATTTTTTATTTTACATTCAGGAACATGTCTTAACAATTACTTATACTGCACAAAAACTGAACAACAATGTTTTTTTTATTCTCCTCTCTCTCTATTTACAGACATGACAAAAAAAACAAAGCAAAAAACAAAACAAATTCTAACTGACTCTCACAAGTACTTCTCTCGCGTTATTGTTTCACAACTGGGAACTCAGCGCTTTATAGCAAAGTAAGAGCCAGGGATGTACTGTTGGGTTTGTTGTTGTTTACTCGCAGACAACGTTGCTCACTCTCAACATCTCCCATGATTCAGCAGTAACCAAGTTCACATCGGAACCGGAATCGACGAACATAACAACAAGTACCCTTCCAATGCGACACTTAATTTCATTTGTTTTATTTCCAGTGTAGAAGGTGTAGTACACTTTCTGGTCAGGGCAATCATCGGAGACTTCCTTTTCAGGAGATGTAGCTTCGACTACAACATTAATAGCTCTTACCTTTGGAGTGTCTGTATGATGATGCTGCATGTACCGCTTACGGCAAACCTTCTCAAAATGTCCTACAATCTAGCACCGACGACATTTTTGACCTTTTGACGGGCAATGTTCGGCCTTTGAGATGTGTCCAAATTTTCCACATGCATAGTAGAGAGTTCTCGATTCATTTACATTTCCGTTCGTAGATGTTTTACCAAAATTACGGTTAATCACTTGATCTTGCTTTCGTTCAGCCTTGCCACAGACGAATCTTTGTACCTTTCGAACTACCAATGTTCCAGCGTCACCATGAGAGCTTGAGTTACTGGTCATTTCCCTCTCCTGTATCCTCACACTTTCTAAGGATTTTCCTAAGGCCTGAATGTTTGCTACTGACTGATCTTTTCCGACGAAGTTCTTGTGATGTCCATCCCTCAATGATAACGTCAGTCAACATAATCTCCTCCAAAACACATTGTACTTCTCGACTGTGTTTTTCCAAACCACAATCTGACAGTTGTTGTCTCAACCGTAAACAAAACGTGCGAACCGCTCGTTGGGACCTTGATTTATGTTTCGTAGCTTATGCCTCTCCAATACGTCCTGACGACATGGTTTAAAATACGAATCGAGTTTGTTTACTACGAGATTGTACCACGGCATCTCGAGCAGCACCATCGGAAAATCTTCAGTACCTTCCAGACTCCGAAATACTTTCTGAAGTTGAGGTCCTCTTAAATGCAAAATCTTCGATCGCATGAGCTATTGATCCGTAATTTGATACGAATCGAAATAACACTCCAGAGCAAGCTTGCATTCCATCCACTCCTTTGCCAATTTGCTACTCTCAATCTGTTCGCAGCGGAACATGGACAAAGTCGGCTTTCGTCCATCTAAAAATATTTATATGTACAGATAAAAACGCACTCCGTTAAACGCAAATTACGTTTCTCTATTTATTTATTCAATACATAAGTGAAGCTTCATGGTGGTTAGATTTTCTCTCCAACCAACCTCGTCACAGCTATATATGTCACTTTCGGGCCTCCTAGCCACGAACACGACCTCTTCGTATGGTCCAACCAAAATCTTCGGGCTACCTAGCCGCGATTTATGGTCAAACTACGGGCACAATATTTGATCTAGCTAGTCAATAATATTCGACGTTACGTTTGGTCACAGATCAATTCTCTTTCCTATAGCCAAAAATAAAATTTCTTTTACTCGAAATCACTTTTCCCATTTTCATTTACATACTTCTAACACTTCTCACTGCGAGAAAACGCATCAAAACTATTCAAGGAGCACCCATACACAAAAAGCAGTGCTCAGCCACGAAATAAAACTCTTTTCTCCTCAATGTTGCAAAAAACCGCCATTTTGTTTCGCTTCGAAAATCACCGAATGAATTCAACATTTCGTCCAACTGCTAATCGAAATATTTAATAATATTTACCATAATGAAAGTTTCGCGTGTGAGTGAAAAATATGTAAACAAACCGTTGCATATTTTCTCTGTAATTAATATACTGATTTATCGAGAACTTGTACCGTGTGTATCTTACAATTAGTGGAAATTGTTGAAAAATAGTTTTTCTTAGCTGTTTCGATGCTCCGAACCAAAATTTATTGTCATTTAGTAGTGAAAAAAAGCCGTTGAAGTACACACTCTGTCAATCTACCTGCGAGAGAGGTAAACCGAATTAATGAAATTTGATATAAAAATATCCGCTTAGTGTTCATAAAAAACCTAAAATACAAAGATCTGGCTTCTATACAATCAGTGCTCTAATATTTTCCTTAGAACGTGTGAAATATGGACGTCAAAAGCTGCGCAAATTGCCCGGAGAACATGCAAGTCGGACGAAATTTACTTGAAGCTGACTCCGAACAATCTGCAAAATTCAAAAGCCGTTTTGTTTTTGTCGTCCCCGGATGTAAGAAGAGATATCGCCCCGGAATTTCTTTTCATGCCTTCCCTCCTAAAACGGACAAATCGCGGTATCTAGACTGGATCCAACGACTACGGCTAAAGATAGAACCTACAAAAACCTCCCGTATTTGTAGCCTCCATTTCACCGTGTCGAACTTCTACTCTCCAAGTATTCACATTCACATTTTCGCACTTTTGAAAAAGTGTGAAACAGTCCAACGTGGTGCAAAATGTGCAATAATAATTAAATAAAATAAAACATACTTAAGCAAATGATACAAAACAGCCATGACGTGTTTGCACTTTCTTCTTTCTATTCAATCACGGACAAAAAGCATACTTAAGCGATATTCTGGTGGTGAAACGCAATCTGTTAGAGGCGAATGAACTGAAAAGTTTAAAGCCTCAGGTGAGGGATCAAGGGATACATTACCTGGCCTGACCTAACCTGAAACGCATTCAGTTTGTTTGTCACTGTGACGGAGCGCAGAAAAGCCGATCCATCAGAAATGGAGGAGAAGACGACCGAGAGAATACCCCAGCATTGGAAATTGGTTCCGCTTGAGACATCGGAGCAACCGCCACACATAAACATACACGCGCGCAACTCTTTACGTTTGCTAGTTATCGAGAGGAATCCGGAAAGAAGTGATCGCTGCTGCAAAATAATCTGCCTGTTCCCCTTGACATTGAAAATAACATGCAAGCGAAAGAGTTTATTTTATTTTTTTCTAACCATATAACACTGCGATCAAATACATTTCGTTCTGTGATTTTTCAATAAAGGGCAATTAGCAGGAAAGCTTCTGAAGATTATTCTTCCTCATCAGTAGGATATTTTTGTATCCAATGTTGGATGCATAAAACCTTGTACCTCTAACGTAAGGCTCTCGTTTTCGAAGTCCCCCAAATATTCATTTATTCTTCATTCAGATTCAACTTCAAACAAATGATCACTGAATCAACGATAGTCCTACGTCACCATTGCGGTTATACCATAGATATAACCCACTTCCTGTTTTTGTTTTGAAGATATTCAATCGTTCGTTACTTCATTGAATTTTCCTTATACGGCCAAACAAAACAATTAACATAATCATATGCTTGTAAATAAATTTGATATATTACATTGTTATTTAAACATGACTGTGGAAATACATACATTTATTTCCGCGTGCTGAATCAAAACAATTCAGAAAACCACCCGACATAAATGTTGATGTTGACTGGTCCTTTTGTTACCTTTGTGATCGCGAATAATTATTTCTCGTTGCACCTATTAGTGGATTTATTTTTATATCCTCGGATGCAAAAAAAAATTCGGTAGTTTTATCAGAAAACGTTGTCTCGGCCAATATTCCTGAAGGCATTCTATTTGGCTACTGCTGGTTTTTCTGTTGTTTAAGTTCAGCATCTTCTATGTTGGATTTCAGCATTCAGTATTTGTTGTATATTATATTATTGGAATTCATATCAGTTTTAGTTTTTGTACAATTAAAAATTAAATTCATTTATTTTTTGCTTTCCGTCTATTAAGAAAATGCACACTATGCAATGTGCCATGGTGATAACGTTTCATATGCAATTGTGTGGATAACTACAAAATGCAACTGAGCTGAAGAGCTGTTCCAAATGAGCTGCT
Organism: Toxorhynchites rutilus septentrionalis; assembly: GCF_029784135.1. NCBI lineage: Eukaryota > Metazoa > Arthropoda > Insecta > Diptera > Culicidae > Toxorhynchites > Toxorhynchites rutilus. The sequence goes on from NC_073745.1 coordinate 273,043,451, forward strand.
CACTTGTATGAGCTGAACGGCTCTGAGCCGCTCACCATGATGAGCTGATTTGCCCATCTCTAGTCCAGCCAATAATCCTCCGGAGGAAATTCCCTCCGCAGTCTTCTATGTCACACTCTAGAATAATCTGCCCAAGGTTTCTCTTTATCGTTCAAGGTAAGATAGGCAAACATACACCGTAAATCCAAAGAGTACGCTTTCGTGCTTATTTGAACCCTGCAAGAATCAGCATCTACCCAACCAGCGTTGAACATCTTCTGAAAGGTATTGATGCTGTACCAAGTTGTTCTGAGGCTATCGAAGATAGTTTGAAAACTTTCTTAAATTCGAAGCGATCAGTTGTGGTAGCGAGTGGAGCACAAAAAAGCGGAAGAAGTTCGACATCCCTGCTGGTTGCAGCATCACGATGGAAGAGACCATCAAACACGAAAATCAAATGGATGAGGTTGGAAGCAACACAGCCAAACGTCAGAAGAACTCACACATTTCGGCTGACGCGCAGAACAACGATCACGATAAGGAAAATGAACCTCCAAAGGAAGTAACGAAAGTAGTCAACAGGTGTCAGAAGCGAAAGCAAAAGTGAATCGATGGCTCACTGGTTTTATTATTGAAGTGAACTGTTTCTTCACCTAATGTGTTTTTCCTCGATTTGCGATCAAGCGAAATGAATTGTTATGATTTTTTTTAGTTTTATTGATATTTAATAAAGATAATTTTTGTGAATTTTTGTGGCATTTTTCCTCATTTTAGAACATTTCAACTGGTAGGATGGGGTGATCAATGGGGCATTCAATTCTATGCAGGGGGTTCTCACGCCCATTCACATGAAAATGCGTTAACACGTGTTGTCCAGTAAAAAATGCGATGCATCATGTTGAAAAAATAAGTGTCGTAAGTAAACTGTTCGCTCTCTGCTTCGAATCGCTTCTCCCAGTGATCAATTAGTTCCTTTTCTAAATCTTTCAAAAGATATCTAGTTCTGCTATATAAATCTGTATTTTCTACTGGTTATCACAAGCTAACGCAGTTTTATGTGGATAGACGTGGAATTCTCCACATATTTCACGCATAGAGGCTACGTTGTGAGTTTACTCACGAGTACGAATGATAGTTACATGATATTTACACCTTTTAGATAGCCTTGCTCATAAGTTTGATACCAGGCCCAAAAGCCAATTTTTGTACAACTCCTGTGAAGCGAGTTTTCATTATAATTCAACCATTCTTGCATCAGCTGTAAACTTAACTATGATGATTATAACAACGTGCTTCAACATGATGTTGATGCTGAAATGTGGTTGTTACAAGGTGGCTAACTAAAACATATGGTTTTTTGGCCCAATAACACCCCCACTGACGGTATAGCATGATGTCACCATGATCAAAACTGGACGGGCACTTCAGACAGTTTTGTATTCAACAAAATCCACGATACCGAGAGTAATACTGTAACAACTCAGTATCTTCAGTAAATGGATATGTGAACCCGAGCTGCGATGTAAATCTTCAGACCGAAAGCCCGTCGTTGAAATTGGATACGCGTTCATCGCTATCATTCCAGATGTACACACCCGAGGATCATTGCACGACGATGGTATAAATTTTAATATAGAAAAGCTGCTGTAACAGAAACAATTTGGGGTTCGGGGGAGAAGAGAAGGAGAAATATTACGTCAGCATAAGACTGAAGTGCATGCGGGGTTGAAAGATTAAAAACTGAGTCCTCCTCTTACACAGCACACCAAGGAGAATGAAAGAAAAAAACTTAAGGTATCGCTGTAAAAGATTGCATCTGTTCATAGTGAGATTGGCGGGAGGAATAACTCAGGACTCTGCCGAGAACAAAACACAGCAAAACTAAAAACATTGCTGCTCACGTGATGCACATGGGAGGCGAATGAGCATAGGGTCGAGGGGATCGAGACAATTTTAACCACCAGCCTCCAGAATAGTAAGTAGTACGAATATCTAAAACATAATAGGCGATAGACTATCACTAGATCGATGTTCTTTTGAAAGCGATTCTCCTATTTCAATAATTTACACTAATCAATGACGAGCTCACTATAAGTCTCCCAGTAATAATAACCAGAATATAATTCTTTTTTTCTCGCCATCATGAACAGCTTATCTTGTTTCGTTCATCCATTCGTGCCACCGTCTGTCGAGTTCCTGAGCCGCCATACCTCCCCACGACCGAACCAAACCAAATTATTTGTTCGGCCCGGAATGCCATGTTTTGCACTTTTCGTCGCACATTTCCATGCTGTGTGCCTCACTCTCTGAGCTCTTGCCGGTTGTGCCTCTTGATTCTTCGTTTGTTTTTATGCTGATGCTAGTTTTTCGAAAGCTCAGCAGTGGTGCTCTGGTAGGGATGTTCTGAATCGCACCACCGTCAATTGTTTTCGTCGAAAAAAAACAGGAAGTGGGTTATATCTATGGTATAACCGCAAGGGTGACGTAGGACTATCGTTGATTTAGAGATCATTTGTTTGAAGTTGAATCTAAATCCATTCTGAATGAATGAATAAATTAATATTTGGGAGACTTCGAAAACGAGAGCGTTACGTTGGAGGCACAAGGTTTTATGCATCCAATATAGGATACGAAAAACCTTGTTCTGAAGAATAATCTTCAGAAGCTAACCTGCTAACTGTACTTGATTGACAAATCACAAACCCAAATGCATTATATGGATATTTTATGGATAGAAAACATTAAAATAAACTCTTTCACATGAATGTATTTTTAAATTCCCAGAGGAACTGGCTGATTATTTCCCAGCAATAATTAGATCTTTCCGGAACTTTCTCGATGCTGAATGGCATCCAAACGGAAAGAATTCTGCGCGTGTATGTGTCGATCCTTCGCCGTCCACCTCCTCCAGCACGTTAGGCAACGATGTTGTCTTGTCGATGTCCTCACGAAAAATGAATGTGTCTCACCACCAGAATATCGCTTAAGTATGATTTTTGTGTGATTGAATCGAGAGAAGGTGTGGTTTACGATGGCAATTTGGAAGGCAAACTAGAGGGGAATGAACTCTCTGAGCTCGGAACTTTCGGCGACAGAGCAAGAATCGATTGCGGGCGCATACAATATTGGATACGGAAATATTCTACTGATGGGGAAGAATAATCTTCTGAAGCTATCCTGTTAATTGCGATTGATTGAAAAACCACAAAACCAAATGTATTTGGTCACAGTGTTACATGGATAGAAAACATTCAATTAAACTCTTTCACATGAATATATTTTGAAAATTCCCAGAGGAACTGGCAGATTATTTTCAGTAACGATTAGATATTTTCACATTTTCCTCGATACTGGAAGCCCACCAGTGGTTAATGCCAACTCGATAACCACCTGTTAATAGCCGCGCGTGTATGTGTTTGTAGCGATGTCTTCCCAGGGAACCGTTTGTGGCATCTTTCTCCTCCTGATAGATTCCCTTCTGGCCTAGGGTGCACAAACAGGCTCTTGGTGAAACCCTTCATCCGCGCTTTCATGATAAATAAAGAGCTTCACCGCAACAGCGACAACATGCTCCAATCGCTGTTCAAATAGAACTGAGTGGATTTCCGAGCGCCGCTCGCTTATATACCGATTGGTGATTTCAATAACCTGTTTTGAAATCAATTTTAAGACTATTGAAACAAGTTTTTGGATGAAAAAGTAACAAGTATATAACGCGTAGACATTTTATCTTTCAAATGAAGTGTTTATCATATCATTTCGTTCAGTTGTTTAGGAGCTATTAACGCTCAAAATCTCGGTCTCCGGCGTAACGCTTTCGTTTTCGAAACTTTGATTTTACACCCCGGTATAGAAATGAAAGACGTAGTCCTACGTCAAAAAAGCTCAACGGTTCAATAGTTAAATTAGTGTTGATAATTTCATGCCTCTAAAACCGAATTAATGATATCATATTCGAAACATGTTCTAGCAATTAGCACAGCCATGTATAGAATGTTTATGCCATGAGGTAAATAAAACTATATTCATGATTTAATAATTCGTTTCCGGTCCTGTCCCATGACTTTAAACAGACCCAATTAATTTCTGTGTAATCAAACCTTTACATAATACTTTTCAAAAATTCACGAACATATAACGTACAGTAGAACCTCGATTATTCGCGGAATAATCTGGCAAGGTTATCGCGAATAACGAAAATCGCGGATAACGCATTATAGGACTAAAAACGAGGAGCAAACACGAGAAAAAGATATTTCAGCATGAAAACCTATGTTTTAACAATACAGAAATCATTTAATTTGGTGTTAGCTAAGTGGAAGGAATATATCGAGAACAAAAAAGCGGTCATTGCAGTTTTTTTGGATTTGGGACGCGCATTTGAAACTATTTCCAAGCCCTTGTTGTTACAGATTCTGCGGCGCTTTGGTTTAGAGGGTTCGGCATTCAAATGGTTTGAAAGTTATTTGAGTAATCGAATACAGAGAACGGTTTTTGCTAATTCTGTTTCTGAACCAATAACTAGTACGTTCGGTGTTCCACAAGGAAGCGTGTTGGGGCCTATTTTATTCATAATGTACATAAATGACATGAAACAAGTCTTACGTTTTTGCGATTTAAATTTATTTGCTGACGATAAAGTACTGTTCATAGTAGCATAGCATTGCACTTAAATGGAGATTTGCATTGCCTTAGTATTTGGTTGAATTATAAGCAGTTAAAATTAAATGTTGGAAAAACCAAGTACATGGTTTTTTTTCTAGTTACTATAACACCGAGAGTTTGGTAAGGATAAATGGTGAGACACTTGATTAGAGAGATGATTAGAGAGATTAAGTATCTTTGTGTTACTATAGATGACAAACTGCTTTTTAACTCTCACATAGATAATGTCATCAAAAAATTGCAAAAAATACGGTATCATATGCCGTTTAAGAAATGAGCTGATAATTTCGATTAAAATCCAATTATATAAATCAAAAATATCGCCACACATAGACTTCTGTTCATCCATTCTTTTTCTTGCTAACGAAACACAAATGTTGAGGTTACAACGTTTATAACATAAAGTAGTGCGCTTAATTTTGCGTTGTAATAGATTCACTTCCTCAGCTTTCATGCTAAACACACTTCAATGGCTATCTGTGAAGCAAAGGATTGTATATTTCACCTTTTTTTTTTTTTTTTTTAATTCGTTTATTTTTACAGGCTCAGTTACTTAAGTTTAAAGGAGCCGAATTCTTAAATATAATTTTAAAACTATATATATAAACAATTTTCTTACATCTATGGTTAGTAAGGTGGAAAACCGATTACTCGCGGTGTACTCGAGTTTAGGAGGATATTTCACCATGATGGTGTTCGTTTTCAAAATTATAAATGGATTGCTGCCTCGATATTTGTGTGATCGATTTGAAAGAGGACGTGATATTCATAGATATAATGCCAGAAATGCAGACGAAGCACGCACACCCAACTTATTAAGTAGAGTGTCACAGAACTCCCTATTTTTTAAAAGTGTAACTTATTTCAATTCGATGCCTAGGCACATTAAAAGAGCAACCACATTAGTGGATTTTAAACGACAGTATATTTCACATATCAAAAATGTAATTTAAATGGTTAAATTGTAATTAACGAAGTTGTTTTTTAACGAATTGTGTTTGTGTGTATGTATGAAAGAATGAACTGCCACTGATAATGAAGGATTTTTTGTATGTTTATAGCAAAGAAAAGAGAGAGAAAAAAGTCACAGGAGGGTTGTGTTCAAGACACGATCGCATAGTTGACGCAGGATTCCGTTAGCCTATCTGTTGATTTTGGATATGTTTGAAGAATTACATCGTTAAACTCTTTGATAATGATTTGGTGGCACTGAAACGGGCCGTTTTGTTTAGTTGTTGGGTATTGTTTGTTCACTCCACCAGTGTTTACCGAGTGATGATGGCAGTGATGATGACAGAAGGATGGTAAATAGTCTTTGGATGATTCGTATCAGATAGAAGATGTCGAAGAGGAATACGATATGATGAAAACCGCCCCTAGACGAGATGCCTTCTGTGTTATGTATGAATGAAATGAAGAAAAAAACTCACTAATGCAATATAAGATAATTATCAACACCGAACACAATTATAATGTTTTCTCATCAGTAAAAACATGTTACTTTAATATAAAGAAAAAATATTTGAAATGGAGAAGATAATTTTGTTTTATAATTTTTACTTTCTGAGTGTTTATTCAACCCAATGCGAATTTTATTTGGACTAATAACACCTAATACTACATGTAGAGCATGTTGGAAATCATATTTTCGAATATTTCTTCACTTTTCCAATTTTTCCCGCTGTATGAACTTTCTTTGGATGAAAATGAACACAACAAAACAGACAGCTTAAACCGAACGACTTGTTCTCGAGCGGGAACACACCTTGGTTTTTACTAATGACAATTGAAATAAATCGTTTCATATATCGTCATTACACTTGTACCAAATTTTCCACAATACACAATTGGCGATCTAACGTACAAATCTACACATATGCGCAGCTGCGGTAAAAGTGATGATGGTTTTAAATTTTGCAATAGTTTATGGAAGGTTTGTAGTTCTTTCCATAAATCACAATGTTATATTCATAAAAGATTATTTGATTGCCATGAGTTTGGAAGAAATTTAATGCTTCGCAATTTTATGTATAATGTTATTTTCTTTTTCTTTCATCATATCTCTTCCTGTAGTGAAAATCGTATAAATGTTGACGATGGTTGAATCAAAGAAGGTAATTTGAAAGCACAATCAAATACAAGTTGAAAAATGCATGGTTCCTGCATGTGAGAACTACCTTCGAAATACCGGAGGTAAAATATACGTGATTTGATTTTATGTTTCAGGTTACATTATCATTTTCTTAGTTCAAAAACAAAATTCAGATGTCTCACCGATCGTTTACGCGTTGCGTTAGATCGCCAATCGGTCATCGATATGAAATTTCACAAAGCATCCAATATTAATTTTCCAAATTATATTTTTATTTGCTAACAGTTCGGCTGAAAAGTTCATAAGGTTGACCTCCAGATGGCGCCTCTTGCAAAAATCTACTTGACTATCACAAAGCACCATCTTTCAATGGATATGTGTCAAAATTTGACAGTAATCGATCGATTGGTTCGTGAGTTACAGCATTGAGAGTGAAGCAACTTTTGTTATTATGTAAAAAAAAGGGGAAAATCCGAATTTCGTGTATTGATAAAGCATTGCTTTTTGATGGAAAAAAATACAGCGCAAACCAAAGCATGGCTTGACAAACGTTATCCGGATTCTGCTCCTGCTATTGCAACTGTGGAATATTACCGAAACGAAGCAAAAACGTAATAGTATTATAAAAATGGTATCTAAAAGTTGCAAGATCGCTATAATCGCTGTATCGCCCTCGAAGGAAATTATGTTGAATAACAAAATTGAATTTTGCAAAAAAAAAATGGGTGGGTTGGGTGGCAAGGTTGACGTGGGACTACCGTTGGCCTAGTTATCCTTTGTTTGTATTGATAAAATTATTGATTGAATGGAACAAGTTTCAAATTCAATTCAATTCACAACTTTAATCTAGGAAACGTTGAATAATCGACATCTAATCACGTTATACTAGATTTCGAACATAAAAAATGATTCTACGGAATATTGGGATGCCTCTCCCTCTGTCATCATTATAACGAAAAGTAAAACCAAAAAAGTCACAGGAGGGTTGTGTCCGACACACGACCGCATAGTTGACGTAGTATTCCGTTACGCTATCTGTTGTTTTGGATATGTTTGGATTACATTGTTAAACTCTTCGATAATGATTTGGTGGCCCGGAAAAGGGCCGTTTTGTCTGGTTGCTAGGTATTGTTTGTTCACTCGTGATGAGTAATGATGATAGTAGGATGGTGATTGGTGCGTATCACGATAGAAGATGGCACAGTGGAATGAGATATGATGAAAGCCTTCCTTTGTTACCCTGAACGAGATGAAGTATGGATGAAATGAAGCAAAAAACTCATCAATGTAATATAAGATAATTATTATTATCGAACAAAATTATCAATTGTTCTCACCAGAAAAAACTTTATTATAGAGAAAATATATTTGGAATGGAAAACGATTTCATTTATAATTTTCACTTTCTGAGTGTTTATTCATTCCATTTTCATTTTCGCTTTAAACCCAATGGAACACGGAACTCCTTCATTTTTCTAATTTTTCTCGTCGCATGAACTTTTCTTGGGAGAAAAAAAAATGGTTTGATATTTCAAGTCATTTTACATGGTGCGTACACAACCGCTACCATATACAATTTTACACTTACACTTGTGCTGAAAGTTTTACAATGCATGATCGGTCATTGATATGAAATTTCACGAAGCAACCAACATAAAAGTTCCAAATTTAAATATTATTTATATACTATCAAACATAAGTTTTATTCAGTTCATTGAAACATCATTCTTCAATCAATCCATCGATTCTTATTGGAACGAAAATAAAAAAAAAAATCTCGTTCATCGCTCCCAACTTAGTCGCCGGCATGTATGCAATCAGCTCAGCAATGCCCACGCTAGTCACAATGAGCATTATCCATTTATCCGAAGGTATTTTTTTGCTGATTTTCCTCCAGGTACATTGAATTTGAAATCTCTGTTAGGGAATACATGTCGATGGAAACAAAAGCTCCCCCTGCTTTCATGTACTTGCTATGCCGATTTCCCCCAGGCTGCGTGGTTTTGATGTCTCTGTTAGGGAACACACTTCGGTGGGAACAAAAGTTCACTTTACATTGATGTATTTGCAATGCCGATTTCTCCCTATCTGCAATTTCGACCAATCAGAACGAGATTTTTCGATTGTTTGATAGTTAGTATCATATGATATGATATTTTATCCATTGTGATGATTTGTTATGGAATGCTCAGATCGATTGATGAAAATATCTCGCAAATCCATCAGGAAATAACTGACCAATAATTGTAAGTACATGAGCCGCCGCATGTGTCGTCAATTTCGACCAATCAGAAGTGGATATTTCCGTTAGGATAGGGGTTGAGATTTTTCAATTGTTAGATAGTTAGTTTCATGACATATATTATTTAATTCAATGTAAAAAATTGTTATGAAGTGCCGAAATTGATTGACGCAAAAATCTCATCAATCCATCATGAAATGACTGAGCAATAAGCATTTGAAATTGGACAATTTTAACGATGTGCTCGATTTTCGATTTTCGATTTGTACCCCTATATGTTCCCGAAAGACGTAATCCTACGTCAAAAAGGCAGTGGGGAAAATCCTGAGATGTCCACCACAGCAGCAGGCGCCGACGACAGCGAAGTGGAAAGAACTCTTCCTTCCTCTATCCTCCTATATTATAGTGGGCCGATGAATCGAGAGACACCAGCGATAGCGTCAACCACCAGGGAGCGATGCATTTGTATAAAGATGCTGAAAACCGGGTAGAAAAAACAGCGGGAACCGCAAGGAGCAGTGAAAACTGCCGGTATAGGTGACAATCCAAACCAAACCAACTGTCGTAATGGCATTTGGGGCTCATAGGTTATCTCCTTTTCTTCGTCACGCACGAACTGTTGCTGAAAAAGAAAAATTGTATTTAGAACCGCTTGAAAAGCTTGCATTCGGTAATGGTGGGAATTTTTTTTCTTTAAACTCTTTTGAAAACGCTAAACGCGAAAACGAAAAACCTTTCGGTTTGATTTCTAAAGCACTACGATTGCGAAGAACGATGCGAGTTATCTTATTATTGGCAGCTCGAACTCGAGAATTTCGACGGCCATGTACTCCAGAACCGCGGCCAGGTAGACTGGCGGACCAGCACTAACGCGCTCAGCATGATTACCCTTACGGAGCAATCGGAGAACTCAGAACAGCACGGTTCGAGCGAACCTTTCCTCTAACTTTTCCTCCTTTGCCAGACATTGTTGTATTGTTGATGCGATGGGATACGTTGTGGTACATCCACAGTGGCGTACAGTTTCGACGACAAAGAGAGACTGAGTTGGCTAGAGCGTCGCGATCATTTCTATGGTGTCTTCGTTTTCTTATTTCCCTTTGGATGGTGCGCTCGGTGGTTGCTACGATTGTTCCCGCAGTGGTATTGATTTCTTCTTCGTTTTTGTTGAGGAAGCCTGATGTATTTTTCTGCTGCTCTGGTTGCTCCGTTTGGTTCCGATTTCTTCTTAGTTTTTGTTGAGGAAGCCTGATGTATTTTGCTGCTGCTCTGGTTGCTCCGTTTGGTTCCTATTTCTTCTTAGTTTTTGTTGAGGAAGCCTGATGTATTTCGCTGCTGCTCTGGTTGCTCTGTTTGGTCGGTACAATTTGAGGAGAACAAATTGGGCCAATCAAAACGAGGGTGAAACGTGTTTAGATAATGCTTGCTATTTTACAATTATTCAATTGTTTATCATAAAAATGATATAAAGTTATTCTTTGTGATAGATGCGTAGAAATATTTGCAATCAATTGAAGCAGAATCTTTCATTTTTTCCTGCATGCTCAGTGTTTTGATTTACATTTTACGCCCATACCTTCCGGTTAGACGTAGTCCCACGTCAAAAAAATTACTGTGTTACCTTATAAACTTTTCAGCGGAATTGTTAGAATTAATCGTATCAACTTACTTGCAATATAAAAATGCCCCCGACTTGCATATATTTGCAATGCCAATTTCCCCCGGGGCACCTTGGTTTTGATGTCTCTGTTAGGGAACACATTTCGATCGGAACAAAAGCTTCCATTACTTTCATGAATTTGCAATGTCGATTTCCCCCAGGCAGCTTGGTTTTAATGTCTCTGTTAGGGAACTGCCACATGTGTCATCAATTTCGACCAATCAGAAGTGGGTATTTCCGTTAGGATAGGGGTTGAGATTTTTCAATTATTCGATAGTTCGTTTTATGACATATATTATTATATTCAATATAAACAATTGTTATGAAGTGCCGAAATTTTACCAAAAAGTAGTATTTTTGAATATTTCAAGTATGCAAAGTTGCTTAAGTGTCCCATTTCTTTACACCCACAACGTTTCACTGCTATCTGAAATGGTGCTGCCAACGGCCAGTCGAGTTGGCATGAAATTCGTCAAATAACACATTGGCATCCCTACATTCATTGATTCTTTAAGTCCAACAGAAAAAAGGGGTTTCGATTCTCTTTCTCTCTGTTTCCCCCCACCATCACCCTGGTCGACTGTATAACGACCTGTAACGACTGATCATCAGTCGCCATCATCGTCATCATCATTCATCCGTGTTTCATTACCCCGTTTCGGCCTATTCCCATCAGAAATTCAGCCGCCGCAGTTCCGTCCATCGTGCACTAGCCCTGCCTGCTGCGGCCGCTGGCTGGTGTACGTGGGGTGTCTTAGTCTGCATGGATAGGCCTGAAGGTGTCGACGCACAGCACTGGAATCGGTCCGATGCAATGGTAGTGGTAGTGGCACGGAAAAAAAACTGCAGGCCCCCATGGAATGGCTTTTTTTTTGCACCGCGCTGCGCCGGTATGAAGCATAACAGCAACAGAGACAGATCGATGGTCGACTTGGGGTTCCTCGCTTGAGACTGCAATCGCTGCAGATCAGTTGGACTTTTATAGCGGTACCTGTGGGAAGTGTTTCGTTACGGCCCCAGCGACTCCAGAGGTTCGCTACGCGTTTACATTTTCTTTGCCTGTTTCTTCCCTATCCTAAATTTACATGCGTGTGTGTTTGACAACGCAAACGACGGAATTTCTCGCGCGAGGTTTCCCGGCATATTTTTAGCCCTATCGGTGATTTCGCAGCGGTCAAAGTTGAATGAAATTACAGTTTGTGCATCGGATTGGTTTCATGTACTGAGAAAGAGATATAAAGAGTGGGATGCTGTGACAGTGAATATCTGCACTTCGTGGAGGTGGAGAAAACTTTCAAGAATATTGCGATTGAATGCAAGTTGTGTCGTGTTTTTTTCCCCAGAGCGCCTTGTAGCACAGAAAATTATCTCTGGTGGTATTATCTTTTGCAGTGATAGCTTTTCCTTCGGTACAGGAAGGTTGTGAATGGAAATTGTGCGCGAGCTGTGTCAGTGAATACTCATCTGAAGTGCAATTGATGCTGCTGGGTGCTTTCGCGTGTTCAGCTATCTTTGCGGAAATGAAATAGGGTCAACTTTGAAGAATAATGATGTGGTACTACAGTTGAGGCTGTGCTGTGCCTATTACACGTCTCTATTCCAATGGATAAGGATAGTTCAAACTATTGGTGAACACTAAGCGAACAACAATTATACACGTGCAGGTACACATTTGTGATTTAAATTGAACCACCATGTTTTTGCTTATAATTATCTTGAGAGGCCTATATTATTGCTAGTAAACATAACATAAATTTAACTAATGCCCGACTTAACTTCATTTAGAACGTAGCAAGAGTCTATTTGTCACACAATATATAGTCACCATTTCGGAATGGTAATTCCACTGAATGTCATCGTATGGAATGTTTATCTTCGCTTTTATCATTCGCTGAAACATGTTTTGTTAGCCATAAGATGGACATCGGAGGCCATCTAACCACATGTACAAGCGAGCCGGTTCCCATCCTCATTAGCTTGTTTTCATTTTCTGTTTCTATACCGTTGCCAAATTAATTATCAAATATTTGAGGAGTGGATACGTTTATGCCAGATGTTTGTGTGAATAAGTACAAAGTCAAAGTACGTTCAGTTTTGTTTCAATGGATTAAATATTTATAATGACAATTTTATTTATATCTCCAATTGAAAAATAATCATAGCTTAAGGGGGCAACCTGCTCAGAAAAGTAGAAAAAAAAGATTATTTTTTTTGCATTTCTGGGAGGCTTATACCTTCAGAAAAGGTGTGCCGAAATGGTTTTCAATATTTAATATCCTTGAAAAATTACAATAAAAACTATGAGATCACCTCAAGGGAAGTAACATTGCTGTACAAATCTCTAAACGCTAAACACTCGAAACCATGGTATTTCAGCTTAGAATCTAGTGAATCGATTCAGATGAATTTTCTGTCAGAATGTGAAAATAAATTATCTAAACTGTTACGTACCCGTTTTTGATATCTAAATTTTTCAATATTTTATGACTTTTCAGATGGCAATTGTTGTTGAAATAAAAAATTAAAAAATGTAGTTCAAATGTTCACCATTATCGCAATTTAAATACTTCATTTTAACATGTCGGAAAAAATATCAGCCAGATCGGTCCCCCAGATTCTGAGAAAAAAACTACCACCAGCAAATAACTGTTTTAGAGACAGCATCCACGCCCTCAGTTGCCGACAGCTTAATAATCACTATATTGACATCCAAACAATATCAAAAATACATAAAAGATCGAAATGTCTAAAATGTCCCAACTAGTGATCCCCGATAATCGTTCGATTAATCGATTAATCGAATACTTTCTACAAAAATCGATTATTAATCGAACGAACACTGTGCAACCAATAATCGAAGCAAACGAATAATTTTTGTCGATTAATCGATCTAAATACAGTGAAAAAATGCCGGTAATTTTTTAGAGGTGTTTTGATTATTTTTGAATTTATATTTTATACTTTTGAATTTATAATGTAGTGGCTGATTCGATCTTGTAAACGCCCTGATCTGCATGTTTTTGTCAGTGGACTTCTGTGCTTTGCAATTCATAAGCTTGTCGTCAACTTTTCAGTTCAGAATTTTCATTTGGGCAGTACAGGTCGGACTCGATTATATATAGTCGACCATTTTTTTCAACAATTATTTTCAAATCCTATACATAATCGAATTTCAAGAAAATATTTTTTTTCATTAATGTATGAATGTCAAACATTAATAGAAAAATAGCTTTTTTTGTGATTCGATTATGTATTAGATTCGAAAATTCACGTTGAAAGTGAAATTGCGATTATATATTATATGAACGAGTCCGACCTGTAGTAGAAAATTGAAGGTGAGTGAGAAAAAAAATCAAAATTCGCTGGGCAGTAAATAAAAAACTACAATTTTTTTTTTGCTTTTTTAGCCACAACAAGGTACAACAGGTCCCATCGGGTTACTATTTCAGATGATCACCTATGATGAAAAGAAATTCAACCTGGATAGAATTGTTCACACTGAAAGGACCTACGGAACGAATAACGTAGTTTTTCAACTCATTTACTGCTGTATTTGCATCAAAACCACTGTGATAATTGGGAAATCCGATAGGGTAACGCACCAGTTCATAAAAGCAGGACGGCCATGGCATAATTTAATGAATAGAAACTTTAGAATCTGATCCGACCAGTTCGTTTGCCAGTTCAAAACCCAATCGAGAAATTATGGAGAGTGATCGTACGAATAGTATATGAAGTTAACGGGCAATATGAATGCTTTGAAGCATTCAACAATAATAACACATGCCAAAGTCATATTATATGGATCTTGCATGAAACAGCAGTGCGTAATGTAAACTAATATAAAGTATAGATGAAACATTGTATTTTGATGGATTTGATTTTATGATTTTTGTACATGCCCTTATTTTATATTTAGGAGCCAATGCTATCAAATTCGGTTTGAAAATCCTATCCAATTTGAACGAGAAAAATGTCACCCATATCTGGGTGACGGGGCGACAAACATGTTAAACTGATTGATAACTAAATGTGAATGTGATTCATGAAATAGAAACTGGTTTTAATTCATGCGAAACTGATTCTATTTTTGTAAAGGAGTGCGGCCATTCCATGCCAAACCGACATAGTGGTTCTCAGATTTTTGTCAAAAGTGCTAATTTTGTTTTTTATCGCAAAAAATGAATTTTCGTATTTTTAATTTTTTTATTAGGGTGCGCACTTTAGGGTGGTTCGAAAAATCATTTTTTTCCTCTTTTTCCAAAAATGATTTTTTTTAAAAATCATAACTTTTGAACCACTGAACCGTTTTAGATGATCGACATACCAAATTGAAGCCAATGAGCTAGTCTTTTATGAAAAAAAATACTTGAAAACCGTGTATCTCGATATCAAAGAGGTTTTTTTTCGTTTTTGAGATATTATTTTTCAAAGTTAACAGATGGTTCGAAAAAACATTTTTCCTCTTTTTTTCCACTACAAAAATTATCAATTTTTGATCTATTGGACCGATTCAGATGATCGACATATCAAATTGAAGCTGTTAGTGAGTTAGTTTTCTTTGAAAAAATATCACTTTGCGAAAAATTTAGATCTTCGTTTTTGTAATTATTGATTGAACTAGTTTTCATAGTTTTCTCGGTAAAAGATAGAGGGCGCTCTATTCTTTATATTCTTTCTGGAAAAGTTACATAAGGTTTTTTACATAATATATCCGAAAATCAGAGAGGTGTTATTTTTCGTTTTTGAGTTATTATTTTGCAAAGGGCCTGGCCGGGTAAGGGAGTAAAAAGTGCCCCCAAACCAAATCACTAGCTGTATGGCAAATATTGTAAAGGATATTAAATAAGAAATTTTGGTGGTTTTTTTGAACCCCTATGTGGTTTGACGTAGGATCTATAGTGAAAAACGTACTTTTTCGATTATTTCACGCCATCCTCAAAAGATCCGAGATAAAAATTTGAAAAAAATACTGAATGTGCATCTTACTACGGTGTACCAAAAAAAAGCTATCAAAAAAAAAATTTCATCAAAAATTTTAGTACTAAAAAAATATTGAAATTTTGAATTTTTTTTTTTGTGATTTAGAGATTCAGTACTACTCTAATTCATATTTTAATGTGATTCTACGGCTTTTCTAGATATTTGTGATTTTTTTCAGACTTTTTTCAGTGTTGCGCGGTATCAAAATTTTTTTTTTTATATTTTCAAAGAGTGGAGATATTTGAAAAAAAAAAACAGTTTGAAGATATTTATCAATCTAGAAAAACCGTAAGAGCACATTTAAATATGAATTAGAGTAGTACTGAATCTCTAAATCCCAAAAAAAATTATTCATAATTTAAATATTTTTTTTAGTACTAAAATTTTTGATGAAATTTTTTTGATAATTTTTCTAGATACACCGTGGTAAGATGTACATTCAGTTTTATTTTCAAATTTTTATCTCGGATCTATTGAGGATGGCGTGAAATAAACGAAAAAGTACGTTTTTCACTATAGATCCTACGTCAAACCACATTGGGGTTTGACGTAGGATCTATTCACAATATTTGCCATACAGCTAGTGATTTGGTTTGGGGGCACTTTTTACTCCCTTACCCGGCCAGGCCATTTAACATCGTTCAATATTCTTATGTGACTAGAGTAGACCTATGCGACTAGAATTCAATCTTCCCTTGAGTGTAATACATTTCCAAAGGAAGTTAGCTTATTGGCTTCAGTTTGATATGTCGATCATCTAAATCGATTTAGTAATTCAAATGTTATTAATTTCTACAAAAAGTCATTTTCTGGATAAAAAAGGAAAAATACTTTTTCGGATCACCGGTTAATTTAAAAAAATCATATCTCAAAAACGAAAAAAAGCCTTTCTGATATCAATATATGTTATGTAAAAAATCCTCAGCTTTCAACAAAAATTAAAAAAAAATATATAGCGCCCTCTAATCTGAAGCCAAGAAAACAAGAAAAAACCACTACAATCAATAATTACGAAATAAAATCCATTTTTTTTTAAAGTTCAATAATTTTTAATGAAACGCTCATTGACTTCAACTTGATATGTCGATTCAATCGATTCAATGGTTTAAAAATTATGAATTTTTGAAAAAAAACATTCATGGTACAAAGTGGAAAAAGTTGATTTTTCGGACCACCCTAAAATGGAAATGGAAAAAAAATTTAAAAATGTGGGTCTAATTTTTTGCGATAAAGAACAAAATTACCACTTTGGATGAAAATCTGATAACCCCTATATCGGCTTGGCATGGAATGGCTGAATGACAGTTTTCCATCGGATTTTACTCATTCTAGTGTACTCATATTGGATGGAGGATATCCTAGGTAGCCGGGATCCTGATCTTCTGCTTCATCTATACCTGTTCCTCAGAAACGCCGATGTCAACGTTTAATGATGTTTCCTTCGTTGTGTCCCCGTTTCATATCCCTCCTATCCGATCGATAAACTTTTACTTAGTCGCGGCAATACATACACACACTCTTTACAGATGCACGGGCCAAAGGTTGTGCAGTCCACTGATCATTCAACAAGAGCCAAAGGTTGTACCGCTCATGACAACTCTACACGAACTGATGATTGCGCCGGCTACTGACCATTCTATCCTGGATTCCTCGAGTCGAGAAAGACGCACCACGCTAGATATGGGGTACAGACTAGGGAGCGTTGCTGATTAATGGTCAGCTGCATCCCAATAGGAAGTAGCCCGTGTCGGGCACACGTATAGAGCATCGAAGACTGCAACATACCAATTATGAGAACACTTGTAATACTAACCTCGAGCCAACCGCGAGTAATCGGTTACATATTACTAACAAAGTTGTAAGACAAAAATTGTCAAAATATTGGAATCCCGGCCCCGTCAGGCTAACGCCACATGTGCCTTAATAAAAAATATATTTTGGGGAAAAAAAATATTGGAGTAGACGGAAAAATAGTATAGAATGTCAACTTACACAATTTTAGCTGCATATAAAACGGAATGGACGATTCCGACAGCTTTGGTGTCGGAAGATGATTCGTTTTTCATTTCATAATAAATAATATAAAATGCAATTGCAATGCAGAAAATTTTTCATTGAGAAAAGAGGTATTTTTATCGATTTAAATATTGAAAACAGAATCTTTTTTGTTCTGTATATTAATAGATTATTTTGGGCGATTAATCGTATTGAATAACAAACACAAGAATGGAAGACTCATATTAACTGTCTCGCTTTGTACGGTCCAACTATGTAGGAATACTCTTACGCCCGAAAAAGACAACATTATGTGATTTACCACTTGTTATCGGTAAGATAAAAATGTACATGAAATAATCCGGTTCCGTTACAGAGGGAGTGCTAAAGAGCCTAAATAGAATAAACAGATGCGATAAAAAAATCTTTCACAATGAAAATCAATTATATTTCTTGAGATTAACAATTGAATAACTGTGAAATGTCAAGCATTATCCAAACGCGCTATGTGCCAAGTTTTGATTGGTCCAATATGTGCTCCTTACATGGTAACGACCAAAAGGAGCAACCAGATTAATAGCGGATTATAATTCGAACACAAGCGAAACATTGCATCTTAAGTTCCTCCTCTTGTGATTCTACCGCCAATAAAATACAAAAAAAAACAATTCGTAGTTGCCTTCCGAAAATATTATACATTTTCTATATTTTTTTATTTACAAAATGCTTAGTTACCTATGTCATGGCGTTCACTGCGTGATTCACAGGCAGAATTTAGTGGCAAAAAAGCTGAGCCCTAGATCGCATTAGTCTTTACTGTATGTTAAAAGTGCTATCAATAATCTTCGAAGTAATTCTTTGAACATTCGATTATTTGCTCAGATATAAATATGAGTAAAACGACGAAATCTTCAATCGGTTACTTCTACACGCTGGAGTTTGACCACCAAGAGGCTATTAGCAAGATTTTCAGCTTTTTTTAGTTTGAGCTGCAGGGTGACGATTTCAACTTGATTGAAACAGCATCAAGAACATCGGCCTTTCTGACAACACTTTGAAACAAAATTTAAACAGAAAAAAATATTCAGTTTTCGCAATTGTCAAAATGATCACAAAAGCTTCAAGCCCATGTTATATTATCATATGTATCTTACTTGGATGCATTACACAAAGATTTTACTTAAATTGTTTAGGATCTTCAAAATTTTCAAATTTCTCAATAGATAAAAAATCAGTAATATATCACAGCCATAGAATGAGCCAAGTTGCAAGAAAAGTTGATTATCATCAGCACATAAGAGAAACTCAACCAAGGTTGTCGTTTTTTCATAATATTATTTGTTGATTTTATTATTCACTAGCTGACCCGGAAACTTCGTCCCGCCCAAAATTTGTTTTTTGTTATCAATGCCTTCAAACATTCACGTTTTCTTACTAAGCACAAGTTCATGAGTCCAATCGCAGAACTGTTCATTGATTGATCTTCTATTCGATCCCGTTGAATTTACCTTTTACTATCAAATTCCTAGTATTTCTAACAAAACTCATCATTATAATATCAGATTATTTTCAGACATAATTCTCGTTCAAGATTTTTCAACCTTTTGCAAATAACATGTTTCTCCGTTACATGGAATAAAGAATTAAGATAGACCCCTCCCCTCTTCTCCCATTAGAGAGGGGGAGGAGTGTCTAAAGGGTGTGTCACATCAAATTGTATCACGGAAAAAACGCTGTAGAAATTCGCCCAGCAGACCGATCCTTTTAAAAATTTTAGACAGTAAAATAAAAACTATTAAACAACTTTTGGCATTTTCTTTCTATTCATACTTCGAGCCCAAGCCCGTATGCTCGCACCTTCCTCTTTACCCCGTCCATAAGGTTCTGTACAACGTCAGGTTGTAGTTTCTTTTGAACAGAAATCCATTTTCTCTTGAGTCCGCCTCCGATTTGACAACTTTTGGGTTCTTCTGGAGGGCCTGCTTCATAACCGCCCAATATTTCTCTATTGGGCGAAGCTCCGGCGCGTTGGGCGGGTTCATTTCCTTTGGCTCGAAGGTGACCCCGTTGGCTTCGTACCACTCCAACACGTCCTTTGAATAGTGGCACGAAGCGAGATCCGGCCAGAAGATGGTCGGGGCCTCGTGCTGCTTCAATAGTGGTAGTAAGCGCTTCTGTAGGCACTCCTTAAGGTAAACCTGCCCGTTTACCGTGCCGGTCATCACGAGGGGGCGCTTCGCTTTCCGCAAGAGCAGATCGCTTGCCACACCATGTACTTTTTGGCAAACTTGGATAGTTTCTGCTTGCGAATCTCCTCCGGAACGCTGAATTTGTCCTCTGCGGAGAAGAACAACAGGCCCGGCAGCTGACGAAAGTCCGCTTTGACGTAGGTTTCGTCGTCCATTACCAGGCAATGCGGCTTCGTCAGCATTTCGGTGTACAGCTTCCGGGCTCGCGTCTTCCCCACCATGTTTTGCCTTTCGTCGCGGTTAGGAGCCTTCTGAACCTTGTATGTACGCAGGCCCTCCCGCTGGTTACCAAATTTGGTTTCGTTTACTTGATTAATTCTCGAGTAATTCAGAAATTTGTGTTTCATTTGTATGGCAGCCAAAAAAGAGAGGGGGGAGGAGTATCTTACCACGATAGAATCATTTATTGCACCCTAAAACCTCCACGTGCCAAATTTCGTTTCATTTGCTTGATTAACTCAAAAACTATAATACCCACAAAATTATTTTTTGTCAGAGAATGAAATGTAGTAAACTGTTTATATTTCCATAAAAAATACCAAAAAATTTTGGAAATTTTTTTTTTGAACGGTTGGCATAAGTTCTGGTTACAACGCACCATTGAAACACAGTATCCTGCGTTGTAGGACATTGCTGAAAAATATCTTTTCGTTTTTCTTTGTCGAAAAAGGCTTCAGTGTAATTTCGAACAACCCGAAACCGGAACCATTTGAAAATCAACGAACGCGGAGATTTAAGGCTTTAACTAACCAAGTTGTGGATTGGTTTGCAATTTGAATGTTTTTATAGTTTGTGAGTAATTTGTATTAATAATTATTATTTATTTCTATTTATTTTGTTGAATAAGATGCAAAAATATGTTTTTTCAGTATTATAGTGACTTTCACCATTTTTGGCTGGTTTGTCATATTACTTCCATTTTTTGGAAGGATGTCGGGAGTGAGAATTGAATTCGTGAACTTTTGCGTGAGAG
Source organism: Toxorhynchites rutilus septentrionalis (assembly GCF_029784135.1). Lineage (NCBI taxonomy): Eukaryota > Metazoa > Arthropoda > Insecta > Diptera > Culicidae > Toxorhynchites > Toxorhynchites rutilus. The sequence continues at coordinate 273,064,289 of NC_073745.1, forward strand.
GTACGAATATTACCACTACGCTAGATCGCCTTCATGAGAAAATAATGGCAAGTTTATTCATTTAACTAACTGCAATGTTTTTCAATTGATAATTCATCATTAAGAAGAAAAAAAAATAGAAATAGGATTTTCAAAGTAATTTGGCAATAGGGGTCTGGGCATGACTTCATTCTGGAAAAGGGGTCTCTTGCTCAAAATAGTTTGAGAACCCCTGGTCTAGAAGATTTGTAAAATGAGGACACAAATTTCGACATCATGAGAACAAGAATGAATCCATCGGTGCTTTTCAGGGCCACTGAACCTTTCACTAAAGTGTTATTATGTGAATTATATGTTTGGGAATGATGGTTTCGGGAGCGTTGGAGATGTAATTCTGCTAATAGGCTAATAGGTACAGGAAAAACTACTAAGATATTCGATAAGTTATTTAAATTGATCACCTTTGGTGTAGTCCTACGTGTCTCCAGTTATGTCCCCGACATTACCCACCCTTCTTTTTTCTTTAGACTTTTTTATGGGAGTGCGGTAAATATGTAAAGGGTAGGCTAGGATTATAACAATGACATGATGATAGGTAGCTAACATTATTGCATTATAATTAAACCATTAACGACCAAGCTAAAAACATTTTTTTTTCTTAGAGAAAGCCATTGGTGTAATTGGCATTTCAGAGACCCTTATTCCCAAGAATTATTTTTATCCGTTCTTCCTGTTTCCGGAAAATGACCAAAAAAATCTCCAAACAAAAACATTGACCAAAAGTTACATCTTCGTTCCTGTACGAGGTTCAATCCAACGGTTTTTTCCTACATCAAATGTGTATTCTATTATCAAAGTAATACTGTAAAAAGTTCACATATTTCTGTATTTTATTAGGTTATGTACTTTTCGCATATAGTTGCTTCAAACCGAATTTATTGCCCAATATTTTTTTTATCCCATCTGTTTATTTTTATTAGGCTCATTTAGCATTTCAGCTGTAAGAGAACCGAATTTATCGTCTATATTTTTTCTCATGTTGTATATTACACGGTAGCCATTTTAGGCGTAAGAGTATTCCTGTCGTATCGATACACATTTTTATCTATTACACAGTAGCCATTCAGGCATAAGAGTATTCCTATTCTATCGATACACAACACATGTCGCCTTTTTTGGTGTAATAAAGTTATACAAAATTAAATGAAATGGATGGTAAGTGGGAACTAACAAACTAAGCTATCATTTGATGCCAAAACATTACCATATGGTTGCTATTCAAAATCATGAAAAATTATCAAAGTTGCTGTTCGATTTTTTCGAACGCTTGGCCTAATGAAGGTTAACCGGAAGCTTTAACTTTTATCAACAAAGCAAAAATCGTTGAAAAATGGGGCAACACAATGACAATGACAGTATTTTTTGACACAGAGTCAACTTTGTAATTATCAGTAATTTACTAATGTTGTTTGAAAACGAATCAATAAGCCCCTGGAAATAGTGTGAGTTTCCGAGATTATTTGAACGCATAAGACCTGTATCCACGTAACAAAAAATATAGAGGACTAGGTCCAAGACTAAATCGCATTCTTGCCGTTGGACTAGGTAATTAGTTTATACAATCAGTTCTTCATTTCGGTTATCATTTTGCGTGGTTTTGTAGAAGCAGTTGAAGTGATTATTAAGTGATGATACGTTCTTTCACTCGCGAGAAAAAATAGACAAGCTATCCAACTAGCGGACTGATCGATTTGTCTTCTTGTATCAATGTACGCGTATCTGAGTATCCCGAAAGCTATTGCGGAGGACTTTTTCGCAGTTCAAACAGTCTGTCACCGTCGATCACTTGTTTCACCAGCACGATTTTTCTACATTTTGACCATTTCAACCACTTAACACATGGGTTATTTAAGCAACTTTGCATACTTGAAATATTCGAAAAAGAATTAGACTACTTTTTGGAAAAAGCCAATTTTTATTCTTATTTTTTCACAAAAATTTATAACTTGAAAATTGTGATACATACAAAATTATTGTCAATGGATGAAATGTAGAAAATTGTTTAAATTTTTACAAAAAAATACCAATTTAAAATTTGTTTTCTCAAAAACATATTTTCTTAAAATTCCCTAAAATATATATATATATAAAAAGCCCTTACAATTTCCAACAAGTCGTCCATACATCGAAAGATGGGCACTTTTACAGGGAAAAAAATTTTCGAAGAGAAACTTTTTCATATTTTCTTTGAAAAATTGTTTAAAGTCAAGACAGCGATATAATGTATTAGACAAAGTTTTAGATCTTGTTAAAATATAAACATTTGTCCAATACATCAACTTTCTATCTTTTATAGTTTTTGGAATATAAGTCGTTTTTGTATGAAGACTCCTAAAAAATAATGTTTTGCTCGTAACATTTTTGTGTGTAAATTCTAACGTTTGACATGTTCTTGACATGTTTCTAAATAGAGAAAAGTGAGCAGAGCATGTTAATTGCGATAATTTATACATAAAAAAAAGTTTTGTTCGTTTGTGTACGCGTCAAAAACTCGAAAAGTACGGAGCCGATTGAGCTTAAAGTTGGACACAATATACAACCCACTTCAAGGAGTGTTGTTACGGCATAAAAATAGGAAAATTGGAAGAAAGAAGATTTTATATATGACCAGAGTGCGTTTCTGAAATTGTGCTTCTAATGAAAATCGACTATTCAGCAATGAATATGTGTTCTATGCGATGGAAACATCTTCTTTCACGTGTTTGACAAAATCATGAACTGAAATTGTGTTTCGAAGTGATTTAAAATTTATCCATTTCCCTCATCTATTTCTATATATATATATACAAATTTTCTGCTCGTTTGTGTACGCGTCAAAAACTCAAAAAGTGCGGAACCGATTGAGCTCAAACTATGATACAATATACAATACAACCAAACACATCTAGGATTGCTGTTACAACATAAAAAAATTAAAAATTCAACTCAACCATGCAACCACAATGTGCAACAGCAAAGCGTGGCAGGGTACAGCTAGTTTATACATAAAAATTTACGAATTAAACATTAATAGTATTTTTTCAAAGAAAAAAAAGAAAAGTCGTTGTTCGAATAACTTCTTCCTATGAATGTACCCATCGTCCGATGTATGGAAAACTTATTGGAAATTTTAAGGGCTATTTATATCTATTTTTTTCAGAATTTTAAAAGCATATGTTTTCAAGAAAAAAATAATTTTAATTTTCAAAATATTTTTTACAATGAAATTTTTTCCAAAAAATTCTTTGATAATTTTCAATGAAAACTTCAGTAATTTCCTACATTTCATTCTCTAACCAACTTTTTGTAGATCTTATAGTTTTTAAATTAAGATTTTTCGTAAAAAAAGCTTGAAAAAACTCAAAATTTAAAAAAGGAAACTTTAAAAAAAACTATCAGAACTACAAAATTATAGTCAAAGAATGAAATGTAGGAAATTATTTTGGTTTTCCTGGAAAATTATCAAAGAGTTATTGGAAAAAAAAATCATTGAAAAAGAAATATTTTAAAAATTTAAATTCATTTTTCTCGAAAACATATGCTTTTAAAATTTTGAAAAAATAGATATAAATAGTCCTTAACACTAAACCTTCCAAGGGGAGTCAAATGACCCATTTTAAACTTTTAGTCAAAATTTACTTGCAAATTACATTGTCACAACATAATTTGCATACCCTACTTTCCTTAAAACATACATAGAATGTATTTTTCAGTACTTTACTCTTGTTATTTTTTTTTATTGAGAAATATTTGTAATCTGCCTTAACCACCGCAACGGGCCATTTGACCTGTGCAAACATTCATATGATATCATAAAGATTTGTATGTGTGGTTGTGATAGAAAACTATTGTATTACACATTGTTGCTATTGCTTTATATATTTTGTTATATTTGTGAATGAATAGTGAATGATTAGAATTAACCAGTAACCATTTCAAGCTTTCAAGTAATTTCATTATTTGAATAAATTTAGATTTCACTAATAATTGTTATCCTAAAAATGTCGAAATATACAGGAGAAATATGGTATGTCAAGTTTCTCAACAAAACTATATAAATCGATTCATTATTCACTAACTATTTATAAAGGATCAATTGACCCGCTGTGGTAGGAATAGGTATACGTGAAACATCGGTAGGTTTAGTGTTAAAATTTCCAACAAGTTTTCCATACGTTTGACGATGGGCACATTTACATGGAAATAGTTTTTCAAACAACAACTTTTTAATTTTTTTAATACGAAAGAAAAACTATTAATGTTCAATTCGTAACATTTTTATGTATAAGTTATCGCAATTTACATGCTCTGCTAACTTTTCTCTATTTGAAAACATGTCAAGAACATGTCAAACGTGACAATTCACATACAAAAATGTTACGAGCAAAACATCATTTTTTTCAGAAGTCTTCATACAACAATGACAAAAATGACCAAAAACTATAAAAGATAGAAAGTTGATGTCTTCGACAAAAGTTTATATTTTAATAAGGTCTAAAACTTTGTCGAATACACTACATCGCTATCTTGACTTTAAACAAAATTAGGATAAGTTGTAATTTTTTCAAAGAAAACATGAAAAATTTGTTGTTCGAAAAACTTTTTCCCTGTAAAAGTGCCCATCTTCCGATGTATGGACGATTTGTTGGGAATTGTAAGGGCTATTCATATATATATATTAGGCTGTCAAAAAAGTCCTGCGGTATTTTTTTTGAATTTTCATTTGTTCATAAAATTAGTTACAATCATCTGTTTTAAGTCAAATATGCGCCGTTTTGTTCGATGACTTGTTCCCAACGAGATGCCAACTTCATAATACCCCTGTTATAGAAGCTCGCTTCCTTATTGGCAAAAAACTCGGATAGCCAATTTTCACAGGCCTCTTCTGTGGCTAACTTCTGACTACCTAGCTCGTTCTCCATGGACAAAAACAGGTGGTAGTCACTTGGTGCAAGGTCCGGACTATACGGCGGATGCAAAAGAACCTCCCATCCGAGCTCCCGGAGCTTCTGGCGCGTCACCAAAGAAGTGTGTGGCCTGGCGTTGTCCTGATGGAAGACAATGCGGCCTCTGTTTATCAAAGATGGCCTCTTCTTCATGAGTGCTACCTTCAAGCGGTCCAGTTGTTGGCAGTACAGGTCCGAATTGAGCGTTTGGCCATAGGGAAGCAGCTCATAATAGATTATTCCTTGACAATCCCACCAAACACACAGCAGAACCTTCCTGGCCGTTAATGAGGACTTGGCCACCGTCTGAGCCGCTTCAGCGGGCTTCGACCACGACCGTTTGCGCTTCACGTTGTCGTAAGTGACCCACTTTTCATCGCCAGTCACCATCCGCTTCAGAAACGGGTCGATTTTGTTTCGATTCAGCAGCGATTCACATGCGTCGATACGGTCAAAGATGTTTTTTTGCGTCAACGTGTGTGCCTTTGTCATAGTAGTACTGTAAAATATGTCGGATTTTCTCTTTATTTTGCTCCATATTTGCGACACTATAACTCACGAACGACTTAACCAAACAAAACACTGTCAAGGACTATATTATAGCGCGCAAAAATACCTTTCCAACAAGCTAAAGGGTGTGTCACATCAAATTGCATTACGGAAAAAACGCTGTAGAAATTTAATTTTTAGGAATTATATCTTCAGCTTTCGCTTATAATCAGATAAGAGTGTATAGATCACGTTGGCCATGCTTCACTGTCAATTTTTCGTAAATTTGGAAAAATGTCGTTGAACGAAAAAGAGCGTCGTGAATTAATCCTGTGCACTCATTGTGCATTACCACTATTGAAGCAGCACGAGGGCCCGACCATCTTCTGGCCGGATCTCGCTTCGTGCCACTATTCAAAGGACGTGTTGGAGTGGTACGAAGCCAACGGGGTCACCTTCGTGCCAAAGGAAATGAACCCGCCCAACGCGCCGGAGCTTCGCCCAATAGAGAAATATTGGGCGATTATGAAGCAGGCCCTCCGGAAGAACCCAAAAGTTGTCAAATCGGAGGCGGACTTCAAGAGAAAATGGATTTCTGTTAAAAAAAACTACAACCTGACGTTGTACAGAACCTTATGGACGGGGTAAAGAGTAAGGTGCGAGCATACGGGCTTGGGCTCGAAGTATGAATAAAAAGAAAATGCCAAAAGTTGTTTAATAGTTTTTATTTTACTGTCTAAAATTTTCAAAAGGGTCGGTCTACTGGGCGAATTTCTACAGCGTTTTTTTCCGTGATGCAATTTGATGTGACACACCCTTTATAGTATGACTTCATACAGTGAATACAACTAGAACTACGCGCTTACAACGACACCTCGCGGAAATACAGCAGGACTTTTTTGACAGCCTAATATATTTTTGGGAATTTAAAAAAAATACGTTTTTGAGAAAAATGAATTTAAATTTTTTTAATAACTTTTTTGTCAGCGTGATTTTTTTCCAATTTTTTTTTATATTTTTGTGTAAATATTATTTGAAAAATTTTTTACATTTCGTCCTTTGACAAGAATTTTTTACAAAAACTTAAAACTAGAAAATCATGATACCTAAATGATTTTCTAGTTTTAAGTTTTTGTAAAAAATTAAGAAAAAAAAATTCTTTTTCCAAAAAGTAGTCTAATTCTTTTTCGAATATTTCAAGTATGCAAAGTTGCTTTTATGACCCATGTCTTTACACCCGCAACGTTCCACTACTATCTGAGATGGTGATGCCAACTCATGAAATGAAATTCGTCAAAAACGTGATCTGTTCTTTAATTTGGTACACATACTGAAAGATTTGGTCCTACGTCGAATGATTTTAAAAAAATCATTATCCACCCCATATATTTATTTTGCTTTCCTCGGTAACTCCTTTTCATGAAAAATGTATCATGCTGACGTCAGTACCCAGCCTGATTCTGTTTCATTCGCTACTCCCAGTGCAATCTTGCCGTTGAAGTGATCAATCCACAGACTGGACGTTTTATCTTAAATATAGATTTGACAAGATCCAAATTTGTGCGTCACGCTGGTAGCCGAAACGGTTTCGGCTTCCTACCGAGCGGGCTGCTCTACATTTCTCCGTTGAATTCCTCGTTAGGAATCCACTGTTGTGATCAATCCAACCATCCATCCGCTGGCGTGTCTAGCCTTTTGATTGATTTCGGCACTTTAATCGGGCTCGGGATGCTGCGAGACGCCACCGCTCACAGCTCGCCCAGTTTTGGGCCATTGCGTATCGTGGAGATGAATTGAGATATGATCATTTCACGTCCGCTACATTTACGCTGTGATACACACGGAGGCGAAAGGCGGAGAGCAAAAGTATGCCTAATTCTGATCCATGGCAAATTGAGTTGAATTGACAGATAACATCTTTGCTTTCGCTTAGCCGGGTCGGTTCAACGATCGCGATGTAAGTGGCTCTCACAACTACGATTAATTTGTTGGTTTTTGCTTTGAATATGCCAAACGAAGGAACTATTGTCCCAAAAACTAAACCTAAACAGCTAGAATCCCGAAGAAAAGTGTTAACCGATGATAATATTCCCATTCACCATGATAGAAAGTCATCAAAACAAAACACTTTTATAGCTTCTCCAAATAGAACACAGAAAAAAACAAAAACAGCAAGAGTTGATAGTTTCTCAGGGGTCCTAAAGCTGATTATTTCCGTGCAACCATTCCCCACGATTAGGAAGCGAAACGCTGAGGAGATCAAAAATTCCATTACTTTGTGCTAGAGAAAAAAAAACATAAAATCATAGGGGCAAACAAAAACATAAAAATATAAACAGCGAACGAACCGCACAACGCTCGACGGGAATAAGCGAGAGAGAAAAAAAACATGAAGAAAAAAGAGAGTGACGAAAAAACTTATTAAACACACGAGTGCATGGGGGAAAACTGCTTTGATTTGGTTCGCCTCCCGCCTTCGAACAGTTCGAATCCGATCTCAGGTGAATCAAGGCGTGTAAATCAAAAGGTTAAAGAGTGCATATTCTTTTTTCGTCTCGTTCATTCGGTTTCAGGATGATGCAGAATTAAATCATAGCTTGTAGGGAGAGACGTGGAGAAGTGGGGAACATATGATAGCGATGGTGGGAGCTAGTGGGAAGACGGGGAAGCTGTGAGCCGCGAGTGAAGGGCAACAGAACGGGTGAGCGAACAGTTTCTTCGGTGCGAAGTTCGCAATTATATGCAAAGGAAAACGTGCGCGAAAAAGGGAGACCAACATTGCGAAAAGTGGCTAAAATATGTGTGAAATTAAAAATTCAAAATTGCGGCAATAAAAAGTCATCGGAATTAAATTATTGAAGAAATTTATCATCTGGAAACGCGTGGCCCCGAAGAAGTTTGCCGCGAGGAGGAAAGAGACAGCGCGAGGAAACCTATCGACGAAGGCAGTAAAAATGCGCGAATCGATGGCGAAGAAGAATTTCAAATAAAACCTGTTTGTGACATTTTCGCCCATATCTCTTTCTTTATTTTCGACATAAAATTTTTCAATATGTGCATGAAAAAAATATTTTATAAATTAAGTGGAACGTACCGCGCGCAGTTGGGCTGAAAATAAAGTACATAAATAACAGCATCGAATGAGCATCAGAAGAAGCGAAAGGAGGGGCAAAGGAAAGTGAGTTAGTGTGCGAAGGAGAAAGGAAAGGAAAGATCGTTTGGCAGCCCACGACGGGATCAACGGAATCTTTCGCATGTGCTTTGGAGTTACTCTGCATGTGTGTGTGTTTATGTTGGGATGTGTTGTTTTTTTTTGCTCGCGGTTTCCTCGAAACAACCTTCGTGTCCAGCTGAGCCAGCAAACATCTCTCGGCTAGTGTCTACCGGTTTTCTTTATATCGTTTTCGTTGACTCAAGTAGACTCGAGAGCGGCGACCGGAGTTCAAAACGGTTGGGTGTGATCGCGGATTTTAGCGGACTACTACTGGTAAGAGGCTTTTAGGATAGATTAATTGACCCGAAAGTGTAGTCATTATGGCTGTTTCGTGACCAATCGATAATTTCAGCTTGGTGCGGTAATTCTCGGAGCTTAGTGATACGTGGATAGGGCAACTTGGGACATGACAAATTACACAAAAAAACATGAAGTTAGATAAACCTATCGCTGCTACTACAACTATCAGTTACCAGTTGAACTTCTATTGAAATACACTACTTTTACCATGGAAATTATCACGACCTTTCATGACCACTTGCTGACTCAAAGGTTTATATCGTACAGTGACTGACATGAAAAAGGAGCTCGTCTTCATTGTGCACGGCACCTGGCAAGCCACACTCGAAAACCTTTGAATGCAAAGCTGCACGGTAACCGTTGATCGGTTATTTTCGAGCAGCACATACACAGAGAGTTTATCTCGATCATACCGGGGTCGTTTTGAAAGTCCGCGCAAAAATTAAAACTACTCAATTGTTTGAGGTAAATCTTTTTTTAACATAGTCCCTTTTCAAGCTTATACGCTTCGTCCAATGCTGCTCTAGTTTGTTGATCCGTTCCGAATAGGGTTTGTCCAAGTCTGGAAAATAATCATTTCTGCAATCACCTCCTCTTTGAATAAAATCTTTTTCACCCCAGTCTATTCCTCAAATTGGGTAGTCCAAGTCTGGAGAATAGGGGGAATGTGATACGACTTGAACGTTAATAACTCTTTGGCGGCTAAACGAAGTGGTATGACATCACTTCACGTGAAAGATAAAATGTTCAATATTTATATAATTGTTATTTATTGATCCAAAAAATTGTTTCAATAGTTGGAAAACTGCTTCGGAACATACAATCGAAATCACTATAAATATAACCACAGGTCGAATTCGATTATCCGGGATTCGATTATCCGGAATTTTGGACTCGATTATACGGAGTATTTTATTTTTGATTTTCGGAAATTTTGAATAATGTGTATAATAATTCTATATTGAACAGCTAATATGGGTATCAAAAGAAAGGGCTTGATTAGTAGAATGCAGTTATTTATGAAAAATGCAAATCCAAGATGGCGGCCACTACAAAATGGCGGATTACATATTTTCTCAGATCCCCATTAATATGGGTATCAAACGAAAGGGCTTGACTAGTAGAACACAGTTATTTATGAAAAATGCAAATCTAAGATGGCGGCCACTACAAAATGGCGGATTGCATATTTTCTAAGAACCCCATCAATATGGGTATCCAATGAAAGGTTTTGACTAGTAGAACACAGTTATTTATGAAAAATGCAAATCCAAGATGGCGGCCACTACGAAATGGCGGATTTCATATTTTCTCAGAACCCCATAAATATGAGTATCAAATGAAAGAGCTTGGGGGCTGTCCACATACCACGTGGACAACTTTAGGGAGGGTAGGGGGTAAGAAAATGTCCACTCTTGTCCACGGAGAGGGGAGAGGGGTTATAGACTGAGTCCACGTGGACAGGAAGAATTTTCTCTCCGTATTTATCAATAAACGGATTGAGAAGCCTGAGAGTGCTGCCCAGGCAAACGTTCATATATTTTCTCTCATATCATGGATCTTCTTCAGTGAAATCTGTATTATAAAAATATCTCACGTAAATTGTGAATGACCAACTATTTCCTATGATCGAACTTTTATAGTTACGGGGTATGCATAGCCCTCATAGCCAAAACTATAAAAATTAAACGATTCCATAATGGTTGAGATTCCATGATATGCGTAAATGATTTTTATCAATTATAATTTTCTATACGTTTTGTTATATCTCGAGAACAATATATGATAATAACGTCTGTATAGTTTTTCATACAGAATTGCGTGTAAAATCATTTTTCCAAAGTATTTTCATTCCATTAATTTCTAGGAATAAATATTTACATTTGCAGGAGATTGTATATGCATCACTAGTCGTTGAGCCAGTGTTCTGATAAATTATAGAATATTTCAGGAGGTGATAGAGGATCATATTTGATGAAAAAATACTACGCATGTAGTCAATTCTCAACTAGGACATTGTTGAATTTTTGTTAAGTCTAATTTTATGTCTTGAACTGACTCTAATTTAGAAAGTACGCTCCTTAGAATAATTATACTGTTCATTTGAAAGATAAGAAAATTTTGCATAGAATGCAATTGTAAAATTAATAGAACCCAGGATCAACTTTTAAATGTAAGGAACCAACTTCAAATTTTGTGTTTTTAATTAATTTTCCAAAAATGCATGATAAACTGGATTGTTTCTATCAGCCAAATTGAAGCTCTCCAACCACTCTACAGTTCCTTCCTTGACACCACACTATTATCCTTCTTGTTATCTTCCACTAATTTAAATGTGTTCACAACATAATTTTTATGCAAGTTTTCCTCAAATGAAAGCATCGTGCGCACTTTTTGACTTTTCAGTTCAGTCATTTTAAGGCAAAAAACCGGTCTCAAGGAAAAGTTCAATAATTCTTTCGTAGTAAAGATTTGATCATCAGCGTGGAAGATTTTTTATGATCCCCTATCTCTTCAAATTTTTCGGATCAGCTACCTAATAACCTATATATAATAATATTATTTTAAACAGATATAATAGTTTTCGATATTTTATTCAATTTATGAGAAAGTTTTCTCAATAGTTTGAACATTTATAAAAAATAATAATAGAAGGTTAATGAATTTCTCAAAAAAAATGTTTCAATCGGGCAACAGGCTTCAGGGCCATTTTTGGAAAAAATGAACGAAATTTCAATAAAATGGGGAGGATCGGGACAGCGGAGGATTAATTTGGCGTTGAATTGCTCTCTGGTAAACTGTGACGTTTTAATAAGGATTTAAGTGGAGGAAAACTAAAGAGCAATACAAATAACTTATCGTGCAAGATTAGTAAAAAATTATTGAGTCGTGAGTTTTTGATTTTTTTTTCCCCACGAGCATTTTGGAAGCTATCTAGACACGCAATGCAGGATTGTCAATAAGCAGTTGAAAAATAAAAAAATATATATAGATATTGAAAATAGTTTTAATAAGGTATTAGTACCCTTTGAAACTATTGCGTAAAAGGTTTCTATTGCGCTGATGACTAAAAGTGAATTGATTGTGTGAATGAACCGACATTTCCTGTGGCGAAATGTCGAAAATGTTTTGAGTGATCTTTGAAACGCTATAACTCTGTTATAAAATAATGCATTCGTCAAAGTATCAAGGTTGCGATAAGAAGATTTGACCATCGATTTACTGTGCGTTCATTATTTCATGAAATATTCTTAATTCGAAATCAAGGGATAATTTTTCATTCGATAGAGAATACCTCTGTAGTAAATAGTTCTACTGAAACTCTCTATGAATAAAATGGACGCGAAATAATCATGTTGATTGGATTGCTTTTAAGCATATATTCTCAAAATCTAGAGAAACTTTGAAAACAAACTATAAACGCGTTATCTTTTCTTGCAAAGTATTTTATCTACAACACATATACACATCACACACTAGAAATTTGTAGCTTGAAAATGCTGTATTTTTTATCTTAATGTCATCATTTATATCGAAGATTCAGGCGTTCCGAAATCTCTGAAAAATTTCGACCTTTTACTCCTCATCCTTTGTCAAGTGAGGATCTATAGATATCAGTACATGCTTCCTACTTTATCTTTTCTTTTTTTTTGAAATTCTTTTTAAATGATAGAAAAAGAGTATATGTATATAAAATCGTTCTGTTCGTTTTTGTGCGCTTCAAAAACTCGAGCTCTGATGGAGCTCATATTATAACACAACATACGAGCCACTTCAAAAATTGTTGTTGCTACTGCCAACGCCTCAAGAAGCTTCAAGATTTCCAGATGAAATAAGCACACTTCTGAAATAAATCTGTGTAGGTAAATTAACTTTCTAGTATTGAATATGTATTCTATGTGACAGCAACACAATTCTTTGCCTGTGTTCAAAAATCGTGAGCTTAAATTGTATCTGATAGTGATTTTAAATCTATTTAATTTTATTCGATTGGCTTTGCTCAAGATCAATCCTTGGAATTTTGTAATTTATTTTCGGATGCGGATTGTTCAACTGGATATTGTGCGTTTCCGTGTTGACAAACCAGATGGCAGATTGCCTTTAATAGAAAAACAAAGTATTACAAGTATTTTAATTAGAGACGAATGAACTGCAAAGTTTAAAGCCTTTCAAAAACAATGAACAAAAAACATACAAGTATTTCAAAATTAAACTCATATGGAATATTTGCTTTGTTTTACTACTCATTTTTCTGTCATAAAAAACCAATGAGCCACGGCAAACGTGGCAGGGTTCAGCAAGTAAAATTTGAAACAAAATAAACTTAAATGGAATTAAAATTTAATTCATGCGCAATTCAGTTATTTCCCGAATTATTCTAATAAAATAAAGAAAAATGTCCACGTGGACAACAGGGGGAGGGGTATGAAAATGTCCACGCTTGTCCACGGAGGGGGAGGGGGGAGTTTAAAATCGTGCTTTTTCTGTCCACGTGGTATGTGGACAGCCCCTTGACTAGTGGAACATAGTTATTTATGAAAAATGCAAATCCAAAATGGCCGCCACTACAAAATGGCGGATTCCATATTTTTTCAGAACTCTATCAATATGGGTATCAAATGAAAGGACTTGGCTAGTAGAACACAGTTATTAATGAAAAATGCAAATCTAAGATGGCGGCCACTAAAAAAATGGCGGATCACATATTTTCTCAGAACCACATCAATATGGGTATCTAATGAAAAGGGTTGCCTAGTAGAACACAGTTATTTATGAAAAATGCCCAAAAATGTATCAAAAGAAAGTTCTCGACTAGTAGAACATAGCAGATAATGGAAAATCCAATTTCAAGCCGCAGTCCCCAAACAACTAATTATTTTTTGAATGGTTTCATTCAGCTTGACCTGTTTCTATGTATGTTTGAATGTTTGTTGGGTTGTCCCACATTAATAGAAAATTGACCCCGTTCCTGTTGAATGATTGATCTAAAATTTGGACCACACATTTAATTCTACTGTCATTATAAAACTGCGTATTCCATGATCTTGAAAAATTCAATTCGACCGCCGCAAAAAAAGATGGCTGATTGGCTTGATTTGGAGAATACACTACACTATGAACAACATAAATTCGAAAAGATCGCCGCCACAAAATGGTCGACTATGTATTTTTTGCAATCCCCTCAAGATTGGTATCAAATGAAATGATTTGACTAATAGAATACAGTACAGGTCGGACTCGATTATATGTGATTCGATTATATACAATTTTGGACTCGATTCAGTTTGGAAAGAAAAACTTTTTTATATTTCAAATATGGCTTATTTCATGAGGAAATGTAACCTTTCAACGTTAAGGTGAAGTTTAAGTGGCTATTACATGTACAGTGGGGTAAAAATCATGATTTTTGAAGATTTTGCTTGAATTTTCACCAGGAATTGTTTATATCGATATTGCAGCCAAATTAAGAAAGATAAAAGTTGTGCGTCAAAGAACAAATTGTGGAACGGTTAAAGAACTTCATTTTAATTGATAGAAACAATCTAGTTTAATATAAATTTTTAGGATAAAATTTATAATAACACATTAAAAATTATTAACTTTTAAGTGTTTTACTTCCAAAATGTTATTGAAATTCACTAATTTAGTTGTTCCACTACTATATCCTGTACTAAATTTTCTCATCATTCAAATGAAAGCATCAGAATCGTCTACCATAGCGTACTTTTTAATGTAGAGCCAGTTTGAAGCAACAGAGTCCGAAACAAAAAAAAAGTTCTGTAACTCTGTCATTGTTGAAATTCGAATATATGCGTAGGAGGATTTTTTTCATCAAATATGATCGTCTACCACCTCCTGAGAGAATCTGGATAAATTTTTTTTCATGTGAGAAAGGTGTTTTCTGACTTTAAGGAGATGAATCAAAAATCAAATTCCTCTTTTATTTTAAAAAAACGAAAAATACACGCAAAAAAACAAATAAAGAAAAAATATTGTTTTGACTCGATAATCCGGAGGATTCGATTATCCGGAGTGAAAAAAAAACCAATACTCCGGATAATCGAGTCCGACCTCTATCACTTGAAATATCATTTTAGTCGCGATTGAACTGCAGTTAAGGCATGATGCATGATATTGACGTCAATCTCTCTCAGTTTCTATTCTGCTTTCGTATGGAGTAGTCATGAAAATTTGTTTGCTTGTGATTGCGCCCAGTTTCTATTCTGCTATCGCATGAAATGGTCATAAATAATTTCGTGTATTATTTAAAAAAAAAAAGAATCATGTAGCAAATATCTTGAGTTGCTTTTACAAAACCACTCAAACACATCAGTTCCTTCCAAGACCACCAACAAGTTCGAAAGAGTTTAATTTTATGTTGATAACAATCCCATATTTATACTCATCCACCCACAAACTACAAGAAAAATTCAAAGCAATCTTTCAAAATAATCATTCATTCATTCATGATTCAGAATTGAATTCAGATACAATTTTAAACAAATAATTACTTAGCCAGTTGGAGTCCTACGTCAACCTTGCGGTTTTACCACATATACAACCCACATCCTGTTTTTGACGTGGGACTACGTCTAACCGGAATATATGTGGGGTAAAATGAAAACCTAAACACAGAACAAACAGGAAAAAAAATAAAGATTTCGAATGCTTATAACTCCAATTCTTAACAGATCGAAAACATGTTTGGGAAATTGATAGGAAATATTTCTACGCATCTATCACAATGTACGACATGTTATTTTCCCTGAGATAAGCAATTGAAGAACTGCAAAATGTCAAACGAAATCTAAACGGCCTAACTGCCCCGTTTTAATTGGCTCGATTTACGGTTTCCCCATAACATCCATCAAAACCAGGGAACTTGAGGAAATTGGCTTTGCAAATACATGCAAGTTGGGGGGACTTTTGCTCCCACCGACATGTGTTCCCAAACACAGCCATCATAACCAAGGTGCCTGGTGATATTGGCATTGCAAATACAAGTTGGGGAAACTCTCGTTTTCGAATTCCCCCAAATATTTATTCATCCATTCATTTAAAATTGATTTAGATGCAACTTCAAACAAATGATCACTAAACCAACAATAGCCCTACGTTAACCTTGCGGTTTTAACATAGATATAACCTACTTTCTGTTTTTTCAAATGTCTAAACGAAAGTGTTATTTTACCGATGAATTGCGCCAGAAGTAGCCCTTTTTCACAAAAGAACTCAAGGGTTATGAAGCCAACGCGGCATATGTTATTCATAAGTGTTGGTGGCTCACAGCGGTATTTAGATTTACCCATTTTGTTGAAACAGAAGTTTGAAATCAACAATGAAACATTACAGATAGATCTGCACAGGAAAAGTACACATAAACACCACAAATATTCGATTGGCATCCACTTCCATATCCAGGCTGAGCTCTGTGGTGCAGGAACTCGGCTGCTCAGAAAATTTGGAGTGCAGAAGGAGCTCTTGCGTTTCATACCCGTGGTGCGTACCTCGGTACTATTTCACTCGATATTTGAAGGCTCTGAAAGCATCAAAATATCTCCTGTGCTCGTAAAAAGACAGAAACCATAATCTCCGGAGTATTTTCACCGCATAGATCGCCCAAGAAATATGATAAATAAATAAATTTCACGTGTTTTTTTTTATATCTCAAAGAATCACAGTGGTTTGGTCATAATCGTAACTGTGACAGGTGTCCTGATTTTCAACTCCGACCAGATGGTATCCCTAGGTGAGGGAGTGAAGAGTGCCCCCAAACCGAACCACCAGCTGTATGGAAAAGATTGTAGAGGGTACTAAATTAAACATTTTGGCAGTAGTACCATATATTTGAGTCCTTATATAGTACACCATAGGATCTATGGTGAAAAATGCACCTTTTCGTTTTTTTCACACCATTCTCAATAGCTTTGAGACAAAAATTTGGAAAAAATACAGAAAGTATAGTTTCTATACTATACTTTCTGTATTTTTTCCATATTTTTATTTGTATAGTAAAAAAGTTAAACAATTTGATGATTAAAATGGGTATGTTTTTTCGATTGCACTAACCGCTCGTTATCCTCCCCGACGCAACGAACAATCTGTTTGCCTACCACTCGGTGTTAGCTCACAATATGAGTCGATGCGTATCACGAGTTATTTTCCATTTTTCGGACAAACAGGCATTTATAAGTTGGCAGAATCAATGGAAGGGTGATTTTGAAGATTGTTTTCCCATATTATCCCCAAAGTTGTTTGTTTGGTTATGTAAAAAATGCAATAAATGAATTTAACTGGCCGCTGATTTAGAAGTTCGAGAGGGTATGCTCACGCACATCAGATTATCATAGCTCGAGTAGTCGCGATCTAATTATTACTTCCTCGAATGCCCTTGTCCATTCTCCATTCCCTTTCCTATACATAAGCAGAACTTAGCACCCAATGAGATCAGTTTGCTACAGCAGCTACACGGACTGCCCTAAAGAGCACTCATGGCCATAGGATACTCAATAAACATCACCTGGCTATAAAGTTATTACAACCCCCTACAAACAATGTTCTGGACAACGCAACGGAGAAGAAAATGCTATTTTTATCTATAATATATTTCTGTAGTCATAATTTATTTGACTTAGGCTTATATTTATGAAGATCTTAACGATTTACACTTGTGTTTGAAAAAGATAAATGATAAATTATATTTTTGTGTACATTTTTGAATAAAATGTGGTTCCGGATTCTACCACGTTTTCTCATCTAACCCGTAAAGGATACAAGCTCATACAGGAAACGGTTTTTTAGAGCTTCAATTTGATGTAGGGTAAATGATCTTGGTTGTCCGATTTATGTTTTTTTCACGCAACTAGTAAATGCAAATCGATTTTTCTTCATGAAAATCACCTATAATCGATATGAGTTTGGGTTTGTTGAAAAGCCCCAAGTCTCTAGTTACTAATACTACCATAAGGCGTTGAAATGATTCAACTTTTTATGTTGTTTAACGATTTTCCTCAAATAAAAGTCGAAATTATGATCATGGTTTGTCTGGTTTTAGAAATCACCATTTTTGAATGAAAAAATTCAAACTTTCAAGTAGATGTTACATTTATCATTGTTTGAGTTTACTGTCATCATTCTGATCCATTCATAATTTAAGCTTTCTTCTGAATATTTCCTCTTCTTGGGCATTTTAAATGTGTTCACCTTAACACACTCAACACAGAGACACTTTATTTCTGCTATGCGCGAAGGATACCATAAACAAACTGCAGCGCGCCAAGCGGTGACCATAGAAATCATATGAACAAAATAACATTATTGAGTCGGACAACTTATGACCAGAATTGAGTTCATCTAAATGCGTTTATTACATGGTTTAGTTATTTAAATCTGATACAAATGGCGTACAAGCATCATGTTTACAATATTTGTAAGTGTTATAATCCTGAAAAGGTCTGAATATGTGCCAAATAATCATCTGGTGATTGATTGAAAGTTAGCTCAAATGAGGGGCGCATTGACACCAATAATAGGTGGATTTTATAATCCTTTAAAACATGTGAATTTGTAAAAATATACTATAAAACTACTGTAATTCATGAAAAAGACAATTTTATTTATATATTTTGAAACATTGGAATACCTGATTTGGCACAGATGCGATGAATTAGAGCATTCAAAAAAGTGGACAAACCATGATCATGCTTTCGACTGGACAAACCAAAATCATTTACCTTATTTATTTATGTTCTCATTGATTCCGGAAACAACATTTATTTACGAGTTTAATGCTACCCTTGACGTTGAGATGGTTTATCCCAAACCATTTTTTTTTCTAATAATCACGTTCGGTACAATGTCCTCAACAACGGAACATGGCAAACGGAGCTTAAACCCTATCATATATTTTAGAGTATCCAGATTGTTCTAAAATTCAAATTAGATTATGGACCGGATCTATAACAGTTGATATTATGTGATTAACTACGGAATATATTCACACAGGTTCTGAAATTTTCCAATACTTCGCATAAATAATCCGTAGAGATTGTACTAAATACCATATGATCAGTATTTGTGTAGAAATTGAACAAATCCGTAGGTCTAGGTATAGCTCTCAAATTCAACAACTCTCATTTTAGAAACAGTAGGTATCAGTTTTTTTGTGAAGTTCTTTCAAAGGTTTTGAGGCCATTCGATTTTTTCTCGGGCCAAAACCTCAATCGTTAGGTTGTAAAATTTCAAAGCGTGTTTAAACATTATTCCGAGATTATCGATCGTCGTAGCACATACATGATGAAATTTCATGAACATGACGGTATAACACGACAAACATATTAAAAGAGATTATTTACTATAAAAAAGATTATAAATTAGAAATATTTTTTTAAATATCTCGAGAATGGTTACATTTAGAAGGAGATTGATAATAATCTTTTTTGTTTTAAATCACATCAGAGTTCATAACTTGTGGCTAAAAATGATTGCTAACATACAAAAACCCGAAGTTTCGAAAATTCTTAAAAATTCGATGTTCCACAAAGTTCGTCAAAAATAGTTTTACCATCTTGGGCCCATTTTTTAAATTTTCTGCATTACTTCTATTTTGTATGAAAAAAATTCAAAAAAATATTGAAAAATATGTATTTTGGATTTGGCAAATTGAATTTTTATTTTGTAAATGAATAAAAGAGTACTATTTTTTTTCTCAGTGTATATTTTTTTCATATTCAACCATCAATACTCTATAACTCTTCTAAGACACTTTTTCAGTACGACTCATAGTTTTTGAGATATAAATTATCAAAGATTTCTCTTACTAAAATCGATACGCCCTTTTCAAAAGTTACGCTTGAGTCAAAAAATTCCCAATTGCTGTGAAAAACTCATATTTCCTCCAACCCAAACGGAATACACACTTTCATTGGAATCAAAAATACAAGTTTTTAAAATCTGCATTTTCATTTGGAATTGCTGGTATTAAGGATTCACTTTGAACTTAGTTGTTGTTCTTCCGCAAATGAACACGGAATGAATGCACAAGTCCCGATTGAAATCAAAATTTGCGCTTTTCACGATAACAATGTGGAGCAAATCGGCGTAACTATTCAACAAAAGTAATTTTCAACACTGCTGAAGGGTTGACACGATCTCAAATAGTCCAAAAATTCGTTGAGAAGCCTTCCAAAGCGATTACATTCGGTTATCCGAGATGAAGAGGTTCATATCGTGAATAAGCCATTTATTTTCGATTTGTTCTATTTGATACTTGTTTCTACCAGACAAGTAAATCTACTTTGATGTAGTTACCAACCATGTCTTCACTGGAAGCATATTCATATAAAAAAGTCACAGGAGGGTTGTGTCCGAGAAACGACCGCATTGTTGACGTAGGAATCCGTTAGGCTATCTGTTGATTTTGGATATTTTTGAAGAATTAAATCTTTTGGTGGCCCTGAAAAGGGCCGTTTTGTTTGGTTGTTGGGTATTGTTTGTTCACTTCACCACCGAGTGATGATGACAGAAGGATGCTAAACAGTCGTTGGATGGTGCGTATCCGATAAAAGATGTCGAAGTGGAAAATCGATGATGAAAAAAAAATCCCACATAGAATATGAGATAATTACCAATACCGAATACAAGTATCGATTCATCATGATGAGAAATCATCAGTAAAAACATGTTACTTTAATATAGAGAAACCATATTTTAAATGTAAAAGGTAATTTTATTTTATAATTTTTACTTTATGAGTGTTTATTCAATCCTATACGAATTTTAATTGGACTAACAACATCTAATACTATATGTAAAGCATATGGGAAATCACTTACTTGTCTCTGTTAGGGAACACATTTCGGTGGAAACAAAAGTTCCCCCTACCTTCATGTATTTGCAACGCCGATTTCCCCCTGGCAGCTTGGTTTAGATGTCTCTGTTAGGGAACACATTTTGGTGGGAGAAAGAGCTCCCCCTACTTTCATGTATGTGAAATGCCGATTTCCCCCAGGCAGCTTGGTTTTGATGTCTCTGTCAGGGACCCGCCGCATGTGTCGTCAATTTCGACCAATCAGAAGTGGGTATTTCCGTTTGGATAGGGGTCGAGATTTTTTTATTGTTCGATAGTTATTTTCATGACATATATAATTTTCTTCAATATAAAAAATTGTTATCGAGTGCCGAAATCGATTGACGCAAAAATTTCATCAATTCATCATGAAATGACTGAGCAATAAGCGTTTGAAATTGGACAATTTTAACGATGTGCACCCGTGGCCGAGTGGTTAGCGTCTCACATTATCATGCCGGGTGTTCGGGTTCGATTCCCGTTCTGGCCGAGGGATTTTTTCGTCAAAGAAATTTCCTTCGACTTGCACTGCTTGTCCCTCGGAATACATTCAAGGCGTGTTATTTGGCTTAGAAAATCTCAACTAAGTATTAATAAATGACGCTAGTTAATGCATACGTTGAGACGGCAAAAGTTCTACAGGGAACGTTAACGCCATTCAAGAAGAAGATGTTCTGATGTGCTCGATTTTCGATTTTAAATTTGTACCCCAATATGTTCCCGAAAGACGTTATCCTACGTCAAAAATTATTTCATTAAAGTTATCAATATCATGATTGTAATCTCCACCTTGGAATAGATATCAAGGTAAAGGGTTCATATTGCACTTTCAAAAAAATGAATTATCCATCAAATTATTTATTTGCGTCCTGATTTCTAGTGAATCCAGTTTTAATCTCTCTTCTCTTTTATGATGCCGGTCACTGGAAATGTGATCCAAATCAAACCGGTAAAATGAATGGTGAAGTCATCCACTTCGGAATCTATTGATGGCATTCTGCCTACGCGAGTTAATTCCTGGTCAAAATGCGTGTTATTCAACCGTGTTCTATTTATTTCCTTGTATTCGAATTTGATTCTGAAATCATCGATACCGTTTCGAATCGAACGAAATGAAATTTGTTTCTGCGCTGAAGCTGTGTTACTGGAACGATGGAAATGCACGATGTCTATGCAAAAAGATACTCGGATACCAATCCCGTCGCGAAATCCATCATTAGTGACTTCGAAAGTAAATCTCCCTTTTTGTCAACGGTTCATTTCAGAATCCTACCCATTCAATTATCACTATATCCTGTTAAACTTTTACTCGAACCGAAATCCTGCGGGACACGAGGAGCGGGACACCATCAAGGAGTTACCTTCCTCGGACTGGCTCATTAACCCGCAATTCAGCCAGCAGGAGGTACTCGCTTAGCAAGCACGGGAAGAGGGATCAAGAATCGCGCGATAACAGTGAGGCTCTAATTAACGCACCGCGTCGTAGGACTCACATTTTCTTTCCCCTCCTTCCGAGTTTCCACCGCAATTGATATCATTATTTTGACCACCACTAACTTTAATTCCAGTCCCAGCCGGGCACGAGGTTCGAGTTCTTTGTTCCATTCAAAGTTCCACTTCCCTGGTCAACCCGTGTAGATGCGTGTATATGTATGAACATCGATGTTGTGGACTGCATGTGTGTGAAAAAAAAGGCATGATAAAAGAGGCGCATTTTTAAATACTGTGCACTGGATTCTTTTTTTACGCGATTGACGCGAGCGCAAAAAAAAATTGCGTTAATTAGAATTACTATCATACATAATAAATAAAATATAAAAAACAATGTTGGAAAAACTTAACATTCAAAATAGGAAAAAATCCGTTATTAGATTTGAGATGCTTCTCGATACGTGAAACTGTTGAAACACTCCAAATTTGATAATTATTGTTTGCAGTGAACACATTCGGATCATCCAACATACCTCTACATCCTAATAATTTGGTTCGAATCGAATTGAGACCCCTGAACCTGAAACGAAACATTACATTGTAACTTATAGGAGTATCATATGTAAAGCTATCTGCAGCTCACAAAAAAAACAAGTGTGGTTTTTCATGCGGGGCTGATCCCTCGTCTAATCTCAAATGCAAACAAGTGGCAAGTCTGCTCCCGAATCCAATTCGTCTCTCATCTCCTTCACCGCTTCAAATTTTCTGTATTCATCTTTCTCCGTAACTCAATCTTCCGTATAAGAGAGGAGGCAATCTGAATCCCGCCCAGACGATATTGGATGCCTCAAACCACTTGGATGGAAGCCTCCGGAGCCTAAGCTGTGATTGTTGAGTTTCAACAGATTTTTTCTCCACACCCAGCCGGTATACTCTTAACTGCTTAGTAAGGCAATTTAAACTCAGCATTCGGATTAACGCCATCTGATGTTATTTTTTTTTCGTCAAAATATGCTTCTTTTTGAAATTACTTTCCCGATTTTATTTCGCATCCTGAGCAGCGGAAAGAACAAGCTGTTTGTTCCGTGCATGCATACGAATAAATTAATCGGTGGGAGGGAACAGGAAAGGTATGCGATATGTTACACATTTGGAAATTTGCATGCAAATTGATATGGCAGCAACAATGTGTCGAAGAACGACTGCTTCATGCTGAATTTGGGAAATCACAACCAAAAACACACAGAAGATAGCTTTGATTGTCTGCTTAGGTAAGTTCAATCAGCTTTTCAAATACCAATTACACATTTTATCGATTCTGCGTATTTCATACCTTTCACCAACGCTCCCGATCCAACTTGCGCTAAGGCTGGCAGTCTGCCCGAGCCACAAACGGCCAATTCAGAAGATAACAAACATCTCACGTTTACCTTTCTTGTGTGGCTCCTCTCCCCAATCCCCACTCGCCTCCGACGAATTGTGCTTCCGCTGCGCTGGCTGGCCACTAATTTACGAGGAACACTTGCGTGCGTTTCGATTGTGTCTGCCGCGCCACTACTCCGGCGGCCAAAATCGTGATCCTCTCTGCTCTGCTCTTGTATCGAGAAACAGGTGTGCGCGGCCGACAAATATTTAGGTATCTCGAAAATTACAACGGCCGTCATCAAAGGTTAGCGAAGCCGCGTGCACCCCGGTTGTAATCTAGATTCTCTCCCCGATATGTTAGCCGTGGGGAGGAAGCGGGTCAAGGAATGTTAAACGCGTAGCCGGTTCTTTTCGATCTTTTGACTTCGTATGGTTGGTGTTTGTGTGTGTGTATGTGTGTGTAGAGTCATGAGTGGAAGTTGTCTTCCATGTAGAAGAGGAAAAAGTAAAGGTCGTGGAAAGGACAACAAACGCATTCAATGAGCAATCATACGCACCGATTGTACTGATCGTGTACCACGACGTCAATAGTGTAGTACTGTGAAGCCCCTTAGGTACATATTTATTTTAAAACAAAAGCAGAAGCTTATAGTTTTAAAATTATATTTAAGAATTCGGCTCCTTTAAACTTACTTAAGTTACTGAGCCTGCAAAAATAAACGAATTAATAAAAAAAAAAAGCAGAAGCAGGAAGGGGAATCCTACAATTTCACCGCCCACTGATCCCGACTCTCACCGATTTTAAAATATAAAAATACTGTCTGTACCCTGCCACGCTTTGCTGCGGCACATTGTGGTTGCATGGATGTGTTGAGATTTAAAATTTTTCATGTTATAACAATGTGTTTGGTTGTTTTGTATGTTGTATCATAGTTTGAGCTGAATCGGTTCCGAACTTTTCCAGTTTTTTGAGTCATACACAAACGAACAGAAGATTTTTATATATATAGATGAGGGAAATAGAAAAAAATTAAAATACTTTAAAACACAAAAAACACAATTTCAGATCACGATTTTCTCAAACACTTGAAAAAATATGTTTCCGTCACATAGAACACATATTCAATACGAAATAGTCGATTTGCATTGGAAGCTCAATTTCAGAAATGCACTATGGCCATATGAAAAATCTCCAATTTTTTTAATTTTTATATGGTTGTATATGGTGTCCAAATTTGAGCTTAATTGGTTCCGCACTTTTCGAGTTTTTGAAGCGTTCACAAACGAACAGAACATTTTTCTCGAGTTTTGCTCTTATCAACACATTCGGTGATCCATTTTTATTTATATAGATAGAAGACGATATAGGAATGCGTTTTGTCACATTAAAATCCATTTCCACTTTCGAACAAAAATCAATTTCGTTAGCGCAATCATCAAATGAACTAACAACGCTTGTCACTATGTTATTGTAGAACCCCCCCTTAGAAAGGTTGGAGGTGTGTTGAATCACCTTAGAAATGTTTCTTGCTCCCTAAAACATCCACATGCCAAATTTGGTTCCGTTTGCTTGATTAGTTTTCGAGTTATGCATAAATGTGTCTTTCATTTGTATGGCAGCTCCCCTTTAGAGAGGGGGGTGGAGAGTCTAACCACCGTAAAAACATTTATCGCACCCTGAAACCTCCACATGCCAAATTTCGTTCCATTAGCTTGATTAATTCTCGAGTAATGTAGAGATTTGTGTTTCATTTGTATGGCAGCTCCCCCTAAGAAAGAGGGGAGGAGTATCTAGCCACCATAGAATAATTTATTGTGGTTCACCATATTTTGAGGAATTCCACAATGACAAAACATGAGTATTTTTGACTCGAATGAAAGTTTGTATTTCGTTTGGGTTGGAAAAAATTTTAGTTTTCCACAGCTAATGGGAATTTTTTGACTCAAGTGTATCTTTTGAACAGGGCGTATCGATTTTAGTAAGAGAAATATTTGATAATTCATATCTCAAAAACTATGAGTCGTACCGAAATAGTGCCTTAGAATAAATTATAGAGTATTGATGTTCAAACGCGAAAAAAAATGCATAGAGAGAAACAAAAAATTACTCTTTTTCTATTTACAAAGAAAAAACTTTAATTTGCAATATCTATAACACGTATTTTTTATTTAATTTTTTTATTTTCTCATATAAACTAGAAGTTATGTAGGAACTTTAAAATATAAGTCCAAGATGGTAAAACTATTGTTGACAAACTTTGTGAAGCATCGATTTTTTTTGAATTTTCGAAACTTCGAATTTTTGTATGTTAACAATTGATTTTAGCCTCAAATTATGAATCCTGATGTGATTTAAAACGAAAAGCTGATTGTTAATATCCTTTTGAATGCAGTCATTCTCGAGGTATTAGAAAAAAAATATTTAATTTTTTTTTCATAGTTTCATAGCTTTAACTTTCCCAAATACATCATTATGGTAAAAATATATGTTTAGGATTGCGTTGAAAAATATTTGAAGACAAGTGGTTCAATATAAAACGTAGCGATATGAAAAAATCTTTCTCTATCTCAATATATTTATATGAACAAAAATTTTAACAAAATTAAAAAAACTAAAAATACGTATTTTAGATATTGCAAATAATTTTTTTTTCGTGAATAAAAAAAGACTTCTTTTTTTCAGTGTATATTTTCTTTACGTTTAAACATCAATACTCTATAACTCTTTCTAAGACACTATTTCGGTACGACTCATAGTTTTTGAGATATAAATTATCAAAGATTTCTCTTACTAAAATCGATACACCCTTTTCAAAAGTTACAAAAAAAAAATTGAAATTTTTTCGGGGCATGTAAAGATTCTGTACTACTCTAATTCATATTGAAATGTGTTTCTAAACGTTTTATAGATATGTGTGATTTTTTTTGAGAATTTGAGCAGTGTTGCGCGGTTTAAAAAAATATATTCCCAAATTTCGAAATTTTTTTTAAGCATATTACGAAGTACTGATTTAATTTGTCCTCCCGTGGCCGAATGATTAGCGTCATACCTAACATGCCGGAGGTTCGGGTTCAATTCTCGTTCTGGTCGGAGGGATTTTTCGTCAACAAAAATTTCCTCCGACTTGCACTGTGGTCACGCGTATTCTAGAGCTTGTCACTCAGAATGCATCCAAGGTGTGCTATTTGGCATAGAAATCTCAACTAAGTACTGATAAAAATGACATAAGAACTGATTCAATTTATATTCAAATATGTTCATATGTTTGTTTTTTTATATTTGTGTTTTTTTTTCATGAAAATTTCGAGAACTGTACGAGATAAAAATATCTAATATTTAAAAAAATATATTGTTTTAGTTTCTATTTTTTTATTTTCCTGCAATCAATAATTGTAGACTTAATTTTTTGTTTGAACACACGTGCTGTAATGTCATGACAATGCATGCGTTTTGGCCTGGCAGTAGCAAAGGCTGAGTCGGTGTTGCTCATGATAAAGTCTAGCGAAGGAATGTGTTTTTCCTCGTGCTGATTCTGTTGATTGTGTCGTGAAAATCGCAATTATTTGCTCTCTACCTTTGCGTATATGACGATCATGAATTGTTGACCGCGTCGAATCATCATACAACCAGAGCTTGAGAACATTGAGCTTGTTGAGTAATATTGAAAATAGATTGTTATCAGTGTAACGCGGTTATTTTGCTTGTCGATGTTGCTGTCATTCATTCGACGTCCAACAAATTTACAACTTTGTTCATTCATATTCATTTATGTGTTATTTGAGCTTGTCTTAACTGAGCATTTATGTTCGAGTCAAGGGAATTCATTCACATTTATTCGTTGCAATTGAATTGTCAGGAATGTTGTGACTGTTCATTCTCAATATCCCGATAAGTGTGTGATTTTCTCATTGAGGCAGTGCTTTGCTTATTCAGTTATTTGTGAAGTTACTCCGAAATGGCAACGCAAATCGATGGTGCAAGCGGAAATGCCAAAAAAAGATTTACTAAGGATTAAGGGTTGCATAGGCTTGGACGGCGAGGAAGCATTCTGAAAAATCGATCCGAAAGAATTCAAACTACGTCAGCCAAAGTTGGATGTTGGCATTTTCATCCACCATTCCTATAATGCAGTTTGACCCATCTGCGAATAAAAAGCTTGAATTATTCGCAATGCGGTCGTGTCTTGGACACCACCCTTCAATTTTTTTTTCTTTTTGTTACGCGATATTTGATCCTTCTTACCCTTATTTGCTGTTTAATTTTCATCATAGAACAAAATATAGCTATACCTATTTGACTCATATTCCGAACACTTCCTTTTGAAAACTAAATGAAAACCCCGATATTCTTTAGCATATTCCCTTCAGTATAACAACATTTATAGGTATCAAAATAATATTAATGTTTAGCAAATTTAGCTTTTGAAATGAAGTGTTCGAAATTTGAGTTAAAATGGTACCTTTTCACATCGGAATCGGAGTCTTTTAAGGCATTTCTGACAAATGGAATTGCATATTCACTGTTCACTATTCACTGAGTAAAATGAAGGCATTTTAATTTAGACGAAAGCCTTGTTTGCTTGAACAATTTAAAACGCCTCTTCCTCGGCTTACATTGTCGACTCCAACACAATCCGCAACGCTATTCTGATTTGTTGTCACTATTTTGAATTTCCTGTACTTCCTTATTTTCCTCAACGAATTTCACCGTTTCGTCAGTGTCCGAGAACGATGTTGATATTGAATGAACTGGTATAATAATATCAATGAACGACAAAACGTGACCTCTTGCACACATTCCGTGAACGTAGGGCAGAACGAAAAAGAGAATGAACGAAACTGAATGAATCAACTTTGAGTGGCCTACTGTGATTGTTAGGATTGGCGTTGGTTCATTTTCGGTATCCCAAATGCAATGGTGTAATGATTGAATGGGGTCTGAAATTCAGCTGAAAAGTTTGATGCGGAAGAGATATTTCCAAGCACTGCATACAACTGGTAAAAATTCATCGATCGAACTCTCTTGTTTGTCTCGTCTCCTCTAACTACATATTCTTGAATATTTATATAAAATATATATAAAATTTTTTTTCAGTACCTGTGGCGGAATCTCGTTGTTTTATGTTTACGCAATATCCATGTTGTCCCTTCAGAGCTGCTTGGGGATTTTTCCTCAAATAAATGAAATATTATTGTTCACAATTTTTCGCGTCAAATCACAATTTCTCGCGGCGCTGTACAGTCGCTTACAATGATTCCAACAATGTCTTCAGCAACATGCGGGTGATGATGATAATCTGAATTGATGACAATAGCGTGATTGTCATTTTGTAATCCGAGCAAGGGTGATTTAAATTTGAAATTCCAATAATTTATTGTGTTCAATAAAAATGAACATGATATGATAAACAGAGGTTAGTTGTGCATGTGTGGATGAAAGTTCGATGAGGCGGACGCATTGTCATCTGTCATTCAACAACGTAAATAAATTCGTTCGGTTGGAAAACGAAAGACGGTTAAATTATTCGATTATAGTTTATACAAACATACTGAAAACGTGATTGAAAATAGGGGACATGGTAAAAATTTTGGGTTATATGTATGGTTTGCAACCAAATTTTAGAACTATGAATTTTTATTTTGCATAGGGTCACTCTAACCGGTATTTAACATATGGTAAACGATATCCTAGTCGTATCATATATAGTTTACGACCTATTCTCATGACTACAAAGTTTTTTTTGTGCATAATTGAACAATTGAACCAAGAGAATACATCAAATTTATTATCCAAAGCTTTTTGAGAAAAAAAAACGCACTTCATAAAGATTGTACTCGAAAAAAAATGCAACAATTTCTTTTGTGCAGAACTTGTTACTTAATAAAATTGATGAAACTTTGGGTAAAACTAGTTTAGAATGTAATGTTGACATGTGAAGAATTTCGTCACAATCGGTCAAGGGGTTATCGAAATGGTCCGAGAAGGCCGGGAAAGTGAGGGATCACCTCAAGCGCAATCCGAACCTTTCGATTCGGGGCATGGCCAAAAAGGTCAATTGTTCCGTCTGGTTCGTCCAGCAGACAATGAAATGGGTCAGACTTCATGTCTTCAAGGTAAGTAAGGCTTCTAACCGAACCAATAAATAGAATACGGTGGCGAAACCCCGCGTCAGAAAGCTGTTCTGCGAGTGGTTGGTGCAGCCAAGATACATTGTAATGGACGATGAGACGTACATTAAAGCGGAAGCCAAGCAGATCCCCGGCCTCGAGTCCGGAGAAGTTTAGGAAGAAGAAGGTCGACAAATTGTGGCAAGAAGTACTTGGTGTGGCAAAATCAGCAAGCCGTACGTAACGACCGGCACCATCAACGGCCATATATATAAAGAAGCATGCCTCCAGAAGCACATGCTGCCCTTTCTCCGGTGACACTCTTTTTTGGCCGAATCTGCCATCGTGTCATTACACGAAACCGGTGATGAAGTGATACGAAGCCAACGATGTTGTTTCTGTGTCGATAGAGGCAAATCCGTCAAACTTGTCAGGACTGCGTCCAATAGAAACACGCTGGGTGATTGTAGTAGGCAAGCTCCGGAAGACAGGGAAGGTCTTCAAAAACAACCAGGATTTGAAGAAGGAGTGGATGAAAATATGTAAGAAAGATGGCGCATATGTTGCACAGGATTTGATGGTTAAGTCCAAGTTGCGAGCATTTAACCAAATAGGGCAAGTCGAATAAACCATCTTTGCAAAAACATAGCTAATATGTGTTTATTTATTCCCCAAGAGTTTTAAAAATATCCGACCTAGAATAAATTTTTGGTAATAATTTTTTGTCTGATGCATTTTTTCAAGTCTTCATGCACTGATGAAACGGAAACCTTATTATTATTTATCCTTATTCTAGGATATTTGTATCTGACCAAGTCGGATTTCCGATGTGGTTAAAGATCAATTTTATTCTCTCACAACTCACAACTCTTTCGAAAAACAGAACAAGTCATTCACAAAACTGTCACGCTGTTGAAAACTGATTTCAAAACATCACAGAACCTGTCACTGTCATCACTGCCACGAAATAAGCAGTAATTCGTATTCTTAGTGACTAGAACTACACTCTGTCCATCTTCTATAAGACTACCCTCATTCTATTTCGTTGCAACAAAAACAGTTAGAATTTCAACAAGATACATTCATACATTGTTGAATGCTTAGAATAAAGTATATTTAACGTCAATTTTGTTCAAAGGAGTTGTTTGTTTATTTATTGTGCTTAAATATGATAATTTCAGCAGTCCAGTTTCTATAAGACCATTTCAAAATTCATAAGTGTTATCAATGAAAAATTCAAACGATCGGCTGATTTACATGTCAATAATTGGAAACTTTGCCATTTCGGCTAAAATCCTGGAAAATTCGTGTTGGAATACTATTTACCAAATACTGCTGAACGATTTTCTCGATATTGTACCAATGTTTCCGAAATTGCGACCTTTAGCTCTTCAATCGTGGTGTACCGTTTTCCCTCAGTGTAGATTCTGCGTACATGGTTCCCTCTAAGATTTTCAACAGGATTCAAGTCTGGAGAGCGAGCCGGCCAGTCCAACAAATAAAGTTTTTGGTCCTTGATCCATTGCTTAGTTTCCTTGCTGTCATATCAGATATGATATGATATGTGATTTTTTTGTAACGATATCCACGCAAAAACGGCAGAAGAGAGGATTTCAGAACATATATGTAACCCTTGAATGATGTGATAGCTATCTTGAGATTTCCGGTTGCACAGAACCCCGCCCAAACCATGCACGAGCACCACGAGCACCATGCACCATCAAAATTCCTGGTTGAAAAATACTGTTCCTTCTTCCGTAAATCACGCCAGTACCCGTTGAAACCATCAGAACCATCCTAGTTGAACGTGTCTTCGTCAGTGAAGATAATCTATACATTGAAGAACTTTTCGTAATGGTATATAGCAAAATGTATTCTTTTGGAAAAATTCTGTGTCATAACATACCATGTCCCACTGTCGGTTCATGTGAGCTTTGGCAAAACTCAGACGTCTTCCGATGTGAGATGGTGTAAGATGAGGAGCTTGAGCTCTTTATGTGAGGTTTTTTTTTACCAAAACTTGACGAATTGTCACTCGAGTAACATTTAAATTGAAATATTGCTTTATTTGCATAAGCGATTTTGAGGTATTCGAAGCTGTCCTAGCTATTTCCTGCTTATCCCGATCAGAGAGCTTCGATTTACGTGGAGCTCTCTCCTTCTTACCGTATCCTTGAGGATTCGTCAAATAATTGAGCAATACTTGATGGGATCGTCCAATCCGACGAGATATTCCTCTGATACAAACATTTTATTGGTGAAATGCATCGATTTGTCTTTTTTTCTTTCCGTTAGCACTTTTCCCTTTGGCATTTTCCAGATTTATTGATCAAAACAACTAAAACAACGGAAAAATGTAACTGGTCTTGACACTTGAAAAATACAAAACCTTTGGTTCACACTCAGCGCTTGCACACACACATATGAAAATAATACAGTGTATGGTAGTCACCAATACCAATACACTAGAATATAAGTTGAAGCATTTTTGTTTACCATGGCACGAAGCAGCCAGATCATCACCTGATCTAATAGAAGTAGGACAGAGTGTATGACTGAAACTTATCAAATATTTACATAATTCAAATTTCGACGAAGATACTCTATTTCTCCAAAACATGTGTTTCTTGTAATATGTCTATTGCTTTTATTGAATTTTGATAAAAAAGAAACATCAAAATTCCTCCAAAAAACTACACAGTTTCTCATCTTCGGAGCATTGCTCGCAACATCGAAACAATCCAACCGTTGATGGACATTTTTGAAGTTTTTCAAACATCAGAGCATCGGAACAAATGTATCAAACTTCAAGTAGGAACTAAAGTCGGAAATGTAAAGTTGTTTTCCAATTCCCGCATGAACTTTTGAAATCCGACAGTTTTATAGTACCTCCATGTTTTCATTGATTTGAAACTTTATCTTTCGTCTTCGTCTTGTACCAATTAGTTATCTAGCCCTAGTACATCTAGTGATAGCTCTAATTCACCTCGTGATGAGAAATGCAGAAGCTGAACAAATGTGATCCCAGCTATAACCAATTTGTAGCATGAGTTGGAAAAAACGTGTAACTATGTCCGTGATCCCTTGAAAAAATAAACAACAAACAGCCCTTTCAGGATAGATTTCTGTTGTTTTCTAAAGGCAACGAAAACTTCTCAATAAATCCCTCGTCCCTATCAAAAAGGAGCGCCGAGGAACGAATACATCCGGTATCAGCACCCGGCGAACAAAAGGCTCCCCTTCCCTCGTTTCGGATTGCAATCGCTGGAAGCTGGAGCTAATGAAAAACCGAAAAGTCGACGATTTCAATGGTCACGGATTGATTTCTTGCTCGGCCCTTACTCGGGATAACAAAAAAAAACTCTACTCAACTGCCACGAAGCTCTCCTGCCATTTCAATCATCCAGGGATCCCGGGTTTTGTGTTCGAGTTGGCCAACGGTAGGAAGTTCGCTTCTTATTGTTATTTCGTCTGTGGTGCTGCTGCGATTCCGATGGAAGTCAAATTGTATCCACGCTACGTTATCCAGAGTTCGTTGGATGGGAGGGGACTCTGCACTGTAATTGTTGTTTGCTGAACGAAATGATGCATAAACTATTTGTGATGGAAATATTTGCTCTCTGGTTTTCCAGTCCAATTGGCGATTGTGATCCATTCCGGCTGGCTGCTAGGAGATGAATCCATAACTCTCGGATTGAAATTTTGTTTCCGGATAGAATTTTGTTTGATGATGGCATTCAGTCAGCTGCGAAATATAACGTATTATAACCGAAGCCTTGTCAATCCTTATCTATGTGTGATTTATAGCAATTCAATAACTCGTTCATCACGAGAATATGCCCTACGATGTTCCATTCCTCATTTTAAAGTTAGGTTTCGCAAAGATGTGGGAAAGTCAATCTTCCCTCCCAGAAGGAAGAAATTGAGCGCAAAGAGACGTAATCATAAGACAATGCTCGAACAAAGGCAGTGGGACGGGGGAGAGTAGAGCAGCGCTCAAGGCTTGCGCCCATAAACATCGAAATATGACATTCACGACTTTCAACTCCGTTCGAAGACGTCTGTCATGAAGCACTCCGTGCTGAAGTACAGGTAGGTACGTACGTATGGTCGACCTTCTTCCGTTCATTCGTTTGGCCACAAGGAGAATAACGCTTGGCGTTGGATCCATGCTGCTATTCCATGTGCGGCGTGGTAATTAGTGAGTGTAATTCGAAAAAAAAATATGCCCATTCTCCAGTGCCACTAATAGCTCAATGGTCCTTCCAAGCAATTATTACATAAAATTATAGCTGAAGAGAGCTAATTTTATGGATATAGTTATTGGCTGCGCAGAGAATGCTTCAATTCTAGGATCGACCTTCCGAGAGTCACGTCAACTGCACATCGTGCTGCCTTCATTAAACCTCAGCACATCAAGGATAGGACCAGGGCTCCCAGCTCTCGTGAGGGGAATAATAACCGATGCCTTGTACTGCATAATGACTATTTTAACTATTTTTCATTCCTCGCTATTACTTGATTCCTCTATTAGTCTGGGGGCCACAGACGAAGGGCTGAGCCAGCTCCAGACAAGTATCAACCATTCATAAAGCCTTATTTATGGACCCAGTGCCCGTGGAGGAGGATCGGTTATAATACGTTCCAAGTGCAAGTGCCGGCTGGGACGAACAGCGCGCAGCCCACGAGGAGAGGGGCTTTTATCGAGAGTATACCCTTCTTGGGAGTTTTTTGCGAGGATTGCAAGGGACGAGCACTGCATCGATGAGACATTTGAAGAGCTTTGCAATTCCCTCGAGAATGTCTGAGATGGATTAATGAGCGTGTGAAATTTGCGTGGTGTGGTGATGGGGATGGGTAAAGTTAATTTACTTTTGAAGCGGACGAACAAATTTGAAAAGATTCACAGTGTGATGTGTTTACATTTTACAAACAAACTTCATTATTCAATTAAACTTCATATTAGCATGATATTAATTATTATAACACTAGGCGAACTTCCTCCCACCCAAAAATATTTTTTTTAATTTCAATAATTTCCAAAATTCATTCCAAACTATTTTTTATTGTACATTCTCGATCAATAACAGATGACAGACAGTACTCGAATTCCAATTGATGACTGAACGGAACACATTCAAAATTGATCGGATTTAATACTTTGTGAGTAAATAAATTGAGTGAATTACATGTAAAATCAATTCAATGCTTCATAGCAGTCTTCCGAAAAACACTTACACATGTCCACGCGATGTGAAAATTCCATGTTTTGTTTGAGCTTGAACATAATTTTCGCTAGTGTTGAATGTCTATCCCAAA
Source organism: Toxorhynchites rutilus septentrionalis (assembly GCF_029784135.1). Classification (NCBI taxonomy): domain Eukaryota; kingdom Metazoa; phylum Arthropoda; class Insecta; order Diptera; family Culicidae; genus Toxorhynchites; species Toxorhynchites rutilus. Next base: position 273,099,327 of record NC_073745.1, read on the forward strand.
CACGATCAATGATACACAAACATAAACATGTGTAAACAAACACGATGTTTCTAATTCATGAACATTATGTACAAACATATCACCCGATGTCGCATTATTCATTGCTTTCGTTTCGTTTCTTTTCATGCACGGAAAGAAATTATTCATCCTAAAACATTTCTTTGTAGAATACTTTTTCACAGAAACGAACTTGAAATTTAGTTCGTATTACAAAAATTGCACGAACTAAGAGGCTATAAGTTCATGCACCAAAATATATATTTTTATTGAGGCTCATATGGCGTCAGCCTAACGGGGCCGGGAGTTCAATATTTTGACAATGTTTGCTTACAACTATGTTAGTAATATGTAACAGATTACTCGTGGTTGGCTCGAGGTTAGTATTACAAGTGTTCTCATAATTGGGAATTTGCAGTCTTCAGTGCTCTGTACGTGTGCCCGACATGGGACTTCCTATTGGGATGCAGCTGACCGTTAATCAGCAACGACCCCCTAGTCTGCACCCCATATCTAGCGTGGTGCGTCTTTTTCGACTCGAGGAATTCAGGATAGAATGATCACTAGCCGGCGCAATCGTCAGCTCGTGTAGAGTTGTCATGAGCGGTACAACCTTTGGCTCTTGTTGAATCATCAGTGGACAGCACAACCTTCGGTCCGTGTATCTGTAAAGAGTGTGTGTATGTATTGCCGCGACTAAGTAAAAGTTTATAGATCGTTCATGCACATTTTGCAAGTCTGATTAAATAATCCTTGGTTTCGTTCAAAGGAAACATTCTCTGAATAGAAAGAAGCTTTCTATTTTTTTTTGCGTGCATGTTGGCAATTAAAGTCTGGGGAGCCGACTGCATAGCGAGCGACGTCGTACAAATGCTGACCAAAAAAATAAATACCCAAAAGTTTTAGATACAACCTTCAGCGGCACACAGCAGAACCAGCAGAGAAATTTCAGCGGCTAAAACACACCATTAATTTCTCGATGTTATCACAAACTGAATGAAGGAAAAAACTAAAAGCTGCACTTACACTGCACTACATATGCTATGTGTGCATGCGATTGCATCATCCTTTCTTCTCCTCTTCTCCGCTCGTTTTATAGCTCGGGTCGCGATCGTTCAAATAGCTAATAATAGCGAATGTTACATGAATTCAATATATAAATTAATGCGTGCACTAAATAATGATATCACATGTGAAAAACTCTCATATCAATCGATGTTTATTTTGTTCAGAACAGAAAAAGAGGTTTATTTTATTTGCCCAATATTTTTGATGAAGCACCCATTGTCATGAAAGGAAAGCATTTTTTCCATGTCAACATACCAACACACCACGCGTTGAGTGGTGGTGGTGTGGTGTCCGATTCGCTTCTTCTACTCTACGCACTGCCGGTGCTTGGGGTGAAAATGCACGAGAAACTGTACACCATGTTCGAACATCATGTGAAACATTGGGATTAAACATCGTATGTCCAAACATACCACGAATACAAACATGTCACATTTTCTAACATAGGTACGAAAAAATCATGTTTGTACTCAAACACAAAACTGTGAACAGCAGCGTGTTTATTCCGGACGCAGTGCTTTTTGTGAAACATGGAGGACTGTCCCGGACACAGTGTTTTTTGTAAAACATAGAAGACTGCTTCATAGTATAAAGGGTTTGTCACATCAAATTGCATCACGGAAAAAACGCTGTAGAAATTCGCCCCTGTAGACCGATCGTTTTGAAAATTTTAGACAGTAAAATAAAAACTATTAAACAACTTTTGACATTTTCTTTTTATTCATACTTCGAGCCCAAGCTCGCACCTTCCTCTTTACCCCGTCCATAAGGTTCTGTACAACATCAGGTTGTAGTTTTTTTTTGAACAGAAATCCATTTTCTCTTGAAGTCCGCCTCCGATTTGACAACTTTTGGGTTCTTCCGGAGGGCCTGCTTCATAATCGCCCAATATTTCTCTATTGGGCGAAGCTCCGGCGCGTTGGGCGGGTTCATTTCCTTTGGCACGAAGGTGACCCCGTTGGCTTCGTACCACTCCAACAAGTCCTTTGAATAGTGGCACGAAGCGAGATCCGGCCAGAAGATGGTCGGGCCCTCGTGCTGCTTCAATAGTGGTAGTAAGCGCTTCTGTAGGCACTCCTTAAGGTAAACCTGCCCGTTTACCGTGCCGGTCATCACGAAGGGGGCGCTCCGCTTTCCGCAAGAGCAGATCGCTTGCCACACCATGTACTTTTTGGCAAACTTGGATAGTTTCTGCTTGCGAATCTCCTCCGGAACGCTGAATTTGTCCTCTGCGGAGAAGAACAGCCCGAACAGCTGACGAAAGTCCGCTTTGACGTAGGTTTCGTCGTCCATTACCAGGCAATGCGGCTTCGTCAGCATTTCGGTGTACAGCTTCCGGGCTCGTGTCTTCCCCACCATGTTTTGCTTTTCGTCGCGTTTAGGAGCCTTCTGAACCTTGTATGTACGCAGGCCCTCCCGCTGCTTGGTCCGCTGGACGAATGAACTTGACAAATTCAGCTTATTGGCGACATCCCGGACCGAACTTCTCGGATCACGTCTAAACTGCTTAACTACGCGCTTGTGATCTTTTTCACTGACGGAGCATCCATTTTTGCCGTTCTTCACCTTCCGATCGATGGTTAGGTTCTCGAAGTATGGTTTTAGTACTCTGCTGACCGTGGATTGGACGATTCCCAGCATCTTACCGATGTCCCGATATGACAACTCCGGATTCTCGAAATGAGTGTACAAGATTAATTCACGACGATCTTTTTCGTTCGACGACATTTTTCCAAATTTACGAAAAATTGACAGTGAAGCATGGCCAACGTGATCTATACACTCTTATCTGATTATAAGCGAAAGCTGAAGATATAATTTCTAAAAATTAAATTTCTACAGCGTTTTTTCCGTGATGCAATTAGATGTGACACACCCTTTATTACCTTCTTCCTTGGATCTTCATAATTCCACGTCTTGGGAATGTTCATTTACTTATCGTGTACCTCCGACATTCGATGTGGACGGAAGAATTTTCAAACGAACCAACTTCATCATTCAATTAAGCTTCACATTAGCATGATATTAATTATTAAACACTAGGCGAACTTCGTCCCACTCAATTTTTTTTTTAAATTTGAATAATTTCCAAAATTCATTCCAAACTATTTTTAATCGTACATTCTCGATTAATAAAAGATAACAGACAGTACCACAATGTCAATTGATGATTGAACGGAGCACATTTCAAATTGATCGAATTTAATAGTGCTTTGTACATTTCCATCCGAACTTATTGCACCTCTCAAGTGACGTACTCCTTGGGCCGTAAATTTGGATAACTGAATTTGAGGAACTTTAGGCACTTCGTTCTGATTCTGAAATACAGGTCGAACGCATACTGCTGGAACAATCGACGTTATCGCACTGAAAGATTTTCAACTTCATCATACGTTGAAGTTTGGTGAGCTGACGGCATTGGAAGGTTCTGACGACCATAAAATCATTATCAGAGCGGTTATCTGTCCTTATAATGATTTTGTGGTCGCTCTCCTTAATAACCGATCCAAAGCGTTGGGTTCCTGATGTCGTTTTCCGCATCATTTAACCCTTTTACTCACAACGTCGAACCTCGAGATACACACGCTCAGCAGAGTAGCGGAAAGACTCGAAGTGTTCGCATTTGATCCGTGAATTAAATGGTAGGGCGACAGGGGTCTCAATGACGTTGACGTCGTATGACGTTGTTTGAAAGCAACCATTAGGCATTCGTCAAGGCGTGTCTCGATTATGATACGTGACAGTAAAACAATGAGCTCGAGGGTTCTGATGGTTGAGTTTGTGGTGGTAACTCGACTTTGCCACCTGCACAACACAATCCTGATATCTCCTAATAAAACTTCAACTTATTGAAATATTCGTATATCACATTTTTGGACCGAAGCAATAAAGAAACATTTCGATCTACTAGATGTAGTCAATCGTACTCGGCGATTGGCGTTCGATATAGCTTGACTCAGTAGCTTACGATTGCGCAACTGTTTCAATAGTTCAGCAACTTCTGCTTCTCGTTCTCGCTTCTGCCACAAGTGCTCCTCGATGTGCATTGTCCTGCACGAATTCGAGACACATGTTTCCGAAACGGTTCATTTGTTTCAGAGCGTTGTTCCGCAACGATTTGATTCGTACGGCAAATCGACAATCTTCGTGAACTGCGACGGCAAGAACAAATGTTCGACCTTCTGAATTATGACTGAATGGCTAGTTTCAAACAATACAAATTATCATCTCCGAAGTGCAGTGAATGCACATAAACTCAAAAACTTCGATTTTTGATAAACTCACCGGAATCACTATTATTCTAATTTTAATTCCACTTTATGAAATAATTCATGTTTTGCAAATTACAGAGAAATCCAATGTCGAGGAATAGCAAGCCCGAAGACAATATAAAATTGTCAAAATTAGAATGGAAATGATTACTTGATTTTATTTGCATACACAAAACATGTAGTCCTGATCCTTACCATAGATTTCCACCAAAATTTATCATTATAATAAAAAATCATTATCAGGCATGATTTTCATTCACGATTTTTCACCGTTTATGAAAAAACGTGTTATTTTGTTGTATAGAGCTCATATTTGATATAGAAGAATAAAAATATGTATAAATAAAAATGGATCGCCAAATGTGTTGCCAAAAGCAAAACCCGAAGAAGGAATCGTCCCATTAGAGCCGTCTTTATTTTGTTGTGTTAGTGCCCATAGATCAATGTTACGTTGAGAAAAATTCAGAAAATTTTCGGAACATTTTGTTCTACAGCAATATCGTAGAAGGTGGTGTTAGTTTAATTTAAATTCGTTTTGACGGAATTGGTCTTCTTATTACGTTGGTGTGAAGCGAAAATGGACGCCCTTTGAAAAACAATTGTGAATGAAAATTTACTTTTTCGTTCCAAATATGTATTCCAAGTAATGCAGCAATATGTTTTATTGCAAATGATTAAAGAATCTTGAACGAAAATTGTGTTCGATTATAATTTCATATTGCAATGACGAGTTTCGTTAGAAGTATAAGAAAATTTATAGAAAAAGAAAAATGTATAACGGCAGACAATAGATCAATTACCACGTTGAGCCCCATGTCGGTCCCTTGGGTCCTTCCATTCAATTTGATTTCATAATGTGGTGTAATATTCTCGTGTATTGATACAACGACACCAGTAGTCGTGTGGATAGCGCGGTCGTGTTCAGCATCCCTGTATCCCAGCTGACATTGGTTTAATCCCTGCTTGGCATCGTTTGGGATTTTTCTTTTACAATTCCAAGCTGACATTCAGTCTGAGAGAATGAGAAGTCTAATTTTAACACTCTCAAGAACAGGTGCCTTTAATTTGTGCAATTGACGTTTTGCCGAAATAAAAGGCATATTTTCTGCCAAGAATAATATCCTTTCTGTCAACACTTGTTTGGGTGTGGAAAGACAAACGATGAGAGAGAGAGAGAGAAAAAATAAAATTATTCCTCTCGCGAGCGCTATACTTATATGCTTTGTGTGTTATATTTCTTATAATCTTACCCGAACCAACGTTGTGTTTTACGCGCACTACAAAAAAATCCAACTAATCGGTAAAAAACAAAGAAAACGTTTTTAAAGTTTTCCACCGCATGTTCTCATACAACTTCGGCTTCTTCTTCCATAGGAGTTGGGCAAACTTTATCTCCACCTCAAAGATTTCAGAGTTATCGATTGAGATTGAACAAACAGATGTTTGAAGTTAGATTCGTATATTGAAATGCAGTTTTCTCAACCAAGACATGATGAGAAAAATCACTGTAATATGGTGACCAAGAAATCGTTTACAGTCAGCGTTATAAAATAATTTACACATTTTTCAACAACATTTTTCTGCAGAGGCGATTTTCAAAATACATATACTAATTTATTGATACCTAATCTGGATGGATGTCATAAAATTTATAACGAATGAAGTTGATACAATGCATTTTTTTTACGAAAATTCATTCATTGTCATGAATAGGGAAGATCTGAGAGCAACAACACAAAATCCAATAATCTTTCAACGCTGATGAACTCTTTATCTTAGCTCTCTTAAGGCCCATTTATACGTTGCTAGTAGCTGACTTGACAGTGAGCAGCTACTGGGCCGGTGAACTCGCTTGACAATTGGTTGACTCGCCTTGTCCGTTCACACTGTGTGAGCTGCTGACGAGAAACTAGATACTACAGCATTGGCTAACCAGGGATGCCAGATGATTTTTCAAATGTCCATCAAATAGTCAGAAAAAGCAATCAGGTCCGAATTTGATAGATGATTGATCCAAAATCGACTTCTCTATTAGCAGTTTTCGTCTCAGGTTTTCAGTTGCATTTATCATTACACAAATTTATCGCGAAATACACGCTGACCGTGTATAAAAATACTTTGTGTTAAATTTCTTCGAAAATGCAAAAAGATTTGGGCCAGGAATTGGATGCAAGGAAAAGGAGCAGCAAATACAATATTGAAAGAATTCTACGATGATGATCCTCTAGAGTACAGAGCAGTGTTGAGAAAAACACCTGAAGAAGTGGAAACACTGTTGGATTTCATTGGTTCAAAAATACAACGCCAAGATACACTCATGAGGGATGCTATACCTGCAAGAGTGAAATTAAAAAACGACATTGATGTGCCTTTCTTCTGGAATATCGTTCAGATTATTGGCAATATTTTTTAGAATCTCGAAAACATCCATAGCTAAGATAATTGCGGAAGTCTAAAAGATTTTTTAAAATTTTATATATTTCGCCTTGCCAGCAGCTTCGTGTACCAATTTGTGATATGAAAATGATAGTAGATTTGCAGGTGGAATAAATACGCGTAAAAAAATTAAAATAATGAATGAAAATGTACTTTTTTTAAACGAATATGTATTCTGTTTCTTAGAACAATACTTTTTTTAACATGTTGTGAGTGAATTTTGAATAAAAATTGTGCCTGATAATTATATTAGAGATTCGCAAGAAAAAAAAGGAAAGCTTGCTGCGTCAGTGTGCAAAACAAAATAACAACGATTTCGTTTAGAAATGAGGGTGTGAGGGTTTTATTTGTTTTTTCAATAATTTTCAAGTCTATAAATATCTTCGCATATTTTCAAATATCTTAAAAATAGAAACATTTCTTTATATTTAGCATCCCTGATTCGAACGCTTAATTCTGTTTTTGACGTTTCGAGGGATGCGAGTACGTGTAAATTCAAAAAACTTTGAAGTAGCTCGCACGCCGAAACACACATGACACTAACTGGTATGATGTGTTCACACGGTGTGAGTAGCTGCACTGCAGTAACTGACTAGACCGACACGTAACCCGGCTTAAGTTTCTCTATTTTCTGTCAGCACACGAGCTTTTTCTCCCGCACTTCGGAAGTATAGTGTCGCCGCCTACAACAGTTTTGAGTTGTAATGTAGTATAGTAATACTTTCGAATTCGGACGGCTTTTTAATCCGGACACTTTTTCATTATATTCAATATCATACCAAAAATCATAACATTTGTTGCATGTTGAAATAATGTGACTGATAATTGGTCGGTGTTAAGTCAGACCGGACCATGTGACATTTTTATGATTTCGAGAAAAACGAGCTTAAAGTTTGGTGCTATAAGGGGTTTTTATTGAAAATTCGAAACAATTTCGATACGTTATTACTGCTGCACGCGTGTTTTTCCAAATATGATTAATGTGGTATGTAGCTTACGAAATTCTTAAGCTATTGCAATCAATAACTCGAAATTTTCAATTTTGCGACTTGGTCCTCTCTGGCATAACCGACCAATTAATATTGTATCAATTCAGTGTACATAGTGTCAAGCAAAGTACTGTTTACAAAGAAATGTCAAAAATCAAAACAAATTTTTGTGTTTCACAAACCCTTGTCTGGGATAAAAAGCAAATCCAGAAGATGATTGTAAATCCGGACGGATCAAAAGTTAACGATGAAATTCCTTATTGAGGACGTTTTATAAGAGTATGTTACAAACCCCAGAAAGTATGAAGCAAAGATGTTGGATTCAAATAATCGAATATTGGTGATCGGAAGTTTTGAGCAGCTGATCGAGCTAAATTTTCGCTCCGGATTCATGAGTTCATATCATGAATTCATCTCCATGCAGGTTGTTCCTTCTTCGTATATTCCCAACCGTGTTTGTTTTCCTGACTACATCAATTCCTCTGTGCATTTTGATCTGTCCATGAAGAAAGATATCAATGGATATTCAGATTATCAACGATCGAGGATCGCTCCAACGATCTTCGATGCAAAGTACGAATTTTTTAGCACCTCACACAGTCTTTAGAATCCTTGCTCAGTGTATATTGCTGAATTGGCAGCAATACACTGGGCGCTGGACAGCGTCACCTCACAACCTGTTGAACACTATTACATTGTAACGGATAGTCTTAGCTCTGTTGATGCTATCCATTCAGTGAGGCCGGAAAAGCACTCGCCGTACTTCCTTTTGAGAGAATACGAAAAATTTTGTGTCCAGACGCTGTTATGTCATTACCTTTGTCTGGGTCCCTTCACATTGCTCCATTCCGAGTAATGAAAGGACTGATTAGCAAAGGTAGATGCGATTGAAGGGGATATTTATCAGCTTCAAATCGCCTTTAATGACTTTTATTCTTCAGTCCGTAAAAATACCATCGCTAACTGGCAACGTAAATGGAACGAAGATGAATTGGGCCGGTGGCTTCACACCATTATCCCTAAGGTTAGCCTCAAACCGTGGTGCAAAAGTCTGGACTTGAGTCGGGACTTTATTCGCACCTTCTCCCGACTCATGTCCAATCACTGTTCGTTAGACGCGCTACTTTTTCGTTTTAATCTTACCGATAGCAATATCTGTGTGTGTAGCCAAGGTTACCACACCATCGAACACGTTGTTTGGTCGTGCGAGGGGTATGTTATTGCCAGATCGAATATAGAAAACTCTCTTCGGGCTAGAGGAAGGCAGCCCAATGTGCCGGTGAGAGATGTGTTGGCTCGGTTAGACCTTGATTACATGTCCCAAATATATGTTTTCCTTAAAACTATCGATCTTCGTGTGTGACCGTCCTTATATCTTTATATTCTCCTTTTCCTTTTCCTTCACGAGAAATCAGATCCCTTCTTACTAACAATAGAATAAGATGAAATGTAAATACATAATAGATATAAGAATAGGCTTAAGAATTGAGCGCGATGAGTGAGAGCGTGAGTGTGAGTGCGAGTGTGAACATTGTTACAATACCCTTATATTTCCACCTTTTCCTGAAGAAAATATGTCACCCTTCTAAACTCGAATGGACCGCGAGTAAACGATTTTCTACATTATTAACACTAGCATTAAGGAAAAATGGTAATATATACTAGTAACAATACAGTTAGGAGTCAAGGAAAAGGAGAATATAAGGGTATAAGGACAATCAAACACGAAGATCGATAACTTTCAGGAAGACATATATTTGGGACATGTAATCAAGGTCTAAACCAGCCAACACATCTCTCACCGGTACATTGGGCTGCCTTCCTCTAGCCCGAAGAGAGTTTTCTAAATTCGATCTGGCAACAAGATACTCCTCGCACGACCAAACAACGTGTTCGATGTCGTGGTAACCTTGGCCACAGGCACAGATATTGCTGTCGGCAAGATCAAAACGAAAGAGTAGCGCGTTTAACGAACAGTGATTGGACATGAGTCGGGAGAAGGTGCGAATAAAGTCCCGACTCAAGTCCAGACTTTTGCACCATGGTTTAAGGCTAACCTTAGGGATAATGGTGTGAAGCCACCGGCCCAATTCATCTTCGTTCCATTTGCGTTGCCAGTTAACAATGGTATTTTTACGAACTAAAGAATAAAATTCATTGAAGGCGATTTGACGCTGATAAATTTCGCCTTCAATTGCACCTACCTTTGCTAATGAGTCAGCCCTCTCATTACCCGGAATTGAGCAATGTGAAGGGACCCAGACAAAGGTAATGACATAACAGCGTCTGGTTAAAGCACTCAAAATTTCTCGTATTATCTCAAGGAAGTACGGCGAGTGCTTTTCCGGCCTCACTGAACGGATAGTTTCGACAGAGCTAAGACTATCCGTTACAATGTAATAGTGTTCAACAGGTCGTGAGACGACGCTGTCCAGCGCCCAGTGTATTGCTGCCAATTCAGCAATATATACTGAGCAAGGATACTGAAGACTGTGTGAGGTGCTAAAAAATACGTTGAACACTCCAAATCCTATGGACTCATTCATAGAGGACCCATCAGTAAAATACATATTATCACAATTGATACGCCCATACTTTGCATTGAAGATCGTAGGAACGATCCCCGATAGAAGGTAATCTGGAATATCATGGATTTTCTCCTTCATGAACAGATCAAAATGTACAGAGGAATTGATGTAGTCAGGGAAACAAACACGGTTGGGAATATACGAAGAAGGATCAACCTGCATGGAGATGAATTCATGATATGAGCCCATAAATCCAGAATGAAAATTTAGCTCGCTCAGTTGCTCAAAATTTCCGATCACCAATGGGTTCATAACCTTACACCGGATGAGGAACCGAAGAGATAATAAATTGAAGCGATCTTTTAGTGGGAGTACGCCTGCCAAAACCTCGAGGCTAAAAAAAAAATGTATGTTGATGCAATAAAAATATTGTGCATAATGTTCATGATGTGCTCTTTTTTCAATCGTCCGCAAAAAATCATAAAACTGTAAATTTATCAATGTTCTGAAATTCCATTTATTCAAAAACCATTATTCTGCACCGTGTTTATTTTAAAATTATATTTAACTTGCTGACCCGGCAAACGTTGTTCTCCTATATAATTAATTCCTAGAGAATATTTTGATTGGTAAAAACGACGAATACATTTCAAGAGAGTTTGTATGTCATCGTTCAGATCTGTAAAATTGATCCAAATGATTATTTTCACAGTGAAACAAAAATATGCGCTGACCCGGCAAACTTCGTCCCGCACAAAATTTATTTTTCGTTATCACATCCACGTTTTCTTACTAAGCGCCCGTTCATGGGTCCAATCGCAGAACTGTTCACTGGTTGATCTTCTAATCTACCCTGTAAAATTATTTTTTACTATAAAATTTCAGTACCTCTACATCATAATATCAGATTATTTTCAGACACAATTCTCCAGCAAGATTTTTCATCCACTTGCAAATCACATGTTTCTCCGTTACATGGAATAAATGTTTGATTCAGAAAATATGATAGAATGGAGACAGTCCTAAATCGGACAGTTCCTTTCTCGAGTTTTGCTCTTATCACACATTCGGCGATCCATTTTTATTTATATAGATAGAAGAATATATAGGAGTGCGTTTTATCACATAAAAATCCATTTCCACTTTCGAACAAAAATCAATTTCGTTGGCGCAAACATCAAATGGACTAACAACGTTTGTCACTATGTAATTGTAGAACATATTGGAATTGAATTTCCCGAATTATTTAGGGAAATTTTTTTTTTAGGATGGAGGGGTCTCATACCATCATAGAAACATTTCTCGAACCAAATTTAGGTTCGTTTACTTGATTAACTCTCAAGTCATGCTGAAATTTTTGGGAGGGAGGCAGGTTCTCAAACTATCGTAAAAACCTTCCCCGGCTCCAAAAATCCCTACATACCAATTTTTACGTCGATCGGTTCAGTAGTTTCCGAGTCCATAACAATCAGACAGGCAGACAAACAGACAGAAATCCATTTTTGTATATATAGAAGTAACTTTTAAAATTTCGACACCATAATCTTTTTTATTAGAAATGTTTGTTCGTTTTGAATACAAGAAATAAATATTAGCTCGATTAATCGAATACTGAAATTCGAATGAATGAACGAAAGAACGAAAAACTTAGACATCTCTAGCTGTGCATCGCAAAGTTCCGGATTCCGATGCCAAATACATGGAAGAGAGACGAAATGGCTGGAAAAGATTGCCTGACTAATTTCAAGCAACGAAATTCTACGCTATCGATTAAAAAGCCGGAAGCTACTATTCTAAGCCAAGCCAGACTTTCGATAACTTTTGTGTAGTTTTCGGATAGAAAAAAGATGAGAATTTGAAATGTTCATTAGTTTGTTTTTTTACTTGACAACATGATATTTGTTAAACGGTTTTTGTTTTGGTTGAATTAAATAATTAATAATGAAGGAAACCTCTTATGGAAAAAAACGCTTATCATTCGATCAAAAAGAACATACCAATTATATGACAGCATGCCCTATATATTGACCAACTTACCCCTATGTGGGGTTAGTTGGTCAATTTATTCTGAAGTATAAAGACGTTAAATAAAAGAAAAATGTCAAATAAATTATTCTCTAGTTATTTTTCATTGAAAGACTAAAAGGTAAGCTTCATTGTGCTGCTTAACATTCTAACGCAAAACTTCGTACTGCAAAGTGATAGCCATTTTTTTCCAAAAACGACCAACTAGCACCGCCCTACCTTACTGAAGAGTACAAGGAAAAGAAAAATCGTATTAAATCATTCACAGGAAAATGCAGCAGCAATCTTTGAAATGATAGAAAGTATAAAGTTGGATTGACTCAGTAGAATAGATCAATAACCCTATGTAAAGACACCTTTCCAAGAGTGTTGCTAATAACTTGGAATGCAATGGAATAATAAGCTCCTGTTTTTGCCAATTGATCCATTCACTGAAAAAATCGCTTTCGTTCGTTCAAATATGATCATACGGAAATCATTTCCCTCAGCGGCATTCTTTTGTTGTTACGTGCTGCAAATCAAGACACAAAAGAGAACGAGACAACTCTGCATCGGTTCGCACTTCATGATACACCGACACGCAAGCAAAACCATCATATACGCTTTCGGTGCAGAAAGTTTATTTTCTTCGTTGCCTCTAACATATGCATATCGACCTCTCCATGTATTATGAAACAGCAGGATCATGCGGACTACGCAAAGCGAATGATTCATATTCAGCTACTGTAGCAGATCCTGATTTTTAAGTCTCAGAGAGTGCAAACTATATGATTATTTAGCTCGAAAGAGGCTAAGGGTAGTAAGATTATATTTTCCATTTTTCACTATCCCTTGAAATATATATAATATATTCATATAGACCGCATAGTTTTACTAGCAACATCGCTCCAGTGAGAAACAGAAACTCTCTCGTTTTATCTCTTTTCCCATTCGTTGCTCTCCGCAAATGGTGACCGAATGATGACGTAATTTTTCTTGTATCATTTATTGCTTTGCACTTGTCTGTGCAGTGGGTTTCGCTATAGTAGAACGCAATGTCATGGAAAAAAGCTAATGAAGATGGTCGAGTTTCGAGCGAAATAGCATGCGCTGCCATAACTATTTCGCAAATAGTTACGTCAGTCGTTGTGTTTATCTCTGATTGCCCACCGCATCCATGTGAAAATACTATTTCCAGGAAGTAATTTATCAATTAAAAACGTACATTTTTGTAGAGCTCCCGCTGAATATGAGGCTAATGTGATAGCGTGGAGTAAATATTTGTGAAATCACGTCGAAAAAGGCGGATAAAAGTGATATTTCCATGTGCCATTTTCACTCACCCACGTTCATAGAAACAAACGAAGGTTCAATATTTTACCGTTATGAAGTTGATGTTTCGAAGGCTCTCGGTGTCGGTATGTATGTTGTGAAATAATAATCGCCAATTAATCAAAATTTCACCGAAAATGTTACTGCTTTCGAGAACTAAGATAACGACTGCTCTCTGGACCTTTTTACCACATGAATAATCGAAATAAACCACGATATAATTGTCATATGTTAAAAAACAACCACTTGAATGATTTCATGGAAATTTTGGCTCAAATTATCATGCAACCGTGAGTACTTTCAACATTATTTTATTTCTTCCATATACATTCCATATTGAATGCAAATAATTACGACACGATATTTTACTTGCCAATACAGATACACTTCGCCTACTGCTCCACCTCTCTATGTATCTCATTGAGTAGAACGGGACGATATATCGGGGGTATGACTTAAACGTCAAATCCCTCATATTGCAGGGGTTAGACATCAATTGAATATAAGCTACCCAAAATCAAAATCAATATGGCGTCATTTGTTTACCAACATATCATTTGCGAGGATTGAAATCGTTGAAATCACGGAGATAGTATGCTTTATTTCTAACTGCATGAGTGATTTTCTTATTTCGGTTTCACAAGGAGGTGTTCACATTTAACATGGAGTTCAAAGTTAGCCACTATTAGACTATATAACCGGACCGTGTTGTAAACAACAGTAATTGACAGAACCAAAATGTCATTGAACCCCAGCAATATTGGGTACACTGGCGATATGAGGGGTTTGTCGTTTTAGTCAGTCATTCGTACAAGTATCTGAATGATTAACTCATATTTGGTTATATATTCGTGAGAGGTTACTTACATGACACATTGTGTGTCATTTGATTTTGATCGAAATCCAGACACTGATAAGCTCTACAAAAATCAATAAGTAAATTCTCTCGAAGCAATGCTGCTGACTAAATGTGTTTAAAATTTAAAGCAAAAGTGCCCGGAATTTAAATCATGATTGAAAAAAAGTGTCCGGCATCACGGCATAATGAAGAAATTTACAAATTTTGAACAAATATAACATGATTTTGTGGAATTATTTGATTCATTAATACAATAATGCCTTCTTATTCTATAGGAACGCTAATTTTTTATGTTATGATATGTCAATATTTTTTAAGTACTTGTGCCAATCGTACTTAATATGGTAAAAAATAATTGAGAATGCAATGATTTATATGTCAGAGCAACAGTCCCTTTTTATACAAAAAAAAATTGCTGACCTTGATTGTTCCCGGATGCCTGCAAGTTTCCATCTTTTCATCTCACTCTTTGACTGCTGACATATTAAACGCCGGCCCTCGTCCTATTAGTGGAGACGGCACATTTTGCACAAGTGCAAGAAAAATAAATCTTACCATCATTAACTGGGTCAAGAGTGCCACACTTCATCATGTTGAGGGAGAGAGAGACAGCTAGGGGAAAAAACGAAAGAAAAACAGAACACTAGTGGGGGATAGGGTTTACCTAGTGGCACTTTCCGTCTCGTTTTCCCGCTTCCTTTTTCGAGCGGAACCCGTTTGTGACCTTACCTGCTAGATGTGACTGGCAGCAACTATCAGTCAACAAGAAACTAGTGGATTAAGTCACCAGGGAGAAACACATATCTCAACGCTCACCCACACTATAGGTTGAACACGGAGAAATCCGGACACGCCGAATATTGCTGTCATCCATTTATTTATGAGTAAAATGTTTCAAATTCAACAGAATTAGTTTAACCCTCTACTGCCCAAGTTATTTATTTACCTAAAAAAACCTCCTCCACTTTTATCTCGAACTTCCGACTTACGACATAAAATAGTCCTAACAGAAAGCTGCCAGCAAAAAAACAATGTGTATGTGCGATAGATGAAAATATTCTAAAGACGTTCTAGTGGGGGTGAACATTGAAAATAATGTCCTGAATAATTTGAAAAGTAAATCCGCGAAGCCCGTCTAAAGGCGGGCTTGGGCGGTAGAGGGTTAATAATGTATAGACTCTACTGTGATTAGTTGCCAAGTTGCATTGATTGTCAGGATAAGTTCATTCGTTTACATAATGGCGTCATTTGAACAACTAGAACACTATCCGAAGCTGACGAAATACAATTGCGTGGTTATGGATGATGAAACATATTACAATGCCGTTTTCGGAAAAAAAAAATTGGACAAGATTCTTATACCTCGTATGATCGGCAGAATGCACTGGTAGACTGCAAAATAAGAAAAAAAAAACAGTCGAGGCTCTCGAAACCTAGTTTGCCAAGCAATATGTAGCTACCGACTGAAGAACCATGAACCAGAAAATTTATCAAAATGCCTTCTAATTTTTTCTGGAGTAGCATTAGTTTGATTTCAGCGAACAATGGTTCAACGACGATGGCGTTGCTGTGGTTCCTAAGGAGTGGAACCCGCTCAATACATAGGAAGCAAGGCCGATTGAGGCACATTGGTCGATCGTGGCGGGCGAAATTCTCGGGTTCAAATTTTCTCGTGTTCAATCTTCAAACGCACCGAGCAGGCGAAAACAGAAAACTCGGGCGCATCTCGGTGTCAACGGTTATAAGAAGACACGATGAATGGATTGCTTTGTAAATGAGAGGCGGGGAAATGTCTGGATGTACAAAGTATGGCACACACAAAAAACTGTATGAACTTGGGAAAAACTGCGAAGAAAATTGAATAAACATAGCGACACCACTTGAGGTGCGGAAAAGCTTGTATGGAAGACTTCTTACATCTGCGCGTATGTGGTAAAAAGAAGCTTAGTGTTAGTACATTCCGGTCGTATAATATGCACTGGTTATTTCCTGCTCTGAACATTTACAAAAAATACTTCCCAAGCAAGCCAGATCGAAGTTAAATTATGTCGAGTTTAATGTCAACACAAAACTGTTATCTTCCGCCGGGGGAAATCGCTAACACACTCAACCTATTTGGGATCCAGTTCTCAACTTATGTTCACTGAAAAGGGGGACAAAAACCGAAAACCCATTCAACCAAGTTATGTTTGCTGATACCGCGAATGGAATAGTTTCTGTTGTTTTCTTTTGCACTGATTTTAGGTTCCCTGTGGTTTCGCCCATAACTTCCGAACAATACGTTCCTTTGTAGTTTGGCCTGCTCCAACTATTCGCTCACTCACCCCTTCCAAAGAAACTGAAATAGGAAACCTCACCGACAGAGACAATAGGTTTACCTTTTTTGCAGTCTCGTTCGGCGGCGGGCAGAGGCCTTTACAGCTTTTCAGCAGCACTCCGGTCATTAGAAAAAGGTGCGTTTGGCTGGGATCTAACAATGGGGGGCGACGGAGCGGAGGTATAGGCTCGCTCTTGTGGTAAACAAAACTGAAACCGAGAAGCCACTTCTATTTTTCTGCTTGAAAAAGTTGACACAATACAATAAAGCGTCGTCCCCGTGCGCTTCCGCCTCCCCCTCCGTAACCGTTGAACAAGCTCGCGTAAACGGTGTTTGGAGCCAACGAAGAATACCTCACACCATCCATCACCACCGGGCTTCGCTGGTTCTATTTGATACCAGACCACAATTCCCCCCGCATTCCGGTCGCCCGGGTATTAGAGGCGAGCGGAGGCGGCAATGTGGTCTAATGTGCAATTGCCTGCCCTCGTCTGTCAGACTGTCTATTTGTTCCCCTGTTTATACATATTTAGCATATTTTTGTTTATGGGTGACCACTCGACTGGATAGTCGAGCCAATCCACAGGGGGGTTTGTCCACACTTGGACAGACAGGTAGCCCAACTCCATTGCTTGAAACACTCGCAGGGTGTTCATTCGAGTAGAGTGTACAGGGTCCGGATTATGTTTCATAGACTTGTTAAAGCAGCTGTCGACAAGCGGTGATTTTGTTTGCCATAAAGTAAGTTGCTTTGCGACCGAACAATAGGAATAGTTTTTAATTATTGCTTGGTGAATGGATAATAGGAAGACGGTGAAATAAGCTTATCTATTTTATCTCATGAGTATTTACATCCGATGACTTTCAATGGCGAATGAAACTACTTCGTTTTCATGACAATAATAAAACCTATATACGCATTGTGGCAATCGAATTCTGGGACTCAAATTATATATTGACAACCAGAGGTACCAGGGGGTCTCCGTAGCCACATTGGTTGCGCGTTCGCTTAGTAAGCGATCGATCGTGAGTTCAAAACTCAGGGCCCCCATTGACCATCTTTGTATTGTTACAGAATAACTACGTCCACGCAACAATCATCAGCGATGGAGATCGATCCACGGTCGAAATAAGATCGATTCATCCATACAACTGCTCTGCTCTGCAGAAATATATCGGGCTGCTGTTCTATAAATAACTCAACAATGGATCAACGACTGTCTCCGCTGTCCAGTCTTAACTGTGGATAATGGAAGAACAGATAGAAAACTCTTTCGCCTAAATGGCTACTGTGTAAATATGTACCATTTGCAATGGTATAGAAGGGAATATTCTAACGCCGAAAAATGGCAACTGTGTAATGTGCTAATTATAGATATGATAAATATGTGACATGTACACGATTAAAATTCGGCTCTGTTACAGCTAAAATGCTAATGAGCCTAAAATAAACAAAAGGGATAAAAAAAAAAACCAGAGGTACCAATTATAATTTGACACATTGGGCCTTACACTTAAGGCTGATTTAGACGGTGCCAGTCAGCGCGCTAGTAGTAGAATCCAATCACTAGAGTCTAGTTACTAGAGCCATGTAAACACCCGGCTCAAGTTACTTGCGCAAGTATCGCACAAGTAATTGGCCACGTCAGCAATTAGAAAATTTTCTATATACTGGTGCCAATATTGATTGATTGATTCTTTGTTTTTGAGAGGCTTTAAACTTTGCAGTTCGTTCGCCTCT